>NW_028230450.1:10474757-10784653 GCF_043228905.1 Azolla caroliniana | reverse complement strand
TGAGCCTTCAAGCCTTCCAAACACGTTGCGGCCAAGTCCGAACTTGGACAAAGGCAAAGGTAAGATGCCCGAATACGACGTCGATCACCCAGACGATAGTGATTCAGATGTGTCGGCTCCCGTACTAGACAATTAGTTTGGTGTACCCATCATGCGGGCACCCGGAGTAAAGAAGGCGCTCATATTGGTGAGCAAAAAACTTCGATGTTCTTCTAGAGAGAAGAATCCCCTCGCTCGACTCGGCTACAATGAGTACATGGCCCATCATTATGCCTTCGCGATGAAGGTAGTAATTGAAGAAGAGCACGAGAGCTCTACTGAAGTGGCTCGTAACCCTCGATGGGTGAAAGCAGTCGACCCAAGCCTTCGTCACAGGCTTGAGGGGAAGGAACCAAAATTACCACGAAAATGCCGACGTCGAAAGCCGCACAGAAGCCGACATCGAAAACCAGATGTCAGATGACTCACACTTGAGCTTGAGGGGGCGTGTTGAGAGATTAAGCTCAACTTAGTTTAGTTATTTAGTCAACCATGTAACTTCGTAGTTACCTAGATAGAATCTAGTTAGAAGTGTTGACTATAACACCTTAAATATGACCTTAGATAGAATCTAGTTAGAAGTGAGATATTCTAGATCCTCCACTCCCTAATACATTTAATATAGGACTTACACCCTTGTACCTTTATTCTCCTCACACATGTGCACCCTTGCACATGAGATCTATATATACCTCATTGTGGGTATTTTTGTATTTGATGATGCTTTTTAATATAGTTACTCATCCCCCATCTTGTTGTTGTTCATAAGTGTTAACTTCCTCTCTCTCTTCCTCTCACACACATACACACACGTATCACTTAATCTTCCAGTTATTGCACATAAGGTACACTTTCTAGCAACATGTCATCCTTATATATTTGGTATACCCCATGACAAGTAAAGTTAATAGATAAATGTAATTTTCTCGTTGTAGGCATAACATCACATTGCTTTGAGAAATATATCTCCATCCACCTAATAACATGCCGCCCAATCAGAACCTTAGATCCAACTATATTCTTGTCGAAAGGCACCCATGATCCCTTTAGTAGATGCTGTTGAATTTGATGTAACCTCATATTACCAATGCTATATAAGCAATTTTGAAAGCAACTCGACAACATTTAGTACAAAATGTAAGGTAATATTCAACATGTGTTAAATTAGCTACTAATGTGTGATCTAAAATTAGTTGCATATGTGAAATAAAAAAAGTATGTTGTTCTTCACCATTAAGAGATAAGTACTTTTCTCGTAATAGCCTTACGTTTGTCTTGCCAAATTTAGAAAGACATAGACTTCCACATCATGATTTGTTTGTAACGATTGCAATTTGACAATCCAAGGTCAAGAAGTTAAATCTTTTGACACTCACTTGTTGAGGAACTCGTTTGAAATTGAGAGGTTTAGTTACACAAGCCTCATCACTAAATGTATCAACCTTGTCACTTTTTGCACATCATTTGTTCATTTGGAAACCACAGGAGTTGGTAGGCTCGATCGAGAAACATGAGTTTGAGTTATGCATAACATCATCAATTGACCGTTGACTTTGGTCGTTTCCTACACCTAGATGGTTGTACTCATCAACTGAGAATAAGGAGTTATTAGATAATATAAAAGGGTCTATAGAAAATAAGGAAATTCTAGTAGAAGTTGATGACATATTGTTTATTTTCGTTAAGATCAGGAAGGTTAAAAAGTAGTAGAGTTCCTCAGAAATAAACCACATATTTGGTAATCACCATATATATCTCCATATAATTGAGCTATTTTTCATCAAGTATTTTTTCTAGTTTTTTACTAATTTTTTTATTCTACTATGTAAGGAAAGGTCTTCCCCTCATTGTTATTATCACGCTTAAGAAGTTGAAGAGCTCAAGAGCACAGACAAATCAACACTCTCCATTTTCACATTTTTCAACACACGTTGCCAAGTAGTCAACATGAACAAAGGAAAGAAAATTGCTAGGTATGTTATGTTCATCCAAATACAAAGATTCTAAAAGATTCTTTTTTTTCTAAGCCCAAATGTTTAGTTCTAAGCACCAAGCTAGCAACGTAAATCCAGTGTACTTCAACGGATTTCCGTTCAAAGCCTGGTGCCTTCAATTGTAATCCGATGTACTGCATTGAATTTTGGTAGAAAAAGCTATAATATTGTGAGAAATAGGTTTTAGCTTAAAAAGGAAAAATCATCTATTTTAGGGAAAAAGTGACGACAGAAAGTTCCAACATTCAAGTTGAATCAAGTTAGCAATACAGAGGGGCTCTAGCCATTCTCCACCAATGGACAAATCACGTAGAACTCTCTTCGAATCTAGTGCTGAGGCGACCTCAAAGTCATCAGTAGGTAACACCAATAGATAGGTCGACGAAAGGCCTGGAGAACAAAAATTGAAAAACTACGTGGAATTAGAATGGAGCCTTAGTTTATGTTGAGGAAGACGACATACTGCTCCTTATTTTTGAGGAGAGCAAAGGGAAAGGCAAACTTGAGCGAGGCATGACTATCACATATGGGAAGCTTTAAAAACTTGAATATGAAGATAATGATTCCAACAGTCTTCTCTTGGATGTGGAAAGCTCGGGTGGGAATTGACGTGTTCTAGTCTATGAAGGCAACTTAGTGGTTGACTGTTGCCACCCCAAAATTTTACGGAAAGACTTACAAAAAAATAATAATTTGATTGTTGCACTCCACCCTTATGTTACCGGGGAGCTTATGATCACTAAAGCTGAGACACTGAAGTCCAAACTGGAACATAAGAAGTACCAGAAACGAGCTAAGCCTGATCTGATGATGAAGAACTTGATTTCTTGGAGTTCGTGGAAGAGGAGCAACAAGTCGAAATAAGAGAAAACATTCTAAAGACGAAACAGGTACATAAAGGCCACCTTTTCCATTTTCCTATTTGTTCGATTTTGTTGAGAATCAAGCTCAACTTGGTCTAGTGTGTGAACTCACCTTGAGAGTGAATAGACACTCCAACGGTCAAGAGTCACCATTATGTCACCTCTTTGTATTCTAGCATTTAGTATTCTATGACACATAACATATGAGCTTTCACATTCCCCATGCTCCATGAGTCTTATAGTTAATGAAGAGAGAGGGTGACTATATAAAGAACCCTCCTCCCATCTTGTATTGAGTTAAGTCTTTCTCCTTTGTTAATATACTTTTACCTTGCATATTCTCTGTGTCTTATTCCTTTTCTCTCTCACTCTCTCTCTCTCTCTCTCATACACACACATAACTCATATCTCTTCCGCTTCACAAGAATCCATCTCTTGATTCTTTACATGGTATCAGAGCGATTTGGTAGCTCGATCTAGCCCATTCTCCTCATCGTGATCGTGTGTTGTGCTCTACGCCGACGACCAAGAACCGGCTCATCGCTATCATAGCTTCTCTACCTAGATCGCATTCGAAGAGAGAAGAAGAAGAAGATGATGATGAATCGACATAATGAATACTCAAATGGGGAGCGCTCTCCCTACCGAGAAGTTGGATCGAAACAACTTCACATCTTGGGAGTACAAGATGCACCAATACCTTGTCAGACAAGGCTATTGGAGCTACATCAAAGGAGCGCATGAAGACAGACCTGCCGAAGCGGCTTCCGGATACACGACATGGGAGCAAGCCGCAAGCCTCATGATGTATTGCCTGGCAACATGTGTTTACGATCACATGCTCGGCTACACTCCCAAAGCCAAGACGCCGAAGGAGGCATGGGAAAATCTACGAAAGATTTTCGCGGTGAACACAACTACAAGAAGGCTTCAACTCCGCCAAGAGTTGAACAACATTCAACAAAGGGACATGTCCATCATGACATACACCTCGAAGATCAAGGACCTTTGCGATTCGCTCGGCTCAATAAGCGTAAATATCGATGATGATGAGATGGTTCAAATATGCCTCGGGGGCCTCGCATTACGGTTCGGTGCGATGCAAACCACCGTTCTAGCACAGGAGAAATATCCCTCCTTCTTCGAGCTCCAATCAATGCTATTGGTCGAAGAAAACCACGTGCGTACAAGGAGAAATGAGTCGGAAGGCCACATGCTCTACACGCACTCGAACGGAGGAAGACGACGCGGACAGTCGAGAGGCCGATTCGTGTTGGGATTTCGGTCCCTTTCGGATGGGATGGTCGGATATCGGAGATGAATGCCGACAAGCCCGGTTTCGGTTTCGGATCCGGATGACGAAGACCCCGGCTTCGGTGCCGGATGACGAATGTACCCGGAGAGCGATCCGGATGCAGGGACATATCCGTGAATATGTTCGCTACGAGCCCCCTGAGGCTATAGTTGTAAATAGCCCAAAGTCATATAAGTATAAATATGACTTAGGGCTAACAGTTTTTCTGTTGCTTCTCATTTTTCTGTTTTTCCACTTTAGAGGAGTGAAGAGAGAGCAGCCGTGAGAGAGAGAAAGAGAGAGAGCGCGAGAGAGAGAAAGAGGTAGACGCCTCTGTGTATTTCCGCCGCCTGTGGCGAGGACAGCGAGCTCAAGGTCGTCGCCTTGGAGCTCGCCATTGTATATTTCTCTGTGCATAGTTTGGTTCGGAGTCTCGCACTCCCGTGGTTTTTCCCGTATAGGGTTTTCCACGTTAATCCCTGTGTATCGCGTCTTTCTCTGTATTTCCTATTTTCTGCTACATTGATCCGCGATTAATCGGTTGTGGCCGAGTTGTGAAGGTGAATCCAAGCGTTGATTCCCAACAATTCGGCCAAGGACAAGGCGGACGAGGTCCGACCTACGATAACAACTCCCAATTTCGGCCGCAAAACGGAAGCCAATGAGGAACCTTCACAAGAAGGGGGAGCTTCCACTCCGGCCTAAGCCGAATGCGGATATTGCAGAAAGCTCGGTCACCACGAAGAAGAGTGCCGAAAGAAGATGCGCGAATCGGCTTCCACAAGCCGACAACTCATGAATTACACACACAATTCCGACTACGAAGATCATGGCGGAATGTATGCACACAACTCCAACCGTGGTGGAATGTTCATGATGAAACATAGAACAAACTCTATGTCGGCCTCTACCTCAACTAGTGCCTCCGGTCCGGAAGACGTATGGTTCGTCGATTCCGGCGCCTCGAACCTTATGACATCCCATAAAGAATGGTTTCTCAAACTACGAGAGCCGGTACGACCTGCTTATGTCGAAACCGGAGATGACACCACGCACCCGATTCGGCACATCGGCAATGTTCCGTTCGGAAAAGAAGGCAAGCAAAATTACATTAAAAATGTCTTGCATGTACCGACCATTACGAAGAATTTGGTCTCCGTCGGCCAAATTGTAGAGCAAGGGATGCAAGTTCGATTTAATCAAGGTGGTTGCTTCATCGAAAAAGAGGGCCGACTCATCGCACGTGGACGAAGAGAGGGCCGAATGTACATTCTCGACTCACACGAGATGAAATTGGCCATGTTTGCAAAGGGCATGAAAGCCGACTCCGACATAGAGTTGTGGCACAAGCGAATCGGCCACATCAATCTCAACAAACTCAAAGCAATGAAATCGAAAGGATTCGTCATCGGATTCCTGACATTCGAAGAGAAGGAGATTGAAGGTGTATGCGAAGCATGCCAATTCGGCAAGCAACACTGACACCCATTCCTGAAAGAGCGGAACATGAGCAAAGGTCTACTTGACGTAGTCCATTCCGACGTATGGGGACCGGTGCAGACGGCTACATTCGGCGGATGCCGATATTACGTGCTCTTCATCGACGACTTCTCCAGGCACACTTGGATCTACCCGATGCGGCAGAAGAGCGAAGTGTTCGGACACTTCCAAACATTCAAGAATGAAGTCAAGAAAGCCACGAGCCAACATGTATTTTGTCTTTGATGGGGTGGCGGCAAGGAGTATTTCTCGGACGATTTAACGGCGTATCTCTGAAAGGAAGGAATTCGACGAGAATTCACTTGCCGACACACTCCGCAACAAAACGGAGTAGTCGAGCGCAAAAATCAGCATATCCTTGAAGTAGCGCAGGCCATGATGAACGAGAAGCATATGCCCAAGTCATATTGGACTGAAGCTGCAAATATGGCGGTCTACCTAATGAACCGGTGCACAACATCCGGCGTGCATGAGGTAACTCCGCACGAAAAATACTTCGGAAAGAAGCCGAACTTATCGCACACCCGGATATTCAGCGCGATAGCGTACGTGCACATCCCCGACGAGAAGCGTCAAAAGCTTGACCCAAAGTCGGAGAAATGTATCCTCGTAGGATACTCACTGGAACAAAAGGGGTACAAGTGCTACAACCCCTCAACTCGAAAATCTTGAGTAAGTCGAGACGTCGTTTTTGACTAGTTCGCATCCTGGTACGCACCAGAGAGAACTTCGACTCCGACTCCGCTCGACCTGGAATCCGCCGAACAAGAGATAGAGGATGAAGATCACCTTACGCGCATGTTCGAAGAAAGTCCGCTCACGACCTGACTGAGCGGACCACAAGAGCATTTGACTGATCAAAGCACATCATAGCCCAGCCCGCAAATGGACAAAGGCAAGGCGAAAATGGCGGAATACGCAGACGATCGCTTCGAAGATGATGAATCGATTCACTCACTCAACAGTGAGTTTGCGGCTTCAATGTACCAATCAGAGCTAAGAAAGCCCTCATCTCTGCAAATGAAAAGTTTCGTCGCTCCACCCATGAAAAGAATCCGGTCAGCCGATTCGGCTACAACGACTACATGGCATCACTATGTCTTTATGATGAAGGTGGCGACAGTACGCAAGCCAGAAACATTTTCCGAAGCAGCCAAGGATCCGCGATGGATCGAAGCCATGAATGAGGAGATGCATGCACTACACAAGAATGAGAAGTGGGATCTCGTTCCCACCTCACCACACAAAAAGGCGATCGGATGTAGATGGATTTACAAAGTGAAGTACAACGCCGACGGTTCCGTCAACCGCTACAAAGCGCGACTCCTAGCAAAAGGCTACGCCCAAACGCACAGAGTTGACTACGAGGAGACCTTTGCCCCAGTGGCAAAGATGACAACGGTATGGACCGTAATTGCGCTCGCCGTGGCGAAAGGGTGGCACCTCCATTAAATGGACGTCAAGAATGCCTTTCTACAAGGCGAATTAGAAGAGGAGGTGTATATGATACAACCACCCGACTTCAACTCGAGCACCCATCCGAGAGCTGTCTGCCGCGTCCAGAAGCCACTCTACGGCCTCAAGCAAGCACCACGTGATTGGCATTCGAAGATAACGCAATATCTTCATCAAATCGGCTTCCGTATGTCAAAATCGGACAACTCCCTCTACATACGAAGCGATTCCGCAAGTCCGATCGTCATTATCTTATATGTGGATGACCTAGTCATTGGAGGGTCAAATCCCTCCTTTCCGACAAGTTCGAGATGACAGACATGAAGGAACTCCACTACTTCTTCGACATCGAGGTAATTCGGACTTTGGCCGGAATCATGATTTTATTGGGAGACATGTCCCTCCGGATGGGAAGAGAGAAGGACAGTGCCAAAACCGGATGAGGAGTACCCGGCTACGGAGAGCCGGATGACGCAGACCCGGTGAGAACCGGATGAGGAGTACCCGGCTACGGAGAGCCGGATGACGCAGACCCGGTGAGAACCGGATGAGGAGTACCTGGCTACGGAGAGCCGGATGGCGTAGACCCGGTGAGAACCGGATGAGGAGTACCCGGCTACGGAGAGCCGGATGGCGCAGACCCGGTGAGGAATGCCGAAACCAGATGAAGAGACATATTCGTAAATATGTTTCTGAGAGTCCATCGAGGCTATATTTGTAAATAGCCGAAAAGTCATATTAGTATAAATATGACTTAGGGCAAACTTTTATTTACTGTTGTTGTCATTCTTGTTGGTGCAAGGAAAGAGAGAGAGCGCGTAACTGTGTACACAGAGAGAGAGAGAGAGAGAGAGAGAGAGAGAGAGAGAGAGAGAGAGGTCGTTGCCTCTGTTGTAACCGCCGCCTGTGGCGAAGATTGTGAGCACGAGGTCGTTGCCTCCGTGAACTCTCTGTTGTACATTCTAACATAGTGATAGTTTGCAGCGTGGTTTTTCCCTGTTTGGGTTTTCCACGTAAACATCTGGTGTACTCGTCTCTTCTTCGTGTCGTTCATTATTTCCCGTTTTCTGTGTATGATTCTAAGCTCGGTTGTGGCCGAGCATTGCGTACAGGGAGCATGTTGTTCCCTTCAAGTGGTATCAGAGCGAAACGACACAGAAAATGGACGATTCATTGGGAGGCATGTTCAAGCTCACCGGCTCCAACTATTCAGTGTGGAAGTCGAAGATGAGGGACATGCTTGTGGTTAAAGACCTCTGGCTGCCGGTTCAGTTCGGGGACAAGAGACCAGACAAAATCGACACCGCGATATGGGATGTGATGCACATGAAGACAATGGCGAACATACGGTGCTTCATCGACATGAGCATGTACAACAACTTCAATGAAGAGAGCAAGGCCCATGAGCTCTGGGAGAAGATCGACATAATGTTTCGAAACAAAAATGTTGTTAATCAGGTTTCGGTATTCCGGAAGCTAGTAAGACTCCGGTACAAAGATGGCTCCAACATGGCGGAGCACATGAATGCCTTCCAGGGGCTGATCCACCAGGCAACTTCATTGGAAGTACCTCTCGCCGACGAGGTACTAGCGCTACTCTTGCTCGGTTCCCTCCCGGATAGCTGGGAGACGCTGGTTGTCACTTTGGGCAATGCCGGGCCGGAAGGGAAACGGTTATCCCTAGCAAGAGTAAAGTCGAGCTTGCTAGATGAGGAGGCGTGTCGGAAAGATAAGGATACAAGCTCCGACTCCAAAGCGCTCCTTACCGAATCGGAACACGAAAGACCAAGAAACCGTAGTCCCCAGAACCGGGAAAAGTCGGGGACGCGGTCAAAGTCAAGGGGGAGGCCTACTTGCTTCTATTGCAGCAAGCCGGGACACTTCCAGAAGAACTGTCGGCATTTCCGAAAAGACAAGGAACCCGACGGTACCGATTCCAAGCGGACCCCGGACCGGAACGGTAAAGACCGAAGGGGACCGGATCGGAAGGGAACGACGACAATCGCGGCAAGTGAAGAGGAGTTGATGCTCATCACCGAGGAGAGTGAGATAACCCTTGCCGGCGATGAGATGACTTGGGTGGTAGAGTCCGGAGTGTCGTTCCACCTTACCCCGGACCGAAAATGCTTCTCATCCTGCTCAGCCGGTGATCACGGCTGTGTCCGGATGGGGAATGAAGGTACCTGCCGAATTCTCGGCGTAGGAGACATGTGGTTGTCGACACCAACCGGATGCAAGTTGCTGCTGAAGGATGTCCGACACGTTCCGGAGGTTCGACTGAACCTGATATCAGCCGGTCGGCTAGATGATGAAGGCTACACCGGTAGCATCCGGAACGGTGTCATGAAGTTCAGCAAGGGGAGCCTGATTGTGGCTCGGGCCCGGAAGGTCAACACTCTGTACCTAATGAATGCCCGGTTATGTCCGGAGGAAGTGAACGTGGCATCCGACACTGCCGGTGAGCTGTGGCACAAGAGGTTGTGTCACATGAGCGAGAAGGGGATGAAGAGGCTTGCAGAAGACAACCTCATTCCAGTGAAGAACGTGCACTTGGAGAAGTGCACTGATTGTTTGGCCGGTAAGCAAAATCGGACCTCCTTCCGACCAAGGCCACCGATGAGACGTAATGCACCATTGGAGGTGGTGCATACTGAGTAGACACGAAGTCACATGCCGAAGCGCAGTACTTCGTGACGTTCATAGATGACCACAGCCAGAAGCTGTGGGCCACCCCGTTGAAGACCAAGGATCAGGTGCTATCCGTCTTCAAAGAGCTCCACACGAGAGTGGAAAGAGAAATCGGCCGGAAGCTGAAGACGGTTCGAGCAGATCGAGGAGTACTGCCGCTCGAAGGGAATCCGGCTCGAATTTACCGTGCCGAAGATGTCGGAACTAAATGGACTGGCCGAGAGGATGAACCGGACCATAATGGAGAGGGTCCGGAGTATGCTAGCGCATGCAAAACTACCCAAGAAGTTTTGGGCTGAGGCACTGTCAACGGCGACATATGTGATAAACAGATCACCCTTAGTACCCTTGGACGAAGACACGCCACAAAGAGTATGGACCGGTAAGGAAGTGTCCTACTGGCATCTGAAGGTGTTCGGGTGTCTCGCGTACGTGCTTGTAGCTAAGGACTGGAGAGGAAAGTTAGATCCAAAGACCCGGCCATGCATATTCCTCGGTTACGGTGACGATGAGTTCGGCTACCGAGTGTGGGACCTGGTCGACAAGAAGGTATTCCGGAGTCGAGATAGTATCTTCATGGAGGACAAGACGCTCGCCGACTGGGAGTCGGTGAAGAAGATAATGAACTCCGAGTCGACCGGTAAGGATAGACTCTACGATGAGCAGACCCAATCGGCAAGAGACCGGTTAGCACTCGAGGAACCAACCGGTTACGGTGAGGATACCGAACCGGCAGAAGAAGAAGTAAAGGAAGCTGAGACCGGAACCGGCCAAGACCCCGAATCGGATTCAGATGAAGAGCAAATGGAGGAACCGGTTACCGAAACCCGAAGACAGAGATATCCTCTCAGAGAGAGAAGGGCCCCCTGGAGATTTCCGGATGCAGAGCATGTTCTGCTGACCGATGAGGGGGAGCCGGAAAGCTTCGAAGAAGTGAAGGATGACACCCACAACCGCAAATGGTTAAGTGCCATGCAGGATGAGATGGATTCCCTGCATGAGAACCATACGTACGAATTCGTGGAGTTGCCGAAAGGAAAGCGGGCACTCCGAAACAAGTGGGTGTACAAGTTGAAACCGGAAGATGCCGGCAACCCCACGAGAGACAAAGCCAGGATCGTGGTGAAGGGGTTCCAGCAGAAAAAGGGCGTGGACTTTGACGAGATACAGACCCGGTGAAGACCGGATGAGGAGTACCCGGCTACGGAGAGCCGGATGGTGCAGACCCGGTATGAACCAGATGAAGAGACATATTCGTAAATATGTTTCCTGAGAGTTCATCGAGGCTATATTTGTAAATAGCCGAAAAGTCATATTAGTATAAATATGACTTAGGGCAAACTTTTAGTTGTGGTTGTCATTTTTCTGTTTTGCACGAGATTAGTGTGCGTAACTGTATAGAGAGAGAGAGAGAGAGAGAGAGGTCGTTGCCTCTGCCTCTGTTGTAACCGCCGCCTGTGGCGAACATCGTGAGCACGAGGTTGTTGCCTCAGTGAACGCACTGTTGTACATTCTTACATAGTGACAGTTTGCAGCCTGTGGGCTGCCATGGTTTTTCCCCCTAGTTTAGGTTTTTCCACGTAAACCTCTTGTGTATCTTCTTCCTCTTTGTGTCGTGTTTTATTTCCCGTTTTTCTGTGTATAATTCTAAGCTCGGTTGTGGCCGACCGTTGTGCATAAGGAACGTTGGGTTCCCGTCAAGTGGTATCAGAGCAAAACGACACAGAAAATGGACGAATCGTTTGGCGGCATATTCAATCTCACCAGCTCCAACTATTCAATGTGGAAGTCGAAGATGAGAGACATGCTCGTGGTTAAAGATCTTTGGCTACCAGTTCAGTTCGGGGACAAGAGACCGGACAAGATCGACGCCACAATATGGGAGGTGATGCACATGAAGACAACGGCGTACATACGGTGCTTCATCGACATGAGCCTATACAACAACTTCAATGAAGAGAAGATCGGCATAATGTTTCAAAACAAAAATGTTGTCAATCAGGTGTCGGTATTCCGAAGGCTAGTAAGACTCCGGTACCAAGATGGCTCCAGCATGGCGGAGCACATGAATGCCTTCCAGGGGCTGATCCATCAGGCAACTTCATTGGAAGTACCTCTCGCCGATGAGGTACTAGCGCTACTCCTGCTCGGTTCCCTCCCGGATAGCTGGGAGACGTTGGTTGTCACTTTGGGCAACACCGGGCCGGAAGGAAAGCGGTTATCCCTAGCAAGAGTAAAGTCGAGCTTGCTAGATGAGGAGGCGCGTCGTAAAAATAAGGATACAAACTCCAACTCCAAAGTGCTCATTACCGAATCGGAACGTGGAAGACATAGAAACCGTAGTCCCCAGAACCGGGAGAAGTCGGGGACACGGTCAAAGTCAAGGGGGAGGCCTACTTACTTCTATTGCGGCAAGCCAGGACACTTCCAGAAGAACTGTCGACACTTCCGTAAAGACAAGTAAACCGACGGTGCCGATTCGAAACGGACCCCGGACCGGAACGTAAAAGACCGGAAGGGAACGACGACAATCGCGGCAAGTGAAGAAGAGTTGATGCTCATCACCGGAGAGAGTGAGATAAACCTTGCCGGCGACGAGATGACCTAGGTGGTAGACTCCGGAGCGTCGTTCCACCTTACCCCAGACCGGAAATGCTTCTCATCCTACTCAGCCGGTGACCACGGCTGTGTTCGCATGGGGAATGAAGGTACGTGCCAAATTGTCGGCATAGGAGACGTGTGGCTGTCAATACCAACTGGATGCAAGTTGCTGCTAAAGGATGTCCGACACGTTCCGGAGGTTCGTATGAACCTGATATCAGCCGGTCGGGTAGATGATAAAGGCTACATGGGTAGCATCTGGAACGGGGTCATGAAGTTCAACAAAGGGAGCCTGATTGTGGCTCGGGCCCGGAAGGTCAACACGTTGTACCTGATGAATGCCCGGTTATGTCCGGAAGAAGTGAACGTGGCATCCGACACTACCGATGAGTTGTGGCACAAGAGGCTGTGTCATATGAGCGAGAAGGGGATGAAGAGGCTTGCAGATGACAACCTCATTCTAGTGAAGAACGTGCACTTAGAGAAGTGCACTGATTGTCTGGCCGGTAAGCAGAACCGGACCTCCTTCCGAGCAAGGCCACCGATGAGACTTAATGCACCACTCGAGTTGGTGCATACGGATGTGTGTCAAGTAGACACGAAGTCACATGCAGAATCGCAGTACTTCGTGATGTTCATAGATGACCACAGCCGGAAGTTGTGGGCCACACCGTTGAAGACGAAGGATCAGCTGTTATCCGTCTTCAAAGAACTCCACGTGAGAGTGGAAAGAGAAACCGGCAGGAAGCTGAAGGCGGTTCGAGCAGATAACGGAGGTGAATACCGGGGGCAGTTTGAGGAGTACTATCCCTCAAAGGGAATCCATCTCGAATTTACCGTGCCGAAGACGCCGGAACTAAACGGGCTGGCCGAGAGGATGAACCGGACCATAATGGAGAGGGTCCGGAGTATGTTGGCGCATGCAAAACTACCCAAGAAGTTTTGGGTTCAGGCACTGTCGACGGCGGCATATGTGATAAAGAAATCACCCTCAGTACCCTTGGACGGAGACACGCCACACAGAGTATGGACCGGTAAGGAAGTATCCTACCGGCATCTGAAGGTATTCGGGTGTCTTGCGTATGTGCATGTTGCTAAGGACCGGCGAGGAAAGTTGGATCCAAAGACCCGACCATGCATATTCCTCGGTTACGGCGACGATGAGTTCGACTACTGATGAGCTGTGGCACAAGAGGCTGTGTCATATGAGCGAGAAGGGGATGAAGAGGCTTGCAGACGACAACCTCATTCTAGTGAAGAACGTGCACTTAGAGAAGTGCACTGATTGTCTGGCCGGTAAGCAGAACCGGACCTCCTTCCGAGCAAGGCCACCGATGAGACTTAATGCACCACTGGAGTTGGTGCATACGGATGTGTGTCAAGTAGACACGAAGTCACATGCCGGAGCGCAGTACTTCGTGACGTTCATAGATGACCACAGCCGGAATCTGTGGGCCACACTGCTGAAGAAGAAGGATCAGGTGCTATCCGTCTTCAAAGAGCTCCACGCGAGAGTGGAAAGAGAAACCGGCCGGAAGCTGAAGGCGGTTCGAGCAGATAACGGAGGAGAGTACCGGGGGCAGTATCTGAAGGTGTTCAGGTGTCTCGCGTACGTGCATGTAGCTAAGGACCGGAGAGGAAAGCTAGATCCAAAGACCCGGCCATGCATATTCCTCGGTTACGGTGACGATGAGTTCGACTACCGAGTGTGGGACCTGGTCGATAAGAAGGTATTCCGAAGTCGAGATATTATCTTCATGGAGAACAAGATGCTCGCCGACTGGGAGTCGGAGGAGAAGATAATGAACTCCGAGTCGACCGGTAAGGATCGACTCTACAATGAGCAGTCCCAACCGGCAACAGACCGGTTAGCACTCGAGGGACCAGACGGTTACGGTGAGGATACCGAACGGGCTGAAGAAGAAGTAGAGGAAGCTGAAACCGGAACCGGCCAAGACCCCGAATCGGATTCGGATGAAGAGCAGATGGACGAGCCGATTACCGAAGCCCGAAGACGGAGATATCCTCTTAGAGAGAGAAGGGCGCCCCGGAGATTTCCGGATGCAGAGCATGTTCTTCTGACCGATGAGGGGGAGCCGGAAAGCTTCGAAGAAGCGAAGGATAACACCCACATCCGAAAATGGTTAAGTGCCATGCAGGACGAGATGGATTCCCTGCGTGAGAACCATACGTATGAATTGGTGGAATTGCCGAAAGGAATGCGGGCACTTCGAAACAAGTGGGTCTACAAGTTGAAACCAGGAGATGCCGGGAACCCCCCGAGATACAAAGTCAGGATCGTGGTGAAGGGGTTCCAGCAGAAGAAGGGCATGGACTTCGACGAGATATTTGGCCCGGTAGTAAAGATGACCTCCATCCGGAGGGTGCTGAGTATAGCAGCAACCATGGACCTCGACGTAGAGCAGCTGGACGTGAAGACGGCATTCCTTCACGGCAACCTCGAAGAGGAGATCTACATGCAGCAACCGGAAGGATTCGTGGAGAAAGGGAAGGAGGACCTGGTATGCCGGTTGAAGAAGAGCCTGTACGGACTGAAGCAGGCTCCCCGACAATGGTACCGGAAGTTCGACTCCTTCATGACCATCAAGGGTACCACAAGACGCAGGCAGATCACTGCGTGTTTGTGAAGTAGTTCGAAGGAGGAGACTTCCTGATACTCCTTCTGTACGTGGATGACATGTTGATCGTCGGACGGGACCAAGTCAAAATACAGATGCTGAAGAAGGCTCTCAACCGGACCTTCTCAATGAAAGACTTGGGTCCGGCAAGGCAGATGCTGGGGATGCACATCATCCAGAACCGGTCAGCGAAGCAACTATGGCTGTCACAGGAGAAGTACGTGACAAAGGTGCTTCACCTATTCAACATGTCAGATGCGAAACCGGTCGGATCGACACTTCCGGCAAACTGTAGGCTATCCGGTAAGCAAAGCCTGAAGACGAAAGCAGAGAAGGCAGATATGATGAAGATTCCATATGCCTCTGTTGTCGGGAGCTTGATGTACACTATGGTGTGTACCCGACCGGATATAGGATACGCAGTCGGAGTGGTGAGCCGGTTCATGAGTAATCCTGACAAGGAGCACTAGAACGCGGTCAAATGGATACTCCGGTACTTGAAGGGCACTTCAAATATGTGTCTCCGATTTGGCTCCGGAAAACCTCAACTTCACGGTTTTACCGATTCGGACATGTCGGCTGATGTGGATACCAGCCGGTCTACATCCGGGTATGTGATGACATATGCAGGGGGAGCTGTTTCGTGGCAGTCGAGGCTGCAGAAGACGGTTGCTTTGTCAACCACAGAGGCAGAGTACATGGCGGCTATGGAAGCCGGCAAGGAAATATTATGGATTAAGGATTTCATCGGAGAGCTCGGTATCCGGCAAGAGGAATACCGACTCTACTGCGACAGTCAAAGTGCCATCCACCTTGCTAAGAATGCAGCCTACCATTCCAGGACGAAGCATATCTAGCGGAGGTACCACTGGATCCGGGAGAGAGTAGATGACCAGGAGTTCGCACTGACGAAGATCCACATGGCCGAGAACGGGTCAGATATGCTGACCAAAGTGCTGACACCTGACAAGCTGGACGCATGCCGGAAGAGGATTGGACTAGTAAGACACCCCATGCCGGAGTGAAGGGGGAATTTGTTGGGAGATAGGTCCCTCCGGATGGGAAGGGAGAAGAACAGTGCCGATGAACAAACCCGGCTACGAAGAGCCGGATGATACAGACCCGGTGAAGACAGGATGAGGAGTACTCGGCTACGGAGAGCCAGATGATACAGACCCGGTGAAGACCGGATGAGGAGTACCCGGCTACGAAGAGCCGGATGATACAGACCCGGTGAAGACAGGATGAGGAGTACTCGGCTACGGAGAGCCAGATGATACAGACCCGGTGAAGACCGGATGAGGAGTACCCGGCTACGGAGAGCCGGATGGTGCAGACCCGATATGAACCGGATGAAGAGACATATTCGTAAATATGTTTCCTGAGAGTTCATCGACGCTATATTTGTAAATAGCCGAAAAGTCATATTAGTATAAATATGACTTAGGGCAAACTTTTAGTTGTGGTTGTCATTTTTCTGTTTTGCACGAGATTAGTGTGCGTAATTGTACAGAGAGAGAGAGAGAGAGAGAGAGAGGTCGTTGCCTCTGTTGTTACTGCCGCCTGTGGCGAAGATCTATGAGCACGAGGTCGTTGCCTCAGTGAACTCACTGTTGTACATTCTTACATAGTGACAGTTTGCAACCTGTGGGCTGCCGTGGTTTTTTCCCCTAGTTTGGGTTTTTCCACGTAAACCTCCTGTGTATCTACCTCCTCTTTGTGTCGTGTTTTATTTCCCGTTTTTCTGTGTATCATTCTAAGCTCGGTTGTGGCCGAGCGTTGTGCCTAAGGAACGTTGGGTTCCCGTCATATCATACATCACTACATGTATAAAAAGGGTTGATCTCCCTTGTTAATGTTAAGAAACAAGTCCCTCCGGATGGGAAATGAGAAGAACAGTACTGATGAGCAAACTCGGTTGAGGCCGGAACCGGATGTGGACTACCCGGCTACGGAAGACCCGAGAACCGGCAGTGGACTACCCGGCAACGGAAGACCCGGTGAGAACCGGATGTGGTGTACCCGGCAAGCGCCGGATGACAAGTACCCGACAACGGAAGACCCGATGAGAACCGGATGTGGTGTACCCGGCAAGCGCCGGATGACGAGTACCCGGCTACGGAGGACCCGGTGAGAACCGGAAAAGGAGTACCCGGCAAGAGCCGGATGATGAAGGCCCGGTGAGAAGTGCTCACCGGATGAAGGGACATATTTGTAAATATGTTTCTGAGAGTCCATCGGGGCTATATTTGTAAATAGCCGAAAAGTCATATTAGTATAAATATAACTTAGGGCAAACTTAGGAGTTGTTGTTATTCTTGTTGGTATAAGATTAGAGCGCGTAACTGTGTACAGAGAGAGAGAGAGAGAGAGAGAGAGAGAGAGAGAGAGAGAGAGAGAGAGAGAGAGAGAGAGAAAGAGGAAGAGGTCGTTGCCTCTGCCTCTCTTGTAACCGCCGCCTGTGGCGAAGATCGTGAGCACGAGGTCGTTGCCTCCATGAGCTCAGTGTTGTAATCATTGTGATATAGTGATAGTTTGGAGTCTGTGGACTCCCGTGGTTTTTCCTTCTCAGGGTTTTCCACGTTAAACATCCTGTGTACTCTTCTCTCCATTGTGTTGTGCATTCATTCCCCGTTTTTCTGTGTTTGATTCTAAGCTCGGTTGTGGTCGAGCGTTGTTCATCGGGAGCGTGTAGTTCCTGTCAAGTGGTATCATAGCAAAATGACACAGAAAATGGACGATTCGTTGGGAGGCATGTTCAAGCTCACCGGTTCCAACTATTCGGTGTGAAAGTCGAAGATGAGGGACATGCTCGTGGTTAAAGATCTTTGGTTGCCGGTTCAGTTCGGGGACAAGAGACCGGACAAAATCGATGTCACGAACGATATGGGATGTGATGCACATGAAGACAATGGCGTACATACGGTGCTTCATCGACATGAGCCTATACAACAACTTCAATGAAGAGAGCAAGGCTCATGAGCTCTGGGAGAAGATCGGCATTATGTTTCAAAACAAAAATGTTGTTAATCAGGTTTCGGTATTCCGGAAGCTAGTAAGACTCCGGTACCAAGATGGCTCCAGCATGGCGGAGCACATGAAGGCCTTCCAGGGGCTGATCCACCAGGCAACATCATTGGAAGTACCTCTCGCAGATGAGATAAACCTTGCCGGCGACGAGATGACCTGGGTGGTCAACTCCGGAGCGTCGTTCCACCTTACCTCGGACCGGAAATGCTTCTCATCCTACTCAGCCGGTGATCACGGTTGTGTCCGGATGGGGAATGAAGGTACATGCCGAATTTTCGGCATAGGAGACGTGTGGCTGGCAACACCAACCGGATGCAAGCTGCTATTGAAGGATGTCCGACACATTCCGGAGGTTCGTCTGAACCTGATATCAGTCGGTCCGCTAGATGATGAAGGCTACACGGGTAGCATCCGGAACGGTGTTTTGAAGTTCAGCAAAGGGAGCCTGATTGTGGCTCGGGCCCGGAAGGTAAACACGTTGTACCTGATGAATGCCCGGTTATGTCCGGAGGAAGTGACCGTGGTACAAAAGGCTGTGTCACATGAGCGAGAAAGGGATGAAGAGGCTTGCAGACGACAACCTCATTCCAGTGAAGAACGTGCACTTGGAGAAGTGCACTGATTGTCTGGCCGGTAGACACGAAACCGGACCTCCTTCCGACCAAGGCCACCGATGAGACGTAATGCACCACTAGAGTTGGTGCATACTGATGTGTGTCAAGTAGACACGAAGTCACATGCAGAATCGCAGTACTTCGTGATGTTCATAGATGACCACAGCCGGAAGTTGTGGGCCACACCGTTGAAGACGAAGGATCAGCTGTTATCCGTCTTCAACGAACTCCACGTGAGAGTGGAAAGAGAAACCGGCCGGAAGCTGAAGGCGTTTCGAGCAGATAACGGAGGTGAATACCGGGGGCAGTTTGAGGAGTACTATCACTCGAAGGGAATCCATCTCGAATTTACCGTGCCGAAGACGCCGGAACTAAACGGGCTGGCCGAGAGGATGAACCGGACCATAATGGAGAGGGTCCGGAGTATGTTGGCGCATGCAAAACTACCCAAGAATTTTTGGGTTCAGGCACTGTCGACGGCGGCATATGTGATAAACAAATCACCCTCAGTACCCTTGGACGGAGACACGCCACAGAGAGTATGGACCGGTAAGGAAGTATCCTACCGGCATCTGAAGGTATTCGGGTGTCTTGCGTATGTGCATGTTGCTAAGGACCGGCGAGGAAAGTTGGATCCAAAGACCCGACCATGCATATTCCTCGGTTACGGCGACGATGAGTTCGACTACCGAGTGTGGGCCTTGGTCGACAAGAAGGTATTCTGGAGTCGAGATATTATCTTCATGGAGGACAAGACACTCGCCGACTGGGAGTCGGAGAAGAAGATAATGAACTCCGAGTCGACCGGTAAGGATCGATTCTACAATGAGCAGACCCAACCGAAAAGAGACCGGTTAGCACTTGAGGAACCAGCCGGTTACGGTAAGGATAGCGAACCGACAGAAGAAGAAGTAGAGGAAGCTGAAACTGGAACCGGCCAAGACCCCGAATCGGATTCGGATGAAGAGTGAATGGAGGGGCCCAAAGATAGAGATATCCTCTCAGAGAGAGAAGGCTCCCCCGGAGATTTCCGGATGCAAAGCATGTGCTGCTAACCGATGAGGGGGAGCCAGAAAGCTTCGAAGAAGCGAAGGATGATACCCACAGCCGCAAATGGTAAACTGCCATGCAGGATGAGATGGATTCCCTGCATGAGAACCATACGTACGAATTGGTGGAGTTGCCGAAAGGAAAGCGGGCACTCTGAAACAAGTGGAACTGGGAGATGCCGGCAACCCCCCGAGATACAAAGCCAGGATCATGGTGAAGGGGTTCCAGCAAAAGAAGGGTGTGGACTTCGACGAGATATTTGCCCCAGTAGTAAAGATGCCCTCCATCCGTATGATGTTGAGTATAGCGGCAAGCATGGATCTCGAGGTAGAGCAGCTAGACGTGAAGACGGCATTCCTTCACGGTGACCTCAAAGAGGAGATCTACATGCAGCAACCGGAAGGATTCGTTGAGAAAGGGAATGAGCACCCGGTATGGCGGTTGAAGAAGAGGTTGTACGGACTGAAGCAGGCTACCCGACAATGGTACCGGAAGTTCGACTCCTTCATGACCAATCAAGGGTACCACAAGACACAGGTTGACCACTGTGTGTTTGTGAAGAAGTTCGAAGGAGGCAACTTCCTTATACTCCTTCTGTATGTGGACGACATGTTGATCGTCGGACGGGACCAAGCCAAAATACGAATGCTGAAGAAGGCTCTCAACCGGACCTTCTCAATGAAAGACTTGGGTCCGACAAGACAGATGTTGGGGATGCATATTATCCGAAACCGGCCAACGAAGCAATTGTGGCTGTCACAGGAGAAGTACGTGACAAAGGTGCTTCAACGGTTCAACATGTCAGATGCAAAACCGGTCGAATCGTCACTTCCGGCAAACTGCAGATTATCCAGTAAGCAAAGTCCACAGACGAAAGCAGAGAAGGCTGATATGATGAAGATTCCATATGCCTCTGTCGTAGGGAGCTTGATGTATGCAATGGTGTGTACTCGACCGGATATACGATATACAGTCGGAGTGGTGAGCCGGTTTATGAGCAATCCCGGCAAGGAGCACTGGAACGCGGTCAAATGGATACTCCGGTACTTGAAGGGCACTTCAAATATGTGTCTCCGATTCGGCTCCGGAAAACCTCAACTTCACGGTTTTACCGATTCGGACATGTCGGCTGATGTGGATACCAGGCGGTCTACATCCGGGTATGTAATGACATATGCAGGGGGAACCGTTTCGTGGCAGTTGAGGCTGCAGAAGACGGTTGCGTTGTCAACCACGGAGGTGGAGTACATGGCGGCTGTGGAAGCCGGCAAGGAAATATTATGGATGAAGGACTTTATCGGAGAGCTCGGTATCCGGCAAGAGGAATACCGGCTCTATTGTGATAGTCAAAGTGCCATCCACCTTGCTAAGAATGTGGCTTTCCATTCCCAGAGGAAGCTTACCATTCCCGGAGGAAGCATATCTAGCGAAGGTATCACTGGATCCGGGAAAGAGTAGATGACGAGGAGTTCGCGCTGACGAAGATCCACACGGCCGAGAACGGGTCAGTTATGTTGACCAAAGTACTAATACCCAACAAGCTGGATGCATGCCGGAAGCGGATCGGACTAGTAAGACATCCCATGTTGGAGTGAAGGGGGATTTTGTTAGGAAACAGGTCCCTCCGGATAGGAAGTGAGAAGAACAGTACTAATGAGTAAACTCGGCCGAGGCCGGAACCGGATGTGGACTACCCGGCTACGGAAGACCCGGTGAGAACCGGATGTGGACTACCCAGCAACAGAAGACCCGATGAGAACCGGATGTGGTGTACCCGGCAAGCGCCGGATGACAAGTACCCGGCAATGGAAGACCCGGTGAGAACCGGATGAGGAGTACCCGGCAAGAGCCGGATGATGAAGGCCCGGTGAGAAGTGCTCACCGGATGAAGGGACATATTTGTAAATATGTTTCTGAGAGTCCATCGGGGCTATATTTGTAAATAGCCGAAAAGTCATATTAGTATAAATATGACTTAGGGCAAACTTAGTAGTTGTTGTTATTCTTGTTGGTGCAAGATTAGAGCGCGTAAGTGTGTACAGAGAGAGAGAGAGAGAGAGAGGAAGAGGTCGTTGCCTCTGTTGTAACCGCCGTCTATGGCGAAGATCGTGAGCACGAGGTCGTTGCCTCCGTGAGCTCACTGTTGTAATCATTGTGATATAGTGATAGTTTGGAGTCTGTGGACTCCCGTGGTTTTTCCCTCTCAGGGTTTTCCACGTTAAACATCCTGTGTCGTGCATTCATTCCCCATTTTTTTGTGTTTGATTCTAAGCTCCGTTGTGGCCGAGCGTTGTTCATCGGGAGCGTGTAGTTCCTGTCTATTAACATCAAGGAGATCAACACTAGTCATGGAATAGATACTTTTACTCATTGTCATCAACTTCTCAATCTCCCTATCTCATTAACTTCCCCATCTCTTTATCTCCAATTGTTCATTTGTGACACCTAAGAGGCATTATACACTACTTATAGCTGACATACCATATGGATTCCGGATCACGGATCCAGATATGATGTGTCGCATAAGTACCCGCAAATTGAGAAGATGGTAAAGGACTTCACAGATTTGACCCTAGCACCATTATGGAGAATTGTAATATTTCATAGCATGGGTCAATCATTGTTAGTCACAACTACTTTGAAGTCATGATGCCACACAACTGAACATATGCATTGGTATGTTACAAGTTGTTTTAATATGTGCAAAATGTATTCTGAACGGTATTGTATATTGTAAATATGATTAAAGAAAATATCACACGTAGCCCGGGAGATCGAATGGTTAGTGCAGTAGAACATCTTTGTGTGGGGTAGTACGATGCAATTACGAAGAAGAAGGCATGGGCACATGTGAATGAAACAAATGTTCTCAACTATAGTATGTGCCCAGCTGTGACGAAGAAACTACGCCATGTATCTGGCAATAAGAGTCTCGTGAACCCTTATCAAAAACCCCAAAGATTAATTAACCGCTTGATCGAGCTATTTTCAAACCCAGATGATTGGGTTTTAGATTATTTCTCTAGGACAGGTATAGACTAGTATTCAATAGGTGTAACAAGGTTTATTCCATTCTACTTCCAGGTGATGGAGAGATATAGAAAAAAAAAAGAGAAAAGAAGAGGAAGATAAAAAAATACTTCAATATACTATTAGAAAAATAATTTCATCTTCTTAGACTCTAAGAATAACAACCCCAAATAACTACTTTATCTCAATACACTAGTTCATAATATAGTCTTTCCTTCTTTCTTCTTCCTTCTTCCTTCTTCCCTCTTTCTTCTACTATGCATCTTCTCACTTCTTCTAATCTTCTTATTCTTCCTTACTTCTTCTTGTAGATATTGTATTCTTCCTCTTGTGTCCCCCAATTGCTAAGAACACCCTCATATTTATAGGTTTTTAGTTGTGTTTTTCTTTCTTTTTTCTTTTCCTCGAGTTTGTGTGATGCGTTTTTCAAATCATTATTTCTGGTTTTTCATCCAAATTTGTCATACAAGAAAGCTCTCTTTGTTAGCTTTCTTATAACTCTTTTCTTTTGAAATTTGGATATGAGATGAAGAAGTTATGAGCTTTTTTCTCTACGTTGCTTTTTCTGTTTTTTTTCTGCATCTTTTTTCTTTTTTCTTTTTTCCTGCTTTTTCTACTTTTGGAAAACGCCTCTAACTTCACATCTCTTCAATTTCATTCGTCTTTTAACTCTTGAACCTTTCATATTGTGCTTTATTCTTATACACCTTAGCATCCGATGTATTTGTCATGGTCTTTTCTTACGAGCAAAAATTGACTTCACATCAGGTACGACAACAACATGTGCATTAAAGATATTTCAGAACTGTGTTGCATTGGAGAAGGACCCTGAGCAAGTGAACTTCATCAAAATGAGGATCCAAGGAATTTGGGATTGTCCAGATCAAGATCAAGAAGTTGGGGCAATGCATATTAATGAAACAGAGATGTTCCAGAAATTGGAGCCTATAGATGAAGAAGCAGGGAACCTTGTGGACCTAGAAGATGTATCAGAGTTTGAACATGCAAATGATTCAACTAAGCGTACCAAGGATGCCCATGAAGAAAATGTTGAACAAATGGCATATCCTGAGCCACACCTACCAAATCTATTTTTAGATTAAAAAGTATAATTTGGAAATATTACTACTACATCATTTGAACAATATTCATTGTAAAACTTTGACGCAGTACATAATTTGAGTTTTTCAGTAATTTTTGTTGTATGACTTGTTAAATAAAATTTGAAGTAATAATTTGCATGTCAGATGTTGTTGTAAGCCTTCTTGAAGTTATAGTTTGATTGAAAAGTTATTGTTTTCCAATTTATTTACGCATTGACAATTCATGAATCATGTGTCATTGGAAAGTTCCAGTCAACATAATAGAAACTCTGAATTATAATCTTCAGAATTTCCTTAAAGATGTATTGATCTAGCTCCGCAACTACGGATATATCCGGTATTTCATAGTTCTCTTCTAGAACCCTATGAAGACAACACTATTCCAAAAATCTTGTTACACCACCTCCACCCTCGATCGAACTTGAAGATAGACCTGAGTAGGAGGTTGCTGCCATCCTCAATTCCAAGATTGTTCGCAACAAGCTCTATTGTTTGGTCGATTTCCATCGGTGTTAGAGTATTTGCTAGAGACACATTATATAACTCCCTTGCAAATGGTTTTGCTACGATTGAGGCGTATGTGGGCTCCGACCTTGTTCTTGGCATTTGTAACTGAAGTTCTGAATGTCGTTCGAAAAGCCAAATATCTCAACGTACTTGATATGAACTAGCGCGGAATATTGCTCAACCACAACCGAGTCTTGAACCTTTTCGATGAGAATCAAACACAGAAATGGGAAAACAAAACAACGATAGAGAACACAAGATGTTTACGTGGAAAAACCCTAATTGGGGAAAAAACTACGGGAGCCCATGGACTTTGAACTATCACTATATGAGAGGAAATACAAAGTGGACACACAGAGGCAACGACCTCGTGCTCGCGATCTTCGCCAGACGGCGGGCGGTTACAACAGAAAGTGCTCGTAACTACTCTCTCGCTCTCTCTCTCTCTCTGTACAACAATAATAACAACCACACTTCTGTGATTGCCCTAAATAATATTTATACTCATATAACCTTAGGGCTATTTACAAATATAGCCTCAATGGGTTTACTCTAACATATTTACAAATATGTCCTTGGATCCGGTTTGCACCAAGTTCATCCGGATTCACCTGATTCAGTTTCCGGGTCTCATCCGGAACCCTTCCAGATCCGACTCGTCCGGTTCTCATCCGGATCCCATCCGGAGGGACCGAATTCCCAACAAACTCCCCCTTCACTCCGGAATGGGATTTCTCATTCACTTCGGCACGCGTCCAACTTGTCGGTCGAAAGCACCTTGGTCAACATATCCGATCTGTTCTCCTTCGTGTGGATCTTCGTTAGCATGAAGTCTTGATCTTCAACCTTCTCCCAGAGCCAGTGATATCTCCTCTAGATGTGCAAGGTGGATGACACTTTGACTGTCGTAGTAGAGCCGGTATTCCTCCTGTCGGATCCCTAGCTCTTTGATAAAGTCCTTCATCCAGATTACTTCCTTGCCGGCTTCCACAACTGCCATGTACTCTGCTTCCGTTGTCGATAGTGCCACGAACTTCTACAGCCTCGATTGCCACGATACGGCTCCCCCTGCATAAGTCATCACATATCTGGATGTAGACCGACTGGTATCCGCATCAGCCGACATATCTGAATCCGTGAATCCGTCGAGTTGGGGTTTACCGGAGCCAAACCAGACGCACATACTCAAGGTGCCTTTCAGATACCGGAGTATCCAGTTGACCACGTTCCAGTGCGCTCTTCCCGGATTGCTCAGGGACCGGCTGACTACTCCGACAACATATGCAATATCTGGCCGGTTGCACACCATTGTGTACATTTAGCTTCCAACGGCAGAAGCATATTGTACCTTCATCATATCCACCTTCTCTGTCTTTGTCTTCGGGCTTTGCTTGACGGACAATCTGTAGTTTGTCGGGAGTGTCGATCCGACCGGTTTCACCTCTGACATGTTGAACCTTTGGAGTACCTTTGTCACGTACTTTTCTTGTGACAACCACAATAGCTTCTTCAACTGGGCCCGGATGATGTGCATTCCCAATATCTGTCTTGCCGGACCCAAGTCTTTCATTGAGAAGGTCTGGTTCAGAGCCTTCTTCAACATCCGTATCTTGACATGGTCTCATCCAATGATCAACATATCATCCACATAAAGGAGGAGTATTAGGAAATCTCCTCCGTCAAATTTCTTCACAAACACACAATGATCAGCCTGCGTCTTGTGGTACCCTTGGTGGGTCATGAAGGAGTCAAACTTCCGGTACCATTGCCGGGGCGCTTGCTTCAATCCGTATAGGCTCTTCCTCAACCGGCACACCAGTTGCTCCTTCCCTTTCTTCACAAATCCTTCTGGTTGCTGCATGTAGATCTCCTCTTCGAGGTCATCATGGAGGAACGCCGTCTTGACGTCTAGTTGCTCTACCTCGAGGTCCATGCTTGCTGCTATGCTCAGCACTGTCCGGATGGAAGTCATCTTAACTACCGGGGCAAAAATCTCATCGAAGTCTACTCCCTTCTTCTACTAGAAACCCTTCACTACAATTCGGGCTTTGTATCTTGGCGGGTTTCCGGCATCTCCCGATTTCAGCTTGTACACCCACTTGTTCCGGAGTGCTCTCTTCCCTTTTGGCAACTCTGTCAATTCATGTAGGGAATCCATCTCATTATGCATGGCACTCAACCACTTGCGGTTGTGAGTGTCTCTCTTTCCTTCTTCGAAGTTTTCCGGCTCCCCCTCATCGGTTAGCAACACATGCTCTGCATCCGGAAATCTCTAGGGCAAGGTTGTTAGGTATGGTACGGATACCATACGTATTTAATGTATTAATACTTGTATAGTACCTCCCAATTTAAAAATATGTTAAATACGTTTTCTTAATATGTTAAATACTTATAAAATACGTATTTTACGTATAGTACGTTAAATACTTCTAGAATTTGAAAATTATTTACCTTTCTAAAAAATATCTATAATATTGTAAAATACATCTATGTTTACACAATTTTGTGATGTACAATATAGTTCTACGCCCTCAAATGCATATAAGACATTTGAACATTTCACATCCTAAAATACTTGTAGTAATATGGATGTTGACATTCCCTTATTCTATAAATCAGTGTGTGTATCACGATGTTCTACTTCAAATTGTAATTATTTACAATTATGCCTTCATAGATTGAGGAATCGTCTATGATTATCACACTCATGATAGGTTTCTCTTTTCTTCGTTTTGTTGTTCTTCTTCTTCTATCTACTACGATTATCACACTCAGGATAGGTTTATGTCTTCTTTTCTCTCTTCTTAATCGTCGTCTCTTCTATTCTTCTTTCTTCCTTCCTTTAGCTTCTTTTTCACTAAAATCTTTTGTTTCTCTTGCTTTTTGTTAGGGTTTTACTTACATTTTGTTTATAAATACGTATTATACCTATTTTTTATAAATACATTAAATACTGTATTGGACAAATGTACATGATATTTGACTGAACAACATTGAGGTATATTACGTACTATACAAATGATGAGGTACTATACGCATTTAAACGTTAAATCAGGTACATAAACAACCATGCTCCAAGGGGGCTCTCCTCTCTCTTAGAGGGTATCTCCATCCTTGGTTTTTGGCAACCGGTTCCTCCGTTTGTTCTTCATCCGAATCTGTTTCGGGGTCTTGACCAGTTCCGGTTTCAGCTTCCTCTTCTACTTCTTCGGTCGGTTCAGTTTCTGCTCTGAATCCGACCGGTTCTTCGAGTGTGATCCGGCTTCCGGCCGGATGGGTCCTCGGCTCCTTCAGCTGATCTTTGCCTGTCGACACGGAATTCATTATCTTTTTCCTCGACTCTCAGTCGGCAATGGTCTTATCCTCCATGAAGATAATTTCGTGACTCCGGAATACCTTCTTGTTGCACAGAAGAGTTGATTTGGTTGCCGATTGAAGAGTGGTCCGAGTCGGAACGTCCCCGATTCTGCTTGGATCGCCGACCACTATCTTTTCTTTTTATTGACCAGCAGTTGGAAACATTATGGCCAGTTTTCTTGCAGTGTGTGCAGTACTCACTTGTTCGGCCCGTTTTCAACTTCGACCACTGTCGGTTCCCCCTTGTTTTCGATCGGCTGTAGCATCGACCAGTTCTGTCGGCTTGTTCTTTCATTCGACTTTGTCAGTCGATTGATGGGCTTTTGCCGACTCATCGATGGTTAGTCCCATCGATTTTCGCCTGATGTCCTGTGTGAGGACTTGGCCGATTGTTTTGTCCAAGTTTAGGATCGGTCGGCTATTGGCGTATGTCGTGTAGAATACCTCCTAACTTGCCGGCAAGTTCGATAGGAGGGCAAGGGCTTTCACTTTTTCTTCGAAGTTAATCCCTTGTGACGAGAGCTCTGACAACACCCGGCTGAAGGTGTTGATGTGGGAGGTCGTTGGATCAATCTCTTTCATCTTCATATTGAACAGTTGTTTGATCAAAATTAATTTCGAAGATGAAGACTTCTTCCACAATAAGAACGTTGTTGTCTCTTTCGCCATGCTGAAGTAGACGTTTTCAGCTAAGTGCATTCGGATGGTGGATCGTGTTATTTCGTCCATTGATCTCCACTCTTCTGTTTTCATCGAAGCAGGCTTTTCGTTGTGCCAAATGGCTTCAACCTGCCTTCAAATGATCAGCACATCCTGCATCATCTCCTTCCATAGGGCAGAATTTTTGCCGTCGAACTTTTTGATTTCAACTCCTATTCCGGATGTTGAGGTCATATTCCTTTTATGAAAGTAAAATTTCTAACCTACCCTTTTCCTCTCAGCTTCTTCTGTTGTCTGTTGCCGCCGAACAGCAAAGAATCTGCTCTGATTCTAGTTGTGGGTCTATATATTGTTATATATATATATGTATGTATGTATGTATGTATGTATGTATGTATGTATGTATGTATGTATGTATGTATGTATCTATGCGTCTGCTGAAACGTTTGAGGACCTGTTTGCTCAGAAAACAACACACACAGAATATACGATGAATGAAGACTTCAAACAGTAGATCAAGCTTTAATGGAAAGCTTCTTGTTACTTCGTTCTCACTCAGGGATACAATACACTTCTCGTCATAATTCATTACAATGTTAGGTGTTCGCTTATATGTGTGTGTGTGTGTGTGTGTGTTTGTGTGTATCTATAAATCTGCTGAAACGTTTGAGGACTTGTTTGCTTAGAAAACAACACACACAGAATATACGATGAATGAAGACTTAAAACAGTAGATGAAGCTTTAATGGAAAGCTTCTTGTTATTTCGTTCTCACTCAGGGATACAATACACTTCTCGTCATAATTCATTACAATGTTAGGTGTTCGCTTATATACTAAGCCCTAACTTATTAACGAGTTCACACTCGAACGGATACAATTTGGAAGGAGCTGGCATTTTTATGCCAACAAGATTGTCCTAAACGACTCCGAGAGGATTCAACGGATGCAAAGGAGTTCCCACAACCAAGCTTCGCGAAGAAACGTTGTCGTTTGCAACAATGCATCGAGGAGCAAAACCAGGGGGACTCCGCAGTTGAGAACATACAATTAGTCGTCATCCTTGAAAAGATCGTCGTTGTTGTCGAGGAAAAGGCTCTGTCGTTAACCGGAAATAGAAAACAGGGTCAACATTTCTGCGTCTCGTGACTTGCCTGCCCAAGCCTATGAGCTCGGCGCAATCTTACAGTAGGGCACAAAATATGAGCTGATAGACTTTCTCGCTCGCCTCCAGGTTGCCACCATGGCACGCATGGTCAAAGAACATGCTAAGAAACAGGAGAAATCAAGTTGGACGAGGAGCATGCGCTGCAGAAAATCGGCCGAAAACAGCAAAACAAGAGCCGCCGCCTCCTCATCCAGTCACTCGAGCTTATCACGATGTTGAGATATCAAGCTCAACTAGATTTAATTAGTTAGTCAACTACGTAACTTAGTAGTTACCTAGATAGAATCTAGTTAGTGTGTTGACCTTAAAGCCTTAAATAAGAATTTGTACTTGAGTGGGATACATCGTAGATCCTCCATTCCCATGTTCATTTAATATAGCACTACATTTTTACCTATATTCTACTCACACATCTGCACCTTTGCACATGAGATGTGTATATACCTCATTGTGGGTATTTTTGTATTTGATGATGCTTTCTAATATAGCTAATCGTCCCCCATCTTGTCTCATTGCTCATAGTGTTAACTTCCTTCCTCTCTTCGTTTCACACACATACACACATATCACTAAATCCTCCGCTTACTTAATCACGTAATTAGCTACTCATTAACCCATAGTTAAATACCTAATTCTTAACATGGTATCAGAGCGTGTGGTTTAGAAAATCCACTAAGACCACCCGACTCCGTGATTGTGTGTTCGAAACACTAACGACATAATTTGCCTATCCACTACCGTAGTGTCACTACGTTGACCGTGATCAAAGGAAGAAAAGACGAGAAGGAAGACACTACGTCAAAATGAACACACAAATGGGTAGGTCGCTCCCTAGTGAAAAGCTAGAACGGAGCAAATATTCATCTTAGGAGTACAAGATTAACCAATACCTCGTCGGCGAAGGGTATTGGAGCTACATCAAAAACGCACTCGAAAACAAACCCGACATCACAAGCACCAACTACCCAACGTGGGAGCAAGGAGCGAGTCGACTAATGTATTTCTTGGCCACATATGTCCACAACCACATGCTTAGCCACATTTGAGACGCCAAGAAGCCTAAAGAGACGTGAGGAACTTGAAGAAGATGTTCGCCACCAACACGACCGCCCGAAAGCTTCAATGCTGACAAGAGTTGAACAACATTCGTCAAAAATATATGTTCATGTCAAACTACAGTGCCAAGATCAAGAGCATTTGGGACTTGCTTGGCTCTATCAATATAAACGTCGATGAAGATGAGATGGTTCAAGTATGCTTGGGCGGCCTTGCACAAAGATCTGACTCGTTTAGGACGACAATATTGGCAAGGGAAAACCCTCCTTCATTCATCGACCTTCAATCAATGCTATTGGTTAAAGAGAACCACGTCCAAACCAAAACCAAGACATCGGAAAGACAAATGTTCTTCTCGAATTCGGATGGTGGAAAAGGACGAGGTCGAGACAGTAGAAGAGGTCAATTTGACCATCAAACGAAGGGAACTCAAACCTTCAACAACAAGACGGAAGCCATCTAGGAACCTTCGGAAGAAGGGGGAGCTTCCATGCCAAACAAGGTCGGCAAACGTGGCCCATCACATGAAACTATTGCAGAGAAATCGGCCACCGCGAAGAGGAGTGTCCGAAAAAGAGAACTGAGTCGGATTCGACAAGCTGACAACTCACAAATTACGCCACCAACTCCGAATACGATGACTACGGTGGACTCTTCGTAATGAGACATAGTGCGAACTCTATTTCGGACTCCGACTCCACAAGCACCTCCAACTCAGAAGACGTGTGGTTCATCGACTCCGGCACCTCACATCATATGATGTCACACCAAGAGTGGTTTCATGACCTACGAACGCCGGATCGGCCCAGCTAGATAGAGACGGGAGATGACACCACACATCCCATTCGGCACATCGGCAACGACGGCCAAAACAATTGCATCAAGGATGTCTTGCACGTTCCCACAATAACAAAGAATTTGGTCTCGGTCGGCCAAATTGTGGAGCACGGCATGCAAGTTCGTTTCAACAACAAAGTTTCTTTATTAAAAAGATGGCCGACTCATAGCTAAGGGACAGAGAGACGGTCGAATGTTCATCCTCGATTCGAACAAGATGAAGTCGTAAATGTATGGCAAACATCTCAAAACCGAGGCAAACATCAAGAGTTGTGGCACAAGAGAATCAGCTACATCAACCTCCAACGGCTCCGAGCTATGCAAAGAAAGGGAGTCTTCATCGGACTCCCAACATTCGAGTCGAAACGAGTCGACCAAGTATGCGAAGCGTGTCACCTGGGCAAACAACATCCACTCCCATTCCCGAAGGAGAGCTACACAAGCAAAGGCCTCCTCGAACTCATACATTTGGATGTATGGGGACCGACTCAAACGCTGATGATCGGCGGATGCCGATACTACATCACCTTCATCGGTGAGTACTCCCACTACATGTGGATCTTCCTGATGAAGAAGAAGAGCAAAGTGCTCTCCCACTTCCAAAAGCTCAAGGGCCAAGTCGAAAAAGAAACTGGTCGGCACATTCGATGCCTACAATCAAATGGAGGTAAGGAGTACTTCTCCGATGAATTCACCTCCTACCTTCAAGGTGAAGGCATTCGAAGAGAATTCTCGTGCCGACACACACCCCAATAAAATGGAGTCGTCGAAAGGAAGAATGGGCACATACTTGAGGTAGCACACGCCATGATGGATGAGAAGTACATGCCTAACTTTTATTGGGCCGAAGCGGCATCCACGGCCGTCTATCTCATCAATCGATGCACCACTAATGGAGTACATGAGCTAACTCCATAGGAGCTCCTTGTTGGATGGAAGCCGATCCTGTCGCACCTAAGGTGTTCAGAAGCATTGTGAATATACGCATCCCGAACGAAAACCGACAGAAGCCCAACAAGAAGTCGGAGAAATGTATGCTCATAGGATACTCGTCCAAGAAGAAGGCATACAAGTCCTATAACCCTTTGACCCAAGCGGTTTTGGTAAGTCAAGATGTAGTCTTCGACAAATCGGCATTTTGGTATGAGCCCGATTCGGCTCCACCCGACCCGACTGAGGAAGAGTTGAACATCAACTCGGAGGACGATATTCGGCCAAGTCCTTCACCAAAGGACCAGCCGAGCTCTACCGAGCTAAATGGACCACACGAACCTTCAAGCATTCCAAGCACGTGCTGATTAAGCACGACCTTGGACAAAGACAAAGGTAAGATGCCCGAATACGAAGTCGACCACCCCGACGACAGTGATTCGGATGTGTCGGCTCCCTCACTAGACAGTGAGTTTGGTGTACCCATCATGTGGAAACCCAGAGTAAAGAAGGCGCTTACATCAGCAAATGAAAAACTTTGACGCTCATCTCGAGAGAAGAACCCCATCAGTTGACTCGCCTACAACGAGTATATGGCCCATCATTATGCCTTCAAGATGAAGGTAGCAGCCGAAGAAGAGCCCAGAGCTCTACAGAAGTGGCTCGTGACCCATGATGGGTGAAAGCATTCGACCCAAGCCTTCGTCACAATCTTGAGGGGGAGGAACCGAAACTACCATGAAAATGCCTAGGTCGAAAGTCAAACAGAAGACGACATCGAAAGCCGAACAACGCCGAAAGTAGAATCGGATGTCAAACGCGTCACACTTGAGCTTAAGGGGGCATGTTGAGATATCAAGCTCAACTAGATTTAATTTGTTAGTCAACCACATAAATTAGTAGCCACCTAGTTAGAATCTAGTTAGTGTGTTGACCTTAAAGCCTTAAATAGGATTTGGTACTTGAGTGGAATACATTGTAGATCCTCCACTCCCGTGTTCATTTAATATAGGACTACGTTTGTACGTATACTATACTCACACATGTGCACCTTTGCACATGATATGTATATATTGTTGAGTGGAGAAGCTCAACTAGATCCGGATCAGCTGAATAAGCCCGAGTCGGATCGCTATCCGGAACGGAGAACCAGATCAGTATCCAGATTGGTATATGCAACCAAGATCCGGATCGGATCGTAACCGATAGGCCCCCGGTCGGCCGTTAGAGGCCTACGAATTTAGCCTAGTACTTAGACAGATTCCTTGGAGTCAGTGTTAATCGCTCGTATGAGCATTGGAGTGCTTGTCAGTACTTCAGTCAGTCCTTTATGGGCTTGTATAAAAGTGCTCACTAAGCACATTCTACGTACACCACCAATATCAAGGAGATCTGCGATGCACTCGGTTCTATGAACGTGATGATGGATGAGGACGAGATAGTCTAGATTTGCCTCAGTGGTCTAGCACAACAGTACGGGTATCTGGACGACAATTTGCACCCGGGAGAAACCACCGTCCTTCTTCGACCTATAATCAATGTTGTACACGAGATGGGTTAAGGACCACTGAAGCGGACAATCAGATGTTGTACACGGAGACAGATCGGCCCCGTGGGCATGGAGGATGAGGTGGATTGGCATGCAATAGTAGCAGTTGACAAGAGCAGAACTGGAGGCACAGAGATAGTGCCGACAGTAGTTCTGGACCCTCCACAAGCATGGGGAGTCAAAGAGGCTCCGGAAATCGGCAAGGAAGTATGGTATGTTGACTCTGGATAATCTAACCACATGACGAGCCATGAAGAGTGGTTCTCGTTTCTGGAAGAGCCGGAGCAACCGGGAGTTGTCGAAATTGAAGATGACACTCCTCACCTGATTATGGATGTCAGAGAAGTCCCTTTAAGCCATGTCAGACAAAAGGGAAAGATGATGAATGTACTACATGTTCCGACAATCACAAAGAACCTGGTGTTAGTCGGGCAGATCGTCGACCAAGGGATGCAGGTGCGGTTTACGCACCTCGGGTGCTTCATTGAGGAAGAGTGCCAGATTATTGTGCAAGGGCGTTGGAACGAGAGGATGTTCATCCTTGACACCAATGACGTTGGCACTGATTTGTTCGCAAAAGGATAGAAGGTCGAATCGGATATCAACCTGTGGCACAAGCGGATCGGCCATGTCAACTATCATAGGCTTGAAGACCTACAATCGAAACAAGTTGTTCTTGGAATGCCAGAATTTAGTGGCCAGAAGGCCCAAATTGGTGAAGCCTACCAGCTCGGGATGCAACAGGGGCTCCCATTCCCCACCGAAAGAAACCGGAGCTGTAACAAGTGTGATCTAATACATTCGGATGTATGGCGACCGACATAGAACATTAGTCTTGGCAGGAGCCGATATTTTGTCTCCTTCATCGACGACTACAACTGCCACACGTGGATCTACCTAATTGAAAGGAAAAGCAAAGTTTTCGACTGTTTCTGGAACCTGCAAAGTCTTGTAGAACGAGAAACTGAGAGGAAGATCAAGTGCTTGCAGTCGGATGGCGGAGACGAATATTTTTCCGGCCAATTCAAAAGTTATCTGCAGCAGGAAGGAATTCGGAGGGAATTCAGTTGTCGATACACACCAGAACAAAACAATGTGGCCGAAAGGAAGATCCATTCAATTGTGGAGGCGGCACAAGCAATACTCGAAGAGAAGAGCATGCCCAAATTCTACGGTCATCTACATCCGAAACCGGATCGGGGATAAGGTGTCGAAACAAGAGCTATATTTCGGGCAAATGCCAGATTTAAGACACCTTAAGATATTCTATAGCATTGCATATGTGCATGTGCTAGATAAAAAGCGGAGAATGTTGGACCCGAAGTCGGAGAACTACATCCTTGTCGACTACTCACATGAGCAAAAGGGTTATAAGTGCTATAACCCCTGAACAAAACAAGTTCGAGTGAGCCGAGAAGTCGAATTTGATGAGTTGGCATCATGGTACTCTCTATTGGCTCCGATGTTCGACTCCGACCTGATTCCGAAGGATGAGGCCAGTGAGCCCGAATCGATCCAAGCAGAAGGTGAAGAAGGAATCGGTACTCTAGATGAGAGTTTGATTTCATTCCGGCTAAGTGGGTCACCTACGCGACTGAGTCGAAATGACCAATCTGATGAAGCATCGGCGAGTACTGGAGACTCGGTTGTGCTCTCCCCACGCTAGGAACCAAGGATATGGTTCACGCACAAAGAAAAGGGGAAGAAGAAGATGTCGAAATATGCGACCGACAAAGACGAGTCGGATTGGAGCGAATCTGACTTCGAAAAAAATAGTGACGGATCTTCGGAAGAGAAGTCCACGTCGCGTCTGTCAAGAGGGCCGCGAAGTCGGCGAATCAAGAATTGTGTCGATTCACCCCCCATAAAACCCTGTGAAAAGGTACAGGTACAATGAGTAAATGGCGCATGATTATGCGTACATGGTGAAGATGGCAGCCGTGCGTGAGCCGAACAGCTATGTAGAAGCGGCTAAGGGTCCAAACTGGCAGAAGGCCATGGAGGAAGAGATGCACACACTAACTAAAAATGAGACATGCGATTTAGTGAACGTACCGAAAGGAGTGAAGACGATCAGTTGTCAATGGGTGTACAAGGTTAAATACAACACTGACGGCTCCGTCAATAGGTACAAGGCCCGATTAGTGGCGAAGGGCTATGCGCAGCAGCACGACATCGATTACGATGAGACATTCGTGCCGGTCACAAATATGACAACCGTCCATGTCCTGCTTGCAGTAGCAATGGCGATGGATGTGAAAAACGCATTCCTACAATGTGATCTTGAGGAACAGGTGTTTATGTTTCAGCCCCCCAGATTTCAGTCCGGAATGAACATGTTGGCCATTTGCCGACTAAACTCCCTTTACGGACTCAAGCAAGCCCCACGCGCCTGGAACGTGAAAATCACACAGAGATTGCGTCGGATGGGGTTTTCTCCGTCGAAATCGAACTCTTCTCTCTCCACCTGGCAAGATCGGAACGGGCCGGTTAGTATTTAACTTTATGTTGATGATTTTGTCATCGCCCGCACCAACCTAGACAAAATCTGTCGCGTCAAATCCTATCTTGCGACATCATTTGAGATGAAGGATCTAGGAGACTTTCATTACTTCTTCGTTATCGAAGTGATTGGAAACACCGAAAGCATACTAATCAGTCAACACCACTATGTGCTGAGTATGCTCTTCAAATTCGGTATGACGAATTGCCCACCAGTTTCCACACCGTTGGACCGGAACTTGAAGCTTCGTCCCGACTCCGGACCAGCTTGCCATGAGAAACGGTTCTGACAAATTGTCAGAAGCCTTATATATTTTCCGATCACCCGACCCGACACTAGCTATTTGGTCGAAGCATTTAGTCAATTCATGCAGAAGCCAAGTATGGAACACCTTCAGTGCGTGCACCGAATACTGTGGTATGTTAGCCACACTAAGGACCGGGGACTGTTATATTGACATGGTATAACCGAGAAGCTCGTCGGATATACCGATGCTGACTGGGCCGGAGATGCGTTGGATCAACGGTCCACATCTGGATTAATGTTCTCTCTAGGTAGCGCAGCTGTTGCATGGAGCAACAAAAAGCCGCTAACTATGGCTCTTTCGAGCACTGAGGTTGGGTATCGGGGTGCCACCATTGCAACCTGTGAAGCCATTTGGCTTCAGTGATTGCTGCAAGACCTCCGGATCAAAGTCCTGACTCAGATCTTGATCTACTGCGACAACATGAGGAGCATGCAACTAGCCAAGAACCTTGTGTTCCATGCTTGGACGAAGCACATAAAAGTGCATTACCACTTTGTGCGAGAGCGGGTCCTCGGTGGTGAAGTCGAACTCCAGTATGTCCGGACGGATCGACAGGTTACCGACATCTTCACCAAGGCCCTCGGAACCAACAAGTTGCAGCATTTTGACGAGATGCTTGGTCTTCAACATCTCGACATGCCGCACTTCAAGGGGAGAACCGGTACTGGTATGGGGAGAACCAAAAAGGCAAGAAATGGCACTGGACAAACCACGAGAGCCCTTGGGCCAGACACCGCGGAACTTGGGCCACGTTTGAAAAGCTGAAGGAGAAATACAGGTGGCCAGGGATGTACCGGGACATGCATCAATTCGTGGCGACCTACGAGAGCTTCCAGATGCATTCCGTGATCAGGCACAGAGATGAGTTGTACCCGATGTACCCACCGACCGTCGATTTCAAATGGATGGTGGATTTAGTAACGATGCCAATGGGAGTGGGGCAAATGCGGTACCTGGTGCTTGTGTGGGAGAACCTCACGAACCAAGTGGAGGGTCGTGCACTGCAGAACAAAATGACCGCGGCCATATGCGGGTTCCAAATCAAAGAGGTGGTTTGCCGATACGAATGCGTGGGAAAGATCGTGGCCGAACAGGGAGAATTGGACGCGTAGGAAGCCGAAGAGTTGTTCGGCCCGTTGAGGATAAAACTCTCTCTTACTACGGCGTACAATCCGGAGGCGAACGGAAATGTGGAAGACGGACTTAGTCCAATTGTGAAGGTGTTAGTACGGGCGTGTGAGGGGCAAGTCGGGAATTGGTCGCGGCTCCTACCTTACGCACTGTGGGCGGACTGAACCACGCACAGTTCGGTGACCGGATTTATGCCGTTAGAGCTTATGTACGAGTAGAAGCCAATCATGCCAATGGAGCGGATGATCCCTTCGTGGGTAGCAATCGACTGGACGGACAAAATGAGCTAGGAAGAGCTATTGGCGGCGCGGATTCGCCAACTCGAGCGGAAGTTGAAGGACGTGGAACGGGCAAAGGCGGAGTTGTACGTGGCTCGAGAGAAGAACAAAGGCCAGTTCGACCGAACACACCGGTTGAGACCAAAGAAGATCGAGAAAGACGATTGGGTGCTGGTTTATGATAGCAGCCTCGACAACCAGCACAATGCAACGCGGAAATTCACAAAGAGGTGGTTCGGGCCTTACGTGGTGACGAGCGCAAATGGCAACGCCACATACCATCTCACAGAGCTCGACGGAACACGGATGGCAGTACCGGTCGCGGGTAAGCAGGTCAAAGGCTTCAAAAAGCGATACGAGGATGAGTCGGACCCGGAGTGTGCAGACGAAAATGACGACCCGAGAAGGGCGGACGAAGACGAGGAAAACCGGCTACGAGGTGAAATAGGGGCGCGTGCGTGTGTATAGTCGCATGCGTGGATGCATAGACATTGTAAATAAACTTGTACATAATCTAAGACTAGGCTAGGTCGGCGGGAGGGGAGAGCTTTAATAGACGATAATTAATGCGTGAAACAATCAAACAAATCTCTGTCCGAAGCAGTAGAGAATAAATTATGATGTAACTGCGTGATGTGACGGCCTCTCCCTCTTTGACCTATAAAAAGAGGAAGAGCGAGCTGGAAAAAGGATCCGCGTTTTGGGAGGAAGTGTTGTCGGACTAGCGACCGAGCACCGATCACCATTGCGTTCTTCTTTTGCCAGATGCCTTTGTTCCTATAGGAAGCTCGTGTGCTCCTGACAGAGGTGTTAGAAATATTGAGAATCGATTAGATAGGTATATAGAGTTACAACTACAGAGATGGGATATATGAAAACAAAACTTCTATTACATATGAGAGTAGCTCACAATGGTAGTTTTCCCATGCACTCACACCTTAGAGCTTAGATAGGATATGGACCAACTCACTACAAAATTAGTGGGGACTGATAATCAAGCCAACCATTGTGAAAAGAAAGTGGATTGCTTTCTATGTTTGGTCTAAGTATAACATTAAATGTGCAAGTCAGTTGATAGTAGTGGAGATATTCCTTTTCTGTCAACCGACTTGTCATTTAATATGACCAACTCCCTAGGTACAGGCTAGGGCTAGATAGTACTTATCTTGAAGTCAATGACGCATACTTCAAGACTAAGTACACCGTAACGTGCCCACAAAATATTCTAGTTGACTTGATTAGCCAATCCTATAAGCTATTTCTCTCTTTCCTAAATACATTGTGTCCTACGCATCTATGGTTTCCTAGATTAACACCTTATCGACCCATATGGTCGAGTTGCACACTAGCCGCTCCTCATTTGGGGCGATATCACAAAATGTGCACTCTAAGAGCACATATGGGGATAGATTTACAACTTGGGGCTGATCATTGATTATATAGAGGTTCCATGTTCTATCTCTCCTTTGTGTGTGTGTGCGCGCACGCATTATCGACTGAGTAGTGGCTCAGTTACCGGTGAGCCGGTTGTAATCCGATCTTAATCGATCGAGGGTTTCTTCTCTCTTCTTGTTGTCTCTTGCATTGATCCGAACTCGACCGAGTTGTTCAAGCTCTGTGCTTGCCCAACACACTCTCTTTGTTTTACTTTCCCCTTCTCTCACACTCCTCGGTCTAGGACCCGTGCGGTCCCACCTTCGTTTTTTACGCGTATGCATAATAACGCAACAACGTTGTATCTTATGCATGCCCGGATATGCCAAGAAGAAGTGAACGTAGCATCTAACACTGCCAGTGGCACAAGAGGTTGTGTCACATGAGCTAGAAGGGGATGAGAAGACTTGCCGAAGATAACCTCATTCCGAAGGTGAAAGATGTACATCTTGATAAGTGCACTGATTACTTGGCCGGTTGGCAAAACTGAACCTCATTTTGGTCAAGACCACTGATGAGACGGAATGCACCACTGGAGTTGGTGCACACCGATGTGTGTCAAGGGGATACGAAGTCACATGCCGGATCAGAGTACTTCGTGACGTTCATACACAACCACAGCCGGAAGTTGTGGGTCTCACTGCTGAAAACAAAGGATCAGGTGCTATCCGTCTTCAAGGAACTCCACGCGAGAGTGGAAATAGAAACCAGCCGGAAGTTGAAGGTGGTTCGAGCAAATAACGGAGGAGAATACTGGGGGAAGTTCGAGGAGTACTTCCGGTCGAAGGGAATCCGTCTCGAATACACCGTGCCGAAGATGCCGGAATTGAACGGGCTAGACGAACGGATGAACCAGACCATAATGGAGAGAGTCTGAAGCATGCTAGCACAGGCCTAGCTATCCAAGATGTTTTGGGCTGAGGTGCTGATGACAGCGACCTATGTGATAAATAGATCACCCTCAACACCCTTGGAAGGAGACTCAGCTCAAAAAGTATGGACCGGTAAAGATGTGTCTTACCGGCATCTGAAGGTGTTTCGTTGTCTTGCATATGTGGATGTCGCAAACGACAAGAGAGCAAAGATGGATCCGAAGTCTAGGCCATGCATATTCCTTGGATATGGCGATGATGAGTTTGGTTACCGGGTGTGGGATCTAGTCGACAAGAAGGTGTTCCAGAGTCAGGACACCATTGCCGACTGGAAGTCAGAGAAGAAGGTGATGAACTCTAGATCATCCAATGAAAACCGGCTTGAGGACACAAGGACTAACCCGGTTGAAAACCGGATGTTAGCCGGTAACCGAATGACACTTGACGAACTGGCCGGACTCGGACATGAAACTGAACTGACCGAAGAAGAAGAAGAAGAAGAAGAAGACACTGGAACCGGACAAGATCCCGAATGGGATTCGGATGAAGAACAAATGGAGGAACCGGAAGTTAGAAATCAAGGACGAAGATACCCTCTCAAAGAAAGAAGAGCCCCCCGAAGATTTTTGGATGTAGAGCACGTATTGATGACCGATGAGGGAGAGCCGGAAACTTCAAAGAAGCAAAGAAAGACACCCACACCCGCAAGTGGTTGAGTGTCATGTAGGACGAGATGGATTCCCTACATGAGAACCACACATACAAACTAATGGAGTTGCTGAAAGGAAAGAGGGCACTCCGAAACAAGTGGGTGTACAAGTTGAAACCAGGAGACGCCAGAAATCCACCAAGGTATAAGGCCCGAATTGTGTTGAAGGGCTTCCAGCAAAAGAAAGAAGTGGACTTTGATGAGATCTTTGCCCCGGTAGTAAAGATGACATCCATCCGGACGGTATTGGGCATAGCAGCAAAAATGGACCTCGAGGTAGAGTAACTCGACATGAAGACGGCATTCCTACATGGCGACCTTGAAGAAGAGATCTACATGCATCAACCGGAAGGATTTGAGAAGAAAGGAAAGGAGCACCTGGTGTGCCGGCTGAAGAAGAGCTTATACGGATTGAAGCAAGCCCCCCTCCAATGGTACCAGAAGTTCGACTCCTTCATGAAGGATCAAGGGTACCACAAGATGCAAGCCGATCATTGCGTGTTTCTGAAGAAATTTGACGGGGGAGATTTCCTGATATTGCTTATGTACGTGAATGACATGTTGATCGTCAGACCGGACCGAACCAAGATTGGGATGCTGAAGAAGGCCTTGAACCGAACCTTCTCCATGAAAGATTTGGGTTTAGCAAGACAAATCTTAGGGATGCACATCATCCAGGACCGGAAGAATAAGTTATTGTGGTTGTCACAAGAAAAGTACGTGACAAAGGTGCTTTAGCAGTTCAACATGTCGGATGCAAAACTGGTCAGATCAACACTTCCGGCAAACTACAAGCTATCTGGAAACAAAGCCCAAAGACGAAGGCAGAAAAGTCGAATATGATGAAGATACCATATGCCCTGCCGTCGGAAGCTTAATGTACGCAATGGTTTGCACCCGGCCGGATATTGCATATGTTATCGGAGTAGTTAGCCAATTCATGAGCAATCCGGGAAGAGAGCATTGGAACGTGGTCAACTAGATACTCTGGTATCTGAAAGGCACTTCGAGTATGTGCCTCCGGTTTGGCTCCAATAAACCCCAACTTCATGGATTCACGGATTCAGATATGTTGGCTAATGTGGATACCAGCCGGTCTACATCGGGATATGTTATGACTTATGTAGGGGGAGTAGTATCGTGACAGTCGAGGCTGCAGAAGTCCGTTGCACTATCAACAACGAAAGCGGAGTATATGGCAGTTGTGGAAGACGGCAAGGAAGTAATCTGGATGAAGGACTTCATTGGAGAGCTAGGGATCCGATAGGAGGAATACTGGCTCTACTGCGATAGTCAAAGTGCCATCCACCTTGCGAAGAATGTGTCCTACCATTCGCGAACCAAGCACATCCAGAGGAGATATCACTGGCTCCGGGAGAAGGTAGAAGATCAAGACTTCGTGTTGACGAAGATCCACACGAAGGAGAACTGATCAGATATGTTGACCAAGGTGCTTCCAACCGACAAGCTGGACGCATGCCGAAGATGGATCAGATTAACGAGAAATCCCATGCCAGAGTGAAGGGGGAGTTTGTTGGGAATTCGGTCCATCCGGATGAGAACTGAACGAGCCGGATGAAGGAACCGGATCCGGAAGGGTTCTAGATGAGACCCGGAAACCGGATTGGGTCAATCCGGATGGACCCGGTGCAAACCGGATCCAAGGACATATTTGTAAATATGTTAGAGTAAGCCCATTGAGGCTATATTTGTAAATAGTCCTAAGGTAATATGAGTATAAATATGACTTAGGGAAATCACAGAACTGTGGTTGTTATTATTGTTGTAGAGAGAGAGAGAGAGTAGCTACGAGCACTTTCTGTTGTAACCATTGTCTAGTGAAGATCGCGAGCAGGAGCTCATTGCCTCTGTGTGTCCACTTTGTATTTTCTCTCATATAGTGATAGTTCAGAGTCCATGGGCTCCCATGGTTTTTTCCCAATTAGGGTTTTTCCACGTAAACATCTTGTGTTCTCTATCGTTGTTTTGTGTACATGCATTCATCATACTTATTTCTCATTTCTGTGTTGGTCCTTCATAGAGTGATTTGAGACTCGGTTGTAGTCGAGCAATACTTCCGCACTAGTTCCGATCACTTGAATGGTTGATCCTCTAGCTAGTCCTTCCACCACAGTTGTCGTAACTCCCAACCCCGAGTTTTCTAGAATCCTTTCCGGGGCTCAGACAACTCTCGCAAGGTATGTCTCTCTTCCAATAGGCATTTGGCCACTCTTGGAGGTTTCATCATACTAGTAACGTTTCTTGTCGAAGCGGCTACATACCCTTCTTACCACGACCCAATCCATGGTGAGCCTATCTTCTTTCTCAAGTAGGGAGTTGACCTTTTCTCTGTCTTGCACGTCCGATGCTTTGAGAAATAATAGGACTTTACTCGTGTCGAACACTATCCTATCTAGTGTCAAGAGGCAAGTGAAACGCTTGTCGAACTCTTGAAGTATTATTATCGTATTTCTCCCCTTCCCAAGGACATCAACCCATTCCATTAGGTCTTTCTTGGTCATTCACAAGGAGTCATCCAAGCAGTACTCTTCAAGGACCCTGCTTTCAAACTCCGCCATAATAGCGGCTCTCCGAAATAATCTCAAGTATCTCCTCGTGTACACTCAGCGTTACAACTCTCACAAAGCCACTAAGTTGTTGTGCGCCAAGAATGTCCCTCATCAACATCTCAACTTTGTATGCCTCTAGGCCTCTAGGTAGCGTGACACATCTTTCCCATTGATTCAACTTATCATTTCGACAACCATCTCTATGGCTCGGTCTAGGTTGGTGGTGGTCTTCCTTTCTTGCATCATTTGGTCCATGGTCACAACCATCATCAGCAAGATCCTCTCCTTGCATCTTGATTTTTCCCTTTTCACTCTTTCATGTTGGGTTCACCAAATTATGGCACATAAACACATGTGCATGTGCTACTTGAGTTGGACCATGGGGGTCTTGGACTAGGGAGTTGAAAAGATGGAGTCGTCAAGAGAGAGTAAGTCAAAGACTCACACTTGTTGAAAGATGGATGTAGTAAAAAAGTCACACTATTTGAAAGATCAAACTAATCGACAACTAGCACTAGTCGAAGGCTTGCTCTTGTTGAAGAAACGCATATGTTGAAGACTCGCTCTTGTCGAAGAAAGACACTTGTCAAAGTGTGATTTCATTAAACTCTTAGTCAAATGATTACTCAAGATTGATTACTTCATTAACCATTTTAACTATCTACTAAAAAGAAAAGCACATGAATCCTCTAAGTATATCATGAATCATTGAATTACAAATGGCACGCTTCTTCACATTTTTATTCGTGCAATAATAGACAAGGTTAGAATCAGATAGGGATTTAACATATTTTTGGATGAGTCACATTGAAAGTGTTTGGTAGCTAATAGCCAAAGAAAAGGTGTTGAATTGCTATTAGCTAAATAATCACACTCATTGCTAAATCATTACATGTTGCTCAATGTACAATACCACTCGTCCTCATCAGATATCCTAGTTTCCCTTGACAACTAGTCAATACTCACTACAATAGTGCTAGTTATTGTATATCTTACGTTTCCAAGCAACACATTGCTAATAATTGGCAAGGATCATAAGCCATTGATGAAACCTACTTTCAACAAAATGATAGTGCAAGAATTATCTCTCTTGCCTTGGAGAAATTTGTCAAACTGATGAATCATGATTTACTTCCTACCCCCATTTAGTAACTCACTTGTTCGTATAACCTTGTTCCTACTTGTAGTAGTGAATCACTTGTTACTATCGACTGTCCATGACTTGTCATGCATCGGATCATTGCAATATGAATTCACACAACTTTTTGTACAATTTGTGAACTCATTTGAAATGTCAAGAACCTATGTCAAGGATAATAAGGCTTACTCAAAACCATGAAAGAAAAATAAAATGAATAGAGTTTTCAAGAGATTGGGTATATTCATTAAAAAGGCAAAGCAATTATGAAGAAAATGAAAAGAATGGTCGAAGAACTATGATTGTGGTGGTACACATAGCAAATCAGGATAGAAATCCCTCGGATAATAAAACCCCTAAGATTTGGATGATAAAACCCCTAAGAAATCAAAAGATCTCTGAATTATTCAATTGAAACTTTGAGTGATCAATCAAATGTTAGGAAAGGAATCCCCCAAGACATCATCGAAACACTTGGGAACTCAAACCCAGGCAAGAGCTTTTGTACTCACTCGACTTTCAATCTTTACAATGGTTCCCCATAATTTACACCATAAGGTTTCAAAACTACTTTTTTGCACAAAAATAACCTCGGATCTTGCCTATCAATTTAATAAAGCAAATGTGTCAAGCTCCGAAGCACAAAAACTTCTTGGGGGCTTTCCCGATTGCTCGATGTTTGGCTGCCAGTTCCTCCGCCTTCACAAGCTCTTCACCTTTCTTTGCCTCTGCAACAGCACGCTTCTCCTCTGCACTCCTATGCACCTCGGCGATCGTGTTCTTCATTTTCTCAACATATGCCGCTCTCTTCTTCTCCAGAGCTTCCTATATAATGATCACCGCACATAAATTCGACCAAAAATAAAACCATGATTATATCGAAATCCTTAGTGCAAGTTTTCCCTCCTCAACATGAATATCTATTCTATAACCCAAGGTCCAAAGGTCTTTGTCGAAGGGTGTTTCAACTAACAATCAACATATTCGTTGATGTATTAATTTATGTTTGCAAAGATATAGCTCACCTCTTCTTGTTTTAGCTTGGCTTCGGCCGTGGCCTTCTTGGCATTCTCCCAAGCATTAATCTTCGCAATCACCTTATTGTACCTACTCAACGCGCATCGAACAGAAATGATAAAGAAACATAACATTAAGACTAATAATCGACATGAAGAATCAATAAAAATATATGAGAAAGAGATGACTAAGAGACTACATACTTGTTGAGGGACTTGGATTTTTCATTGTCTTCCCAGGCCCTAATGTGAGAGAGGGTCCTATCATGGTTAACTTTGGCAAGAGCCTCATCTATGATTATACATGCAAAAACAAATACCAAGAATAAGCACATCTATTACAGTGCTCAAATTTAAAACTTTACTACAAGAGATAGATCAGTAAAGTGGGAACCAAAATTTGTATCATGAGAGAGGATCAAAGGTTCATAAAAAGAGCATGTTTTCCTGTATATAGATGGAATTCTACCTCTATCTTTGGAGCCGAGAGTGGTGGCCGCTTCACCGGTGCTTACAAGCACAGGTAAAGAGCTCGAGCTTCCCGATGATGGCTCTGCTTCAGGGTGGACAGATGGAGATGGAGATGGTTCGTCTGCAGAAAATGTAAGAAAAAGAAATTCATATGGATTTCAGGATTACACGTGAGGCTCAGATTTAACAACCTACACACAAAATTTTGATTTTGATGTTTGTTCTGCCTGTTGAGAAGGCAATTCAACCTAATATTAGCAAGTGTAAGTTTTCAAAAAGAAAAAAGAAGGGAGGGCGAAACCTGTGGGAACAATGGTTTTGGGAACCTCTGCTGGTGAGGAGTAGGAATTCACGTCATTACCAGCAGCAGCAGGAGGAGAAGGTGGAGGTGGAGGTGGAGATATTGGGGCATGGACATGCTCCTCTGCGGCCATGGAGAGCTTTCTCAGAGATTGATGATGAATTGGCAGAAAGAAAATTAAAGAAGGCAACTGCAGGGTAGGAACAGAGCAAGAGTAATCAGAAGATATGCGGATGGATGGAAGAAGAGAATAGAAAGAAAGATGAGGAGGAGGAGGAGATGGTGAGCTGTCAAGGCTCAACACTTCCTATTTTTGAAGGGGAAGAAACAGAGACTGACAGACAGACAGAAAGGCAGAGACAGACAGAAAGATGGACATATATTATTCATGAAATTATTTTGGGATAAATATGTGATGCGGGAGGGATTTGGATTTGGATTCATTTCATTCCTTCCTTTATTCATTTCATTTCATTGAGGAAGCTCTTCCTCATCATCATCTTCTTCTTCTTCTTCTTCTTCTTCTTCCTTCTTCTTCTTCTTTTTCTCCGCTGTGCTGTCTGCATCTGCCACGTGCAATTGCCAGGTGTTCTTGCCACGTGTACGCCCATCCATCACTTCACCACCTCCCTCCCCACCTCCTTCTTTTTGTTTTAACCTAATTGCTAACACAACCACCACATCAATAAACACTATACATACATCAATATGTATATGTATATTATTATTCACTTCGTCCTCTTCTTCTACTACAGTAACTACTACTACTACTACTACTATAACCACTACTACTAGTAACTACTATTACCACTACTACTACTACTACTACTACTACTAGTTACATGTCCATTCCTCACGTCCCTCTATCGCACCGTAACTCATGTCCATCTTTGCTCTAGAAAAAATTAAACGCTTCGGAAATAAGCTTCCGCATGCTTGGTGGATATATAAGTTATAACCTTCCGCTTTTGACACCGGCCATATACTAGCATATAAATATGATTGTTACGTCACCTCGCTGCAATTCATGGATTGATCAGGATTTAACAGTTTGTACATAATCCCCGTGTAGATATTTTAGTCGCTAGGCAAAGCTGGCACGCCATATTATTTTAAAAAAGGAGAACATGCATGAATGATTACGGAAGTATTTTATGAGAAACCAGTATCGTGTCTAAATCATAGAGTTGGAGCATTTCTCTATCTCATGTAGGATCTCCTCCATGTCATCCTCGATTTGATAGAGAACATGCCAACATACGCAATAAACCATCAACTAATCTTTTATATTCACATTACAAAAATAAAAGCATGATGTTCTTTTCTTCCAATTATCATCATTTTTATCCATATGGTAGACCCAACCATGTTTGAAGAACCATTGTCGTTGACGGTTGCAAAATGAACAATAGTTATTAGAACTATGGAGGTGTGTTTTTAGCATATTCATACAATACATATTTTGCATATCATAGGTTCTTAGCATTGCTTTTAATAAGACAATGATGTTGTTTTAAATATTTGGCTCCTTGCTTTAAACTTGTGACCTCAAGGTCATAAATAAATATCTTTAAAACCACAACACTCCTCATAATTATAAATTCTACTGGTGCATAGCATGCAATGTGTTACAGGCATGACCATATAATATCCACCTGTATAGAATACTACGGTACAATCTTACCACGAGATATTATATGGTCATGCCTGTAACACAACGAAGGTTCGTTTTAGCATATAAATGATATTACTAATTGTACCAAGCTCAATGACAATATCTCATATTATATTTAGGGATATGCTCATGTGGGAGCATCACTAAAATATTGATCACCGCTTAATGTCTTATATCAACTACTCACCACTACCAATATCTAATAAGAACAAAATTATACAAATTGCTTGCATAATGGTATTTTATACATAGATGAGATTTAAAATAAAAAATATCAACTTCCTCCTTAGTGAGGATGTTAGCATATTTTCATGATCACATTAAGCAAGAGTTATCAAGATGTTCTATTCAAATTACAAGATATAAACTATTTTCCAACATATCCGTAAATATGATGTTTTAGAGTTGATGCTTCAAAGTAGCTCTTATTTGGAAAGTTACACTTTCTTTTGGCTTCCATTAACCTAATTAGTAAACAAAGAAAGAAGCATTGGTAAACAAAGAAAGAAAACTAAGAATCATAGAGTGTAGGTACATAGAAATTGGTGTGACACACTTTGATATCTTGACATTGAGTAAACGGTTAATCTAAAGTTTTTCTTTAAAAAGAAAAGGATTTGATGTGCCACAAGACAATACTCTAATAAATGATATATTGCATGATTATCTTGTGGGGTTTGGTGTGATGAACCTAACAACATCCAAGAAATGTGGCCGTGTTATATTACATTCAAAGTATCTACTTACCAGCTCATCTGGACAAGATTGAAGAACTATCTTTCACTTTGATTCAGAGATGCATTTTGACAATAGAGGATTTCTATAAATAAAATTGCGCTTATTTTAAAGTGCATGATCATAAGTCTAGATAACAAAGAGCTATTTCTTCATATGTCTAGTTAACATAAAACTAACACTTATTGCTTTGATGATGCATTAAGAAAGAATTCATGTAAATCATATCAACTCTACAATTTTAAATATTGTTGCAAGTTGCATGTGTTTTCATTGCAAGCTTAGAAACTCTATAGTTCATGTGCATAACTAAGTTGTTTTTTATTGATTTGGGTTTCAATTTGCATAGCTCTTTTGTAAAGCATGATCTAACATAACATAGATTGACATCACCGTGTGTCATCAAGGATCCTTCCAAAAATGAAGCCATCAATGCCATCTTGAGAATGTGTATGTATAATGCAACTACATAAAACAAAAATAAATATCACAAATTATGTCACAGTAATTTGTGTTTCTATTGTCTCTTATGTTGGAGAATATATGGATGCTTCTTTGTTATTTATCTTTTCATATATTATATGTGTGCTTCCTTGCATTTCCTTTCATTTTCTATTGACAAACACCAACTTTGCATTGTTTGTATGTATGCATGTGATATCCTTGTGATCACTAGCCTAAACCAACAGCACCACAGAATGCAAACAAACACTCGCCCCCTTTATCGAGTCATGGTTTCGATCGTTTATTTTCCCTTAAAAAAGTATGTCATACATCATCTCTTGTCTTTTATTTTCTCGACTTTTTAGATATTATAGCCACTTCACCATTGATTGACCTTGGTTCCAAATTTGTCAACATCATATCTTTTACCTTTAAGGTATGACATAACTAGAACATTACTTGTCGTTTAAAGAAAAATTATATATGATCCTTCAAAATTGAAGAAACTCAAACTAGTATAAAATGGAATTTTCTAATGGTTAGAAACTCTAAAAACCCAATAGTTTTGTCCCCCCCCCCCTCCTTAAACCTAGTTATAACTGATGACTTAGGTCAACCTTAAATCAAAAGAGACAAAAAGGAGATGAATTGACTATGTAATTGCTAAAGTAACTCATAACAACGGAGAAGGAGGTTATGATTTTACCACATTATTGATCGAGATTTCGTTGACTCCAAGGCATTCAGAGAAATAGTGGAATCTTATGGTGGTTTGGACAAGGAAAAAAAACTAAGGTGTTTTGGAGTTTTTCATTGAATAATATTGTTAAGATGCTGCTAAAGAGTTACACATTGAACTACGAATTAGGATTCATCCACACCATCCATCATAGAACACAATAAACTTTTGGGCAATTTAATCTCAAAACTATCAACTACATTTTTGTAGGGAACACATATGTGGACATTATCTCAATTGAATTGCACACACCATCACAACTAAATCTTTATGGCTATTTTTGCAATTAAGTTTGTGGTGTTTTAATGATAAGCAATGAATTGAGAGACAATCACTTTAATCTAAAAAGAGCAAGTCAACAATTGTATTAAACTAAGAGCAATGTGTTTAAATGTGTCATATGATACAAATAATACACTATGTATATCAAGAGGATGACAATGATAACGCCATAACCTAAAACATTTGACTATAGAGTTTATTTTTCTTGGAAATAATGTTGACTCTCATAGAGTCATGTGTGCAAAAGCATTATGCGTGTGTGAGCAAGTGAAAGAATCAAACAAAACAACCAAAAATAAAATGTACACAAAAGGGGATGAGAGCTTATGCACAAATGAGAAAACTATATTGATCGAGTATAAATCATCAACAAAACACAATGGTCTAAGTGGGCTTTATATACAAGCCCTCAAGTGACTACCACATTAAATGTGGTTGGTGGAGTCTAGTCATAGACATCCACTTGATTACGATTTTGTCAATAGAATACCTAATATTTTCTTACCACATTTACACTTTACAACTAACTAGACATTAGAATTTAGTTCTTCCTATAATAAGATAGTTTATATGGATTAAAACAAAGTGTGTTCACCCACACTTTTTTCACAAATTGTGCTTTTCTCCATAAAAACGTGTTTACACGAGTTGAGCATGATTCTCAAAAGACCCCTCAAGCTCAATTGTATGTCTTGCTAAGCTCCATTGTATCAATGTAGTTGAATACTAGGGTTGTGGTCTTCACATCGCTCCTCTGTACTCAATCTCAATCATGGAAGGTTATTTTTATCAATCCAAAAGTGTCGATAAAAAATCTCAAGGAACAATAGACTAAAGGAAGGAAAGAGGATGCCAAACCACTTGACCACCCCTTAACAACAACATGAGACAACCTTAAATCTCCTCGATCTCCCATACCATCGAGTGTTAATGTGAGTCTTACCTTGGGTTTGTGAGAATTGCACGTGCGTAGCTCAAAAGAGCCATAACTACCTTGACATAGTCTCAACATAAGTCTTGAGCATCCCTCTTAAAAAGGTAGCTAGCCTTATTATATGGGCGAAAGCCATAGGTCGTAGTGTGTTCACACTTGACTACTTTATATGAAGTGGTCATCTCATAACACACTTTGATAGTTATTCCACATTGTAGAACTGTAATTCAAATCATACCCTTACTCCTTTCGAAATTAATCCACATGCACTCATCCACTTGAGATCGGGACTCGCAGTGAAGGCAATTGACAAGTCTTCGGCAGTAGGGGACATAACATTAGGAAGGCGTCATATGTTCATGTCACAAACCCATATCAATGAGAGCGGCGACAATCTTTTGGAGATGGAGATGGTCATGCTTCCTCCAGTGGACATAGGAGGAACAGGTATCGATCCGAACCCACCTCCAGCTGAAATATTAGATACATGTATGCATCCAGACCCGAACAACAAGAAGTCGATAGGCAGGGAGCCGATCATGGCACATTCCGAAACGAACACCAAGGAAGTCATGGACAATGTCAGGCTGGAAAAGGAGGATAATGGCATTGGTCCAGTCCAAGAGAAGCCAATGGAGGAGGGCATTGATGAAAGAAAAGGAATCGACCTTTATCTTTCTCCGACAGAGAATCGAAGGTTGGTGGAAGAAGTGGGCCGATTGAAGTGTTCATTGTTCATATGTTGTCTGCTAGGAGAATGACCTAGTAAAGGGTTGCTAAGGGACATGTTGCAAGCAACCCTTTTGGATAAAATGCCACCTATCCAGAACATTTTGAGAATGGGCCTCATGTGGTTAATGTCGACAGTTATGCGGAAGTGTGTGTTCAGATCTTTTGGCTATGAACAACAAACAACATACACACAGAAGATAGAGAAGGCAGATATAGACTTACACAATTGCAAGCTTTAATGGAAAGCTTCTTATTTCTACACAACGCGTTTCTCTCTCTCAGATTACAATCGTCTGCTCGTCATCGTCACTCATTACAATGTTAGGTATTTGCTTATATACTAAACCCTAACTTATTAACGAGTTCACACTTGGACGGATACAACTTGGAAAGAGTCGGCCTTTTATGCCAACAAACTCCCCCGTAAAAGGACTACTCTTTCTTGCATGTACAAGTGCTTGGTGTTATCTCCCCCGTAAACCTAGATTACAAATTTAACTAGATCTTATGTTACAAGTCTGTCGGCAAGTAGCCGAGTCGGCAGAGGTATAGTATGAGTGTCGGTCAACTCTTACCTTCTGCTCCTTGTTCGACTTTCTTCTACTCGATCTCTTGTCGTAGCCCCATCTTCATCCTTAGCATTCCGAAGTGTCGATCTGGGAGTGGCTTCGTCAAGCAATCGGCGATGTTCACCTCAGTGTCGATCTTCCTGACTTCGAGTTTCTTCTCGTTCACAAGCTCCCGGATATGATGATACCGCTGTCGTGAAGATTTTTGGCAATAGTGTGAAAATCCCATAAAACGTATGAAATCGAGTATGAATCACGTAATAAAATAATTGTGAAGATAACATTTTAATATCTAAGTACAAAATGATGGAGGTTTCGAATGCACTTTATTACACGAGAAATGGACAACTAAATGTCAAGATATGAGGGTATAAAGTTTGTGAAAAGAAAAGAGAAAATTGTGAGATATCCCACATAGGCACGACAAATACGGCTCTCATCATATATAAGGTGGAGCAAAAGATATTATCTTTGTGTCTATGTGTGGAGCATAGAGAGTTCAAGGTAACTTGAACTAAGAGTGGAGGTGGCTAGCTACTCGTAAAGGGTTTTGGCCAACCAAAACCGGACCGGCGATGGAGCCGGTGATCTGACCGCATCCGGCCGCAATCCGGCGTCGACACCGGTATCCGGCGATGGTATCCGACGACTAGATAAAATAAATATATAAATATATATACATATTTACATATACAAGGAGGGCAAGTATGGATTCAAACCTTGCACCTCCAAGTTAGGAGTCAAATGGCTTACCATTAAGCCATGCTGTTTAGTTAAAATTATATTTCTATCATTGTACTTTTACATGTAAATTCTCATACATGAGAGCTAAAATGAGTGACATGGTTAGCATGCACCACATGTAATACTTAAGCGCCAAATGGCAAACATGCAATTTATGCATGTCTTGTACCCTCACATGCATCATATGCATGAGAGCATCTATAAAAGAGGGAAGGGGGAGGAGAAAAAACACGGTTTTTTTTTATGAAAATTAAGAGGAAGAAATTCGTTTTCAAATCAATTGTGTAATCTCAACTTCTCTCTTTCCCAATCTATCTTAAGTACTTTCTCGCCAAAGCTTGTATCGACTCTAAATCCTTCTGGTCCAGAACCCCGGCGGTTCCGCCTCACAATCCGCACGTAGTGACGGATCTTCACGACACCGCACCTCAATGTGCTTCGTCTTTGCATGGTAGAAAGAATTGTTGATGAGGTGTATTGCGCTCTGTGAGTCACAATAGATGGTCTGTCTATTCGGTTTGCAGTTCCGAAATTGACAGACAGTCGGTGCAGCAAGATAGTTTCCTTCAATGCTTCCGATGTTGCTATGTACTCGGCTTCTGTGGTAGACAGAGTTGTGCACTCTTGTAGTTTCAACCTCCATGATATCGCACCACCACCATAGGTGAATATGTAGCTTGATGTCGATTTCCGATTGTCCGTGTTTCCAGCATAGTCGGAATCAATGTAGCCTTCAACTTCAATTGATGTTGTCAAACCGAATGTCAATTGTGCATACGTGGTTCCTTTCAGATACCTAAGGATGTGCTTGACGGTCTCCCAATGCTTCTTTCCTGGGTTTGACATGTACCGGATGACCACCCCTACGACATAGGCTAGGTCGGGTCGGGTCGGGTCGCCACCATTGTGTACATAATACTTCCTATTGCTGATGTGTAGGGTATCTTTCCATTAAGCTCTCTCTCCTTGTCCGTTGTAGGAGAGTCTCTATTTGATAGTCTGATCGATGTCGAAAGCGGTGTCGGTGTTGGCTTCGCGTTCTCCATGTTGAAGCGCTTTAGCACCTTGCAGATGTAGTCGGACAGGGAGAGTCAGAGAGTTTTGGTCGTCCAATTTCGCTCTATCCTCATGGCTAGTATGTGTCGGAAATTTTGCGTGAAGGCTTCGCTTGAGCTTTCCAATCTCTGCTTGATTGCTCCCTGCAATTAGCATGTCGTTGACATAAAGGATCAGATAGATCCTAGACTCATCAGCCAATTGCCGAACATACATGCATGGGTCGGAGTTTGATCTGTTGTATCCAAGCTGCCTTATGTGGGAGTCGAACTTCTAGTACCACATTCTCGGCGCTTGTTTGAGGCCATATAGACTTTTCTTTAGTCTTCATATGAGGTGATTGTCCTCCCCCGTCGCCGTGAAGCCTGCCGGTTGAGACATGTATATGTCTTCTTCTAGATCTCCGTGTAGGAATGCCGTCTTTACGTCCATCTGCTCGAGCTCCAGATCTTCTGTCGCCACGACTCCTAGTAGGAGTCGGAGGGTGGTCATCTTGACTACTAGTGAGAATATCTCGTCGTAGTCGACCCTGTATTCCTGTTTGAATCCTTTCGTGACAAGCTGAGCTTTGTACTTGGGTTTCTCTGAGTCGGATACGTACTTGTATCAGAACACCCATTTGCAAGGTAGCGGCTTTCTTCCTGCTGGTAGTTCAACCAGCTCCCATGTCTGATTTTGATGAATCGAGTCCATTTCGGATTTCATGGCTTGCAACCATGTTTCGGCATCCGGTGCGGCCATAGCTTCGTCATACGTGCTTGGTTCGCCTGCATCCGTGTAGTTGACATAGTCGAGGCCCGGTTGATAAAACTTTGTTTGCCTTCGAGCCCATCCAAATCTCCTGGGTGCTGTAATATCTAGTTCGGATCCTTCGATCGGTTCCGATTGACGATCGGTATTTGTTGAACCAGTTGTGGCAAAAGTCTTGTGAGATGTCCCGCCCTTGGTTTGAGATTTCGGCGGTGTCTAGTTGTTCTCCCCTGTGGTTGTTGTCGACTCGGTTCTAACTTGCCTCTTAGCGACTTTGCCTTTGTCGACTCTTGTCAATTCGGCTGTGTCTTTGAAGACTTTGTCTTTGAGTTCGACGAGAGGACTTGTTGCTGATTCGGTGTCGGCAGGGAAGTTGGCAGCTTGTTGGAGTTTGACTGTTTGTCGAGTCTCCGATTCGGCCTGGTTGGTCGGTCCTTCCATGATAGTGTTATGTTGTCTTCTTCGAAGGATACCTTCTTACCAACTGTTTTCTATTGGTTCCGCTGAGAAAAGATAGAGTCTTCATTGAAGACTACGTCGTTGCTCTGGATCAATTTCCAGTTCTCAAGGTCCCATAGCCAGTAGCCGAAGTCCCCATTGGTTCCATAACCGAGAAATATGCACTTTGTTGCATGGGGTGCCAGCTTCGTCCTTTTGTCCCTAGGGATGAACATGTAGGCTTCGCATCTGAATATATGAAGCCTATTGTAGGTCGGTTGTTTGCCTGACCATAGTGCCTGTGGCACTTCGAGCCTGATTGCTCTTGACGGCACTAGATTTATCAGGTACACTGCCGTCTACAATGCCTCGCCCTAGAATTCCAGCTTCAGTCCAGCTTGCTGGAGCATTTTCGTCACCCTCTCCTGAACCGTTCGATTAATCCGTTCAGCCACCCCATTCTGCATGGGTGTGTAAGGAACGGTCTTTTGATGCCGGATCCCTTTTTCAAACAGGTACTATTTGAAGGCTCTGGAGGTGTACTCACCTCTATTGTCAGATCGGAGTGTCTTCACTCTATGTCCCGACCTGTTCTCCTCTTCAGATATCCATCGAATGAAGACCTCGAGCGCTTCATCTTTGGACTTGATGGAGTATGCCCAATCCTTCCGTGTATAGTCATCTACGAATGTGATGAAGTACCGGGAGTCTCCTAGTGATCACTCTGGCATGGGCCCACATATGTCTATGTGCACGAGCTCTAGGGGTTGTCGTACCGTCTCGTAGGGGAGAGAGTGCGAACTTCAGGTCTGTTTCCCATATCGACAGTGCTCGCAGAAGTCCGTCTTTACCTGGAGTTTCGGGATGTAGCAGACTGTCATTAGTTGATCAAGTCCGGCTTGAGACATGTGGCCAAGTTGGCCATGCCATAAGTTCGGGTCGGTTTTCTCGGCTACGTTCACGACCCCTTCAAGGTTCATCTCCATCAATGGGTATAGATTATTATACTTATGCCCACTCCCGATTTTGAGTTTTCCTTAGCTGATCACCCATGTCGACTAGTGTAGAATCGTTCGATACCCGTCTTCGGCTAACATGCCGATGGAGACCAGACTCCTCTTCAGATCGGGTATGTGCCGAACTCGGTGCATGGTTATTGTGTTGCACTCCTTCCCAATTCCGGCTATCTTGCACTCCTGCCCGTTTCCAAGTCGGATTGTGCCGCAGGCGTCAGCTGAATAGTTCGAGAACCATTCAACGTTGGGGGTCACGTGAAATGTGGCACCAAAGTCTAGTAGCCACGTATGTGCAATTTGTGCATTGTAGAGGACTTCTCCGATCATTGAATCCTCTAGGGAGAGGATTTCTCCGGATCGGGTGTCGACAACATTGATCTAGTTGCCGATTGGAGAGTGGTCCGAGTCGGAACGTCCCCGATTCTACTTGGATCGCCGACCATTCTCTTTTCTTTTTATTGACCAATAGTGGGAAACACTCTGGCCAGCTTTCCTGTAGTGTGTGCGGTATTCACTAATTCGGCCCGTTCTTGACTTCGATCGTTGTCGGTCACCCCTTGTTTTCAATCGGTTGTAGCGACGACCGGTTCTGTCGGATTGTTCTTTCATTCGACTCAGTCGAGTAATGGGCTTCTGCCGACTCATCGATGGTTAGTCCCATCGATTTTTGCCTGATGGCCTCTGTGAGGACTTGGCCGGTAGTTTCGTCCAGATTTAGGATCGATCGGCTATTGGCGTATGTCGTATAGAATACCTCCCAACTCGCTAGCAAGCTCGATAGGAGGGCAAGGGCTTTCACTTCTTCTTCAAAGTTGATCCCTTAGGACGAGAGCTCTGACAACACCCGGCTGAAGGTGTTGATGTGGGAGGTTGCAAGATCAGTCTCTTTCATCTTCATGTTGAATAATTGTTTGATCAAGATAAGTTTTGAAGATGAGGACTTCTTCTTATATACGGCCTGTAATTTCTCCCACAATGAGAACTTTGTCATCTCTTTTGCCATGCTGAAATAGACATTTTCAGCCAGATGCATTCAGATGGTGGAGCGTGTTATTTCGTCCATTGATCTCTACTCTTTTGCTGTCATCGAAGCAGGCTTTTCGTTATGCCGAATGGCTTCAACCTGTCTTCAGATAATCAACACATCCTGCATCATCTCTTTCCACAGGGGAAAAGTTTTTGCCGTCAAACTTTCTAATTTCAACTCCTATTCCGGATGTTGAAGCCATATTCTTTCTGTGGATTCGATGTTTCTAACCTGGTCTTTTCTTTTAGCTTCTTCTTATGTTATCTGTTGCCGCTGCTCAGCAGAACACGGCTCTAATACCAGTTGTGGTTAATGTTGACAGTTATGCGGAAGTGTGTGTTCGGATCTTATGGCTATGAACAACATACACACAGAAGATAGAGAAGGCAGATATAGACTTACACAATTGCAAGCTTTAATGTAAAGCTTCTTATTTCTGCACAACGTGTTTCTCTCTCTCAGAGGTTACAATCGTCAGCTCGTCATCGTCACTCATTACAATGTTAGGTATTCGCTTATATACTAAGCCCTAACTTATTAACAAGTTGTAAAAGATTGCTTGAGGAAGCATTAGAAAAAACAATACACAAAGAGAGAGAGAGTACGCGGGAGAGAGAGAGAGAGAGAGAGAGAGAGAGAGAGAGCAGGACACACTATTCTTCAAAATTATATGAATACTCTGTGCTCTCTCTGTATCTACAACGCGCTCATCAGCGCTATTTATACAAGTCCACACGAGACTGTTAGAAGTACGGTGTACTTCAATGCTCACACGAACATCTGACACTAACTATGAGACTATAACTGCCTAGTAGTCTAACCTATACTAGGCTTCCAGCTACGTATTGGATCCGGCATACCGGCTCCCCAACTCACCGGTCCTTACTGATTCATCTCGCTTATCGGCTCATGCTTATTCAGCCGATTCGGCTCCGGTTGAGCTTGCCGCTCAACACTCCCCCTCAAGCTCAACCTGAGGTAGGGTCGTAGTGTCAACCTCTGTGGCAGCCAGTTCTTCCAACTGACTTCTCCTGGCGTCGCTTCTCCTTGCTCGCGCTCCTTGTCCAGTCCGGTCCCATTTGTCGCGACCCCTTTGGTTCTGCACGCCTCGACCTTCGGCATGTCTACTCAATAGGCCCATCTCAGCTCCTTCGCTGCTATGACTCCGACGCTTGCCGATTCGTCGGTTCCTCCGCGATGGCATCGACTTCCACTGCATCCGTGTCTCCTTGGTCTCTTCAGCCGGTTCACCGTAGTCGAATTCTTCATTCAACTCCGCATCATGGCCATTACGATCGTGATGACCTCCGCATAGCATGCACTTCTCTTCCTGAGTGTACAATTCTTCTTCACAACCGCTCACTCCGACTTGTTCGGATGTGCCGACTTCCTTCGTCGACTCGGCTTCATTTTTCTTCTTGTCTCCACCTCTACTAGTTCTTCTCTTACCTACGGGTTCAATAGTTTTTTTGCATTTGCTCATTTCGGTAGTGTCTTTGCCCTTGCGTCCCCCCCTCAAGTGCGGCACGTCGAGATGCTGAACACCAAGCATTTCGGTAAAGTGCTGCAACTTGTCCGACCCGAGCGGCTTGGTGAAGATGTCGGCAACTTGCCGATCCGTGTGAACATACCATAGTTCAACTTCACCGCTTAGGACCCGCTCACGCACGAAGTGATAATGCACTTCTATGTGCTTTGTGCGAGCATGGAACACAGGGTTCTTGGCGAGCTGCATGTTGCTGAGGTTATCGCAGTAGATCAGGATCGGGGTTGGTACCTCGATCCACAGGTCTTCCAGTAGTCGCCGAAGCCAAATGGATTCGTAGGTGGCAACGGTCGCGCCCCGGTATTCAGCCTCAGTGCTGGATAGAGCCACTGTTGGTTGCTTTTTGTTGCTCCACGCAACAGCCGCGCTCCCAAGAGAAAACATAAAGCCTGAAGTTGAGCGACGATCCATTGCATCGCCAGCCCAGTCGGCATCCGTGTAGCCGACAAGCTCTTTGGTTATACCTTGTCGGTATAAGAGCCCCCGGTCCTTAGTGCCGCTTACATACCTCAGTATTCGTTGCGCTCACTGAAGGTGCTCCACGGTCGGCTTCTCCATGAATTGGCTTACCACTCCGACCGAATAGCTAATGTTGGGTCAGGTGATGGTCAAGTAGATCAGGCTTCCGACTATTTGTCGGAACCGTTTCTCATCGCAGGCTGGTCCGGAGTTGGGACGGATCTTCTGATTCCGGTCCAGGGGTGTGGAGACAGGTCGGCATTCCGTCATGCCGAACTTGTACAGTATATTCAACGCATAATGGGGTTGAGAAAGCAATATGCCGTTGGGGGTGCGGATCACCTCAATTCCCAAAAAATAATGAAGGTCCCCCAAGTCCTTCATATCAAATGTGTCCGACAATTGGGACTTGACGCAGTTGATTTCCGGAAGACCTGGGCCGGTGATGACTAAATCATCAACATAGAGTAAGATACATACTGGACCATTTGAGCCTTGACGGATGAACAGGGAAGAGTCCGACTTAGAAGCAACAAACCCCATCTTTCGCAACCGGTGCGTGATCTTAGCATTCCAAGCACGGGGGGCTTGCTTCAAGCTGTACAACGACTTCCTCAGCCGGCATACCGCCGACTTATTCACCTCCGACTGAAATCCGGGGGGCTGAGTCATAAAGACTTCTTCTTCAAGATCTCCTTGAAGGAAGGCATTCTTCACATCCATCTGATGAAGATGCCACCTCCTTGCCGCAGCAACCACCAGTACCACACGAACCGTCATCATCTTCGCTACAAGAGCGAAGGTCTCGTCGTAGTCGATTCCGTGGGTCTGCGCATATCCCTTCACCACTAACCAGGCCTTGTACCGGTTAACTGTATCGTCGGCATTGTACTTTATCTTGTACACCCTCTTGCATCTAATCGGTTTACAGTGATGGGGAGGGTCAACCAGGTCCCAAGTTCCGTTGGCATCCAGTGCCCGCATTTCTTCCTCCATAGCGGCACGCCAATTTGCGTCCTTTGCCGCTTCTGCGTAGCTCTCCGGCTCACGCACTTCCGCGACCTTGGTCATGTACGCATAATGATGCGCCATGTACTCATTATACCCATACCGTTTAACGGGATCCTTCTGGCGGGTGGACCGGCGTAACTCACCCTTACCCGGTATGAGACCCTTCTTGGCTGGTTCGGTCTTCGTTCCCGAAGATCTGCCTTGCCGAAGTCAGATACGCACTGATCGGACTCATCATTGCCGGTCTCGAATTCCGGCATCTTCTGCTTCTCTTTCTCTTTGTGTGTGAACCGTCTCCTCGGTTCCTTGCACGGGGAGAGCACGCCAGAGTCTCCATTACTTGTTGTCTCATCATCTGACTGGTTGGACTGATCCAGTCTCTCATTCGGTCCGCTTAACCGGAACGATTCCGGACTCTCATCTTGAGTCCCGGCTTCATCTTTCTCTACCTGGGCCGGTTCGGGCTCACTAGCCCCATCCTCCGACATCAAGTCGGGATCGGAAGTCAGAGTCGATAAGGAATACCACGATGCCGATTCATCAAACTCGACATCTCGGCTGACTCAGACCTGCTTCGTCCGGGGGTTATAACACTTATACCCCTTTTGCTCTTGAGCATAGCCGACTAGGATGCATTTTTCCGATTTTGCATCCACCTTTCTCCGCTTCTCATCTGGCACATGTACATAGGCTAAGCTGCCGAATATCCGAAGGTGTCTCAAATTCGGCTTGCGCCCGAAATACAGCTCATGAGCTGACACCTTGTCCCCGATCCGCTTCTGGATGTAAACGGCCGTTTGGACCGCCTCCGCCCAGTAGAACTTTTCCTCCAGCATTGCCCTAGCCACGTCAATCAGCGACCGATTCTTCCTTTCGGCCACACCGTTCTGTTGCGGTGTGTATCTGCAGTTGAATTCTCGCCGAATTCCTTTTTGTTGCAGATAGTTGTTGAATTGGCCGGAAAAGTACTCTTTTCCGCCATCCGACCGTAGGCATTTGATCTTCCTCTTCGATTCCCGTTCCACCATCTTCTGGAGGCTCCGGAAACACTCGAAGACTTCGCTCTTCCACTCAATGAGGTAGATCCACGTATGCCACGTGTAGTCATCGATGAAGGAGACGAAATATCGACTCCCGCCAATGCTAACATTTTGTGCCGGTCCCCACACATCCGAATGGATAAGATCGAGCTTGTTATGGCTTCGATTTCTTTTGGTGGGGAATGGAAGCCGGTGTTGCTTCCCGAGTTGGCAGGCTTCACAAATCTGGGCTCTCCGGCCACTAAACTTCGGCAAACCGAAAACGACTTGTTCCGTTTGCAGGTCTTGAAGCCTCCGGTAGTTGACGTGGCCGATCCGCTTGTGCCACAGGTCGATATCCGACTCGACCTTCTGTCCTTTGGCGAACAGTGCGGTGCCGACGTCATTGGTATTGAGGATAAACATCCTCCCATCTCTGCGCCCTTGCGCAATAACTTCGCCCTCATCCTCAATGAAGCACCCGAGGTGCGTAAACCGCACCTGCATCCCCTGGACGATGATCTGTCCGACCGACACCAGGTTCTTCGTGATCGTCGGAACATGTAATACATTCATCAGCTTCCCCCTCTATCCGACGTGGCTCAAAGGAACTTCTCCGACGTGCATGATCGGGTGGGGAGTGTCATCTCCGGTTTCGACAACTCCCGGTTGATCCGGCTTCTCCAAAAAGGAGAACCACTCCTCGTGGCTCGTCATGTGGTTCGATGCGCCGGAGTCAACGTACCACACTTCCTCCGATTTGGAAGTGGTCTTCTTCATTGAGTTTGCCTTGTGCTTCATCACCAAGGCTGGCCCCTTACCGTTCTTGGATCCTCCCGATCCGTTTGCGTAGTGCGAGCTTTGCCAGCCTTCCTTACCGGTCTTGCCGAATCCGGATTTGTCCGAATCGGCACGCTTTCCCCAGCACTCGCTTTCCCTGTGGCCCTTTTTGCCAAAGTACCAGCATTCCGTAGCGGATTTGTCTTGCCGGCCTCCGGCACCACCTTGACTTCCCCTTGCTTGTGGAAGTCCCGGAACTGCTGTCGGCACGCTCACTGTGCCTTCGTTCCTGCTCTTGTCGGCCGCCTCCATTGCGTGCCGACATGCCTCGTCCACCACGCCCGCGGGACTGATCCGATCCCGTGTACAACATCCGGCTGTCTGGGGATGCACTGGTAGATGCCCCGGCGTGGTTCTCCTCTACAAGGAGCATCGACTGTAAGTCGAAAAATGAGGGCGTATTCTCCCTTGTACAAACCGCAATCTGGAAAGCTCCGAACTTGGACGCCAGGCCTCCAAGACAGACCTGCACCATCTCGTCTTCCTCTATGGTGACGTTAATAGAGGCAAGCGAGTCACAGATCCCTTTGATCCGGTCTGTGTAATCTGCCACCGACATGTTCTTCTATCGAACATTGCTCAACTCCTGTCTGAGTTGCAGCTTCCGGGCAGTGGTGCTTGCGGCAAAGACCTTTTTCAAGTTTCCCCAAGCATCCTTCGGTGTCTTGGCGTCACGGATATGGCTGAGCAGCTGGTCACTGACATTGGACGCGAAGCAATACATCACCCTGCTTGCCGCCTATTCCCACACTGGGAAGTCCTTGTGTGTCATTTCCAGTGTTGAGTCGTTCACTCCATCGCATAACTTTAGTAGCCATGCCCAAGCAGGTACTGGTGCATCTTGTATGACCAAGATGCGTAGTTGGTTCTGTTGAGCTTCTCCACCGGGAGCAACGTAGCCATACCTCTGTCCATTTCTCCTTTTGTGTCTGTTTTCTGATCTGTTAGGGTTTCCTTCACAAGCGTAGATGTCTGCAGCAGAGGTTCTCAACCCACCTGCTCTGATACCATGTAAAAGATTGCTTGCGGAAGCATTAGAAAAAACAATACACAAAGAGAGAGAGAGAGTACGCGGGAGAGACAAATAGATAGATAGATAGATAGATAGATAGATAGATTATATTATCGTCTTCGGAGGTCAAATATGACCTATGAGACCAAAAATATTACATTTCACGTGATACGTGTGAAAGTGAGTAGTGACTCTCGATGTTCAAGAACTTTACCAATGAATGTTGCAATCGAGAGTGCACATTGTGGTTGTGAGAGGAATTCATGCAAAGATTGGGCTCGATCGAAGAGATGTGGAAAGCATGGTCGAATATGATCAAAGGCAGAGCATTGTATCAAAGTGTGATACTCAGACTCGCAAACTTGTTTAGGGCAAAGTGTGCATAGCCGACCACTCTCATCACTTGTACCCCAACGCCCTGTTTCACATCGCAATGCATGTGAGCTAAGTCGCATGGAAGCAATGGTTCGAATGGAAGATAACGGTATGGGCTCTAACATGTATGGATGTGTACGATTTCCCTGTTCCGCAAAGAATATGGTTTTGTAGTTAGGTGCAACATGTGTAGTATAATGTGTGAAGCGTGAGCCTCCACATTTGTCCCATGTCATGATACATTGGCGTTGCAAAAATGCCTCATTTACAGAGGAATCTAATGATGCATCATGAAGCAAGTGTCTTGCATCCCATCTACCAAACCATTTTTCTATATCTTGCATCCAACCGGAACACAAATTTTTTCTTTTATGTGTCTTTTGGATCTTTTTGCTTGCTTCCCACGCAATTCTAGGAAGTCGATGTGAGGGACTTTTTTGAACCTTAAGCATGTATTCAACAACCCTTTCCATGGCCATGATCTCAATGGGAAGCGATCCCGTCTCAAGGAGGAGGAGGGTGTAGGGCGTTTGTTTCTTAACTTGTAGAAACTTGGTAAGAAAATGCTTTTGGACATTTTCAAACTCTTTCCACATAGATTTAGGAATGCTACCACCCCATACTTCCACCCCATAGAGAAGAACCGGTGTCACCAAAGTGTCGAAAAGATATTTCTTGAGGACCCAACACTTAATATCTCCAAGATTGCATGTGTTCTCAAATGCATAGTATGCTCGCTTGCTCGCCTCTAAGCGGTGTGTAGCACATTCATTCCATCTATGATTTGAAGGAATTTCAAGGCCAAGATATTTGAAGCTTTCCACACATTCAAGTGGCTCATTGTTTTACATAATGCATGGTTTATCTCTTTTTTGGCTCTTCACAAGCATAATCTTTGTTTTAGAGCTATTGACACTTAATTTAGTATGCATGCAAAATTTTTCCAATGCCTTCATAAGCTTTTGTGCATCTCCTAAAGTATTTGCAAAAAGCACTACATCATCTGCATATAGCAAAAGCATAATCACAACATTCCCAATGGCAACTTCTTCAACACATTCTTCCTTTGCAAACTTGGTAACCATTTCTTCCAATTCATCAATGCATAGACCAAATAGTGTTGGTGAGAGTGGGCATCCTTGCTTAACACCAATAGTGCTTTTGAAAAAATCTGAAAGTTTATCTCTCATGCGCACACAACATATAACCTTCTCATAAATTTGGGAAATTGCAAGCTGTTGAGAGACAATCTCAACATCGGCCGGATCGGCTGAAGAAGTCGAGGACCGATTGGTTAGGCCGAGTGCGTAAACCGGGAAGTCGTTAGGAAAGTATTCCGTGAGGAATATATTTGGGAGTTAGTGTAGGGGCTCTTGATGAGCATTGAAGTACTATCAGTACTTCGGTCAGTCCTTTTAGGACTTGTATAAAAGTGCTCACTGAGCATGTCTTATGTACAGACTGAGTATTATTATTGAATATAGTGTTTCCGCTTTCTCTCTCTGTCTCTCCTGCGTATACCGTGTAAGCCCAAGCTCTCCATTGAACCTGAGTTTCCTCCCTTCTGTTCGATCTTCATACTTGTTTCCGCACGGTATTTTCTACATGGTATTAGAGCGCGAGGGTTGAGAACCTCTCTGCAGCCGACACAGCTTGACGAAGAAGAACAAGAAGAACGATGGATAGAGGCATGGTGAGCTCGCTTCCAACAGAGAAGCTCGACAGAACCAACTACGCGTCTTGGTCCTACAAGATGCACCAGTACCTGCTCGGGCACGGCTACTAGAGTTATGTCGAAGGAGCTAATGACGCGGCACCCGAATCGACACACAAAGACTTCCCGTCGTGGGAACAATCGGCGAGCAGGGTATTGTACTGCTTCGCATTGTGTGTGAGCGAACAACTATTGAGCTATGTTCGGGATGCAAAGACGCCGAAGGGTGCGTGGGAAAATCTGAAGAAGATTTTCGCCGCGAGCACCACAGCCAGGAAGCTTCAGCTCCGACAGGAGTTGAGCAACCTACGACAACGCGACTTGTCGGTGGCGGACTATACCTCGAAGATCAAGGATATCTGCAACTCCATCGCCTCCATAGAGGTGAACATCGAGGAGAGCGAGATGGTCCAGATCTGTCTCGGAGGTTTGGCGTCGAAGTTCGGAGCGTTCCAAACGGTTGTGTGTACCCGGGAGAATACGCCGTCCTTTTTTGACTTACAGTCGATGCTCCTAGTAGAGGAGAACCACGCGGGTGCGTCTACAAGCACGCACACTGACAACAGAATGTTGTACACGGAGGGAGATAGGCCCCGTGGACGTGGAGGACGAGGCGAGTCGGCACGCAATGGAGGCGGCCGACGAGATCAAGAAAGAAGGCACCGAAGTGATGCCGACAGCAACTCCGGACCCTCCGGAAACAGGGGGAGTCGAAGCGATGAGAACCGGCAAGGGAAGTCCATCGCGGACTGCTGGTACTGTGGCAAGAAAGGCCACAAGGAAAGTGAGTGCTGGAAGAAGCGCGCCGATTCGGAGAGAATTGGTTCCGGGAACGGCTCCAGACATACCGACAAGGGAAATCGGCAGCGATCGCACTACGCCGAAGACTCCGGGAGAGCCGGAGAAGGGACTGCCTTCGTGACGAGACACGAAGCAAACTCAATGAAGCAGACCACCCCGAGATCGGACCAGGTGTGGTACGTAGACTCCGGCGCGTCAAACCACATGACGAGCCATAAGGAGTGGTTCTCGTACCTTGAAAAACCGATACAACCTGGAGTAGTCGCAACAGGAGATGACACTCCGCATCCGATCGCGAATGTCGGAGAAGTTCCCCTTAGCCATGTCGGGCAGAAAGGGAAACTCATGAACGTGCTGCACGTTCCGACAATCACTTAAAACTTGGTCTCGGTCGGACAGATCGTCGACCAAGGGATGGAGGTTTGGTTTACACACCTCGGGTGCTTCATTGAGGAAGAAGGCCATGTGATTGCGCAAGGGCGTAGAGACGGGAGGATGTTCATCCTTGACTCCACTGACGGCGGCACCGCAATGTTCGCGAAGGGACAAAAGACTGAGTCAGACATCGACTTGTGGCACAAGCGGATAGGCCACATCAACCACCAACGGCTTCAAGATCTGCAATCGAAACAAGTAGTATTCGGATTGCCCAAATTTAGTGGCCGAAAGGCACAAATTTGTGAAGCCTACCAGCTCGGGAAGCAACACCGACTTCCTTTCCCCAAGGAGCGAAATCGGAGCCGGAATAAGCTCGACATTATACACTCCGATGTATGGGGGCCGGCACAAAACGTTAGTCTTGGCGGGAGCCGATATTTCGTCTCCTTCATCGACGACCACACGCGGCACACGTGGATCTACCTCATTGAGAGGAAGAGCGAAGTCTTTGACTGTTTCCGGAACCTCAAAGGGTTCGTGGAAACGGAAACGGGACGAAAGATCAAGTGTCTGCGGTCGGATGGCGGGAAAGAGTACTTTTCCGGTCAATTCAACGGTTATCTACAACAAATGGGAATTCGGCGCAGAGCAGAACGGCGTGGCCGAGAGGAAGAACCGGTCGATTGTGGAAGCGGCACGGGCAATGCTGGAGGAGAAGAGCTTGCCCAAGTTCTACTGGGCTGAGGCGGTAAGGACCGCGGTATACATCCAGAACCGGATCGGAGACAAAGTGTCAGCGCACGACCTATATTTCGGAACGAAGCCGAACTTACGACACTTGAGGGTGTTCGGTAGCATTGTGTATGTGCATATACTGAAGGAGAAAAGGAGGAAGTTGGACGCAAAGGCCGAGAACTGCATCTTGGTCGGTTACTCGGACGAGCAGAAGGGTTATAAGTGCTATAACCCTCGCACCAAACAAGCGTGCGTTAGCCGTGACGTTGTGTTTGACGAGTCCGCGTCCTGGTACCAGCCCCCAACTCCGAGCCCCGAGTCCAATCCGTGTTCTGACGATGAGGTCAGCGAGGCCGAGATGCCTCCGGATGAGCCCGAAATCGAGACCCGCGAAGAGAGTCTGATTTCACTCCGGTTAAGTGGACCGATTGGACGACTGAGTCGGTACGACTAGTCCGATGAAGAGCCAACGAGTAGTGGAGACTCGGCCATGCATTCCCCGCGCAGGAAGCCGAGGAGACGGCTTACACGCAAAGCAAAAGGGAAGAAGAAGGTGTCGGATTCCGGCACGAAAAGGAACGAGTCAGACCGACGTGAGTCCGACTCCGAGGGAACCGGTGAGGGGTCTTTAAAGGTGAAGACCACGTCGACCGAGAAGGCCTCGACATCGGCTAATGTGAGATTACGCCAATCTACCCGCCAGAAGAACCCAGTTGTGCGGTTCGGATACAACGAGTACATGGCGCATCATTATGCGTACATGACCCGTGTAGCGGAAGTGCGTGGGCCGGAGAGCTACGTAGAAGCGGCGAAGGACGCGAATTGGCGCGCCACGATGGAGGAAGAGATGCGCATTGGCGGAGAACGAGACCTGGGACCTTGTTGACGCACCGAAGGGTGTGAAGCCGATCAACTATAGATGGGTGTACAAGGTCAAGTACAACACCAATGGCTCGGTCAACCGGTACAAGGCTCGGCTAGTGGCAAAGGGCTACGCGCAGAAACACGACATCGACTACGATGAGACGTTTGCGCCGGTCGCGAAAATGACGACCGTCCGTGTTTTGCTGGCAGTAGCTGCGGCGAAGGGGTGGCACTTACATCAGATGGATGTAAAGAATGCGTTCCTACAAGGTGACCTTGAGGAACAGGTGTACATGGTACAGCCCCCCGGATTTCACTCCGGAACGAACTCCTCGGCAGTATGCCGATTGAAGAAGTCCCTTTACGGACTGAAGCAAGCCCCGCGTGCCTGGAACGCGAAGATCACGCAACAACTGCGTCGGATGGGCTTCGTCACGTCAAAATCGGACTCTTCCCTGTTCATCCGAAAAGGTCGACTCGGACCGGTTAGTATTTTACTGTATGTTGATGACTTGGTCATCACCGGTGCCGACCTAGGTGAAATCGACCGCGTGAAGCTCCAGCTTGCGGCATCGTTCGACATGAAGGATCTGGGGGACCTTCATTACTTCCTCAGGATCGAAGTGATCCGTACCCCCGAAGGCATATTGATCAGCCAACGTCACTACGTGCTGAGTATGCTCTTCAAATTCGGGATGGCCGACTGTAAGACCGTCTCGACTCCTCTGGATAGAACCATCAAGCTTCGTCCCGATACGGGAAAGGTATGCGACCCGACGAGGTTCTGGCAAATTGTCGGAAGCCTCATATACTTGACCATCACCCGACCCGACCTTAGTTATCCAGTCGGGGTGATCAGTCAGTTCATGGCGCGACCTACCGAGGAGCACCTTCAGTGTGCGCAACGCGTACTGCGATACGTAAGTGGCACTAAGGACCGAGGACTGCTATATCGGACCGGTACAACCGCGCAGTTAGTTGGCTACACCGATGCTGATTGGGCTGGCAACGCCACCGATCGCCGATCCACGTCTGGATACGCGTTCTCTCTCGGGAGTGCCGTGATCGCGTGGAGCAGTAAGAAGCAGCCAACAGTTGCACTGTCGAGCACCGAAGCTGAGTACCGAGGAGCGGCTCTCGCGACATGCGAAGCCATATGGTTGAAGCGGCTACTTAAGGACCTGCACGTGGAGGTGTCAGATCCGACGACGATCTACTGCGACAACCTCAGCAGCATCCAGCTCGCGAAGAACCCCGTCTTCCACGCATGGACCAAGCACATTGAGGTGCACTACCATTTCGTCTGTGAGCGTGTCCTTTCCGGTGAAGTCGAACTTCAGTACGTTCCGACGGATCGGCAAACTGCCGACATCTTCACCAAGCCTCTTGGTCTAGACAAGTTGCGGCAATTCTCATGTGCGCTCGGGTTGCGTCACCTCGATGTGCCGAGCTTGAGGGGGAGAACAGTCCTGAACGACCAAGCAAAGCAGCAGGAAAGGAGCGGACACTGCGACACCGAGTCGGTTGTCGAGTTCGACATCGGATCGGCTGAAGAAGCCGAGGGCGGACCCGCGGAAAAGTTCGAAAGCGGACAAAAGGGGAGCAACCGAAGGAGAGAGTCGAAGCCAACCACGCATGAGGAGGATGACGCCATCGAGGGTGAGAAGACCGAAGACGAGTTGGAGACAGCCAACTCGGACGAGAGTGAAGACCGATCGGAGGTATCCGAGTCGGTTCGGATGTTTGATTCAGACACGCTGAATCAACCGAGGCCCAAGCGGAAGAAAAGGCAACAGAAGAAGTGTCAACACCGCAACAACAGAAGAGCTAATGAGGGCCACATGAGTAGACAAGCCAACCGGAAAGGTCGAAGCGCGTGGAGTCAAACAGGCCGAGGAGTGAAGCCAGGAGGAACTGGTGCTGTGAAGATCCCGAAGAGCCTCAAGTTGAGCTTGAGGGGGAGTGTTGAGAGACAAGCTCAACATCAGCCGGATCAGCTGAAGAAGCCGAGGACCGACCGGTTAGGCCGAGTGTGTAAACCGGGAAGTCGTTAGGAAAGATATTCCGTGAGGAATATATTTGGGAGTTAGTGTAGGGGCTCTTGATGAGCATTGAAGTACTGTCAGTACTTCGGTCAGTCCTTTTAGGACTTGTATAAAAGTCCTCACTGAGCACGTCTTATGTACAGACTGAGTATTATTATTGAATATAGTGTTTTTGCTTTCTCTCTCTGTCTCTCCTGTGTATACCGTGTAAGCCCAAGATCTCCATTGAACCTGAGTTTCCTCCCTTCTGTTCGGTCTTCATACTTGCTTCCGCACGGTATTTTCTACACAAGCATATATTCACTTGGCACCTCAAGTTCTTCCATTCGCCTCCAAAGATGCTCAATAGGTACCATATCAAAAGCTTTCTTGAAGTCTACAAAGCAACAATATAAACCTTTACCTCTAAGGCGACTTTCCTCCATTAATACTCGAAGGGTGATAAGGTGATCAATGGTGCTATGGTGTTTCCGAAAGCCAACTTGTCCATAAGCTCTCTTACCACTTTTTTCAGCCCATACACTTATCTTTAATTCCATTATACATCCAAATAGTTTTGCCATTAATGAGCCAACCATGATGGTTCGATAGTTGTTTACATTATTTATATCTCCACCTTTATGTAAAGGTTTGATCCAATTTGTAGTCCATTCGTACAGCATACCATGTTGTAATGCATCATTAAACATATCGCTTATCCATATATGTGCTTCCTTTCCCGTCCATTTGAGCATTTCAGCCTTTATACATTGAAGATCGCTTGCCTTTCGAGAGGCCAATTTCTTAAGTCCTATGTATATATCTTCAATTGTAAAGAAGGGAGACATATGTGAAAGAGAACCATAACACGTCATCTTTCCGGCAAGAGATAACTCATATAAATTCTTACAATGCATAGACAAGTCGTGAAGAGTTAAGTCACCATAACACTCAACACGTTTTCCCTTTAGATTTCCCCAAAATTTAGCACATGCATGTGCTTTCTCTTGCGTTTGGATAAGTTGTTGAGTAACTTCCCATATTCTTCTCTTTCTTTGAATAAGCCTTTTATACTCATGCAAATGCTTTTGGTAATTCTCTTTATCCTTAACTACATCCAAAACCATAAGGCACTTTCGAGCTTCACGACATTCTTTATCAAACCATTTTTTCCTAAGTTTCTTGGTGCATTTCCAAGATGTGCGATTGGTCGAAAAACATTTGTTTGTACATGAGAGAATGACTTTCTTGAAAGCTTCCCATTTGCATTCTAGTGTGGCACCATGTTGTATCTTTGTCATTTGTAACATATCCTCAACCATCTTGGAATACATGGGTGCTCGCTTAGGGTTCATGCTCAAGTGCGGTTGTTTATTATCTTCAATTGCCTTCTCACAATCAAACCTATGCATACATTTGAGATCAATACATAAAGGCCTATGATCAGATTCCAGTGTCCATTCACCAAGTGAGAATTTATGTATACGATCCAAAATACCTTCGGAAAGTAGCACATAGTCAATCACACTATTTCCGTTGTGTTTTCTACATGTAAAACCATTAGTGTTGGGCCATAAGGAAATACCATTTACAATAAGCAATCCGGTACTATTGCACATTTGTAGGAGTAACTTCCCAAATTGGTCCGAATCTTTTTCATCGCTAGAAGAGTGGTTATACATTTGCATATCCTCTTGCATCCTCGAGATATGTGGCATGAAAGATTCTTGTGAATCAAGTTGGAAACTTCTTGTATGAGCATTCATGTCACCAAAGACAATAACTTCCCCTTTGGATTTGAAATAAGCAATATCATCTTCTAGATTGGCAAATGGTTGATCTTTATCCAAACAAGCATAAAAGTTAGAATCTTGATGAGGAATGTAACATCCAACTACAAAAGTGGGCAAATCATTAGGTGTTTCTATTTTGAGCCATATGTAGCATTTATTTTCATCATTTTTTATGATTGACACATATTTCTCTATTTCCTTCTTAATCAAACATGCCACCCCTCCTTGTCCTCTTCTTTGTCTTGGATTTTTCTTCCATATCAAAGAGTGTACATTATAGTTTCCTAAACCTTGAATCCTTTGAGTATCATGCTCTCATGTTTCAACAAGAAGTGTGATATCCGAGGCATCGGTGAACTCCTCTATGCCAAATCCCGCATTCCATGGGTATCTATTGCAATTCCAAAAGCATAGTCGTAAAAGGTGTGGGTTAGTCTCATAGATCACGTGTCCCTATTTGCCTACATTTCCATCTTTAGGCACATCCTTAACCTTGTTTTTCAATCTTTCTTCATATGCTTTACGACGAGCATTTTGTTGTGAGATAGTACGATCTTCACTCACAAAGCATTATGTACCTTTGAGGTATACCCAACTATTTTCAAGTATGATCTGCCGCTTTGTATCATCTGTCATTGTGCATACAATAGGCCTTTCTCCGAAGCGAGTAACACCATGTTTCCCAACTCGGTGTGCCCCATATACATTCACATCTGACATCCCATAATGCATGCTAAAAAAATCACCAATGGCCTTTCCAAGGGATGCGGGTGTTTCAATACTCTCTTCTTTAATCCCACAGACGACAATGTTCTTTGATCTTCGTTCACGTTCTTTCAATTCTCGAACATCTATGTTTTCTATATTCTTCTCTTGATGCATCACATGCATATTAGATGAGTTTGATAGCACATCCCCACCACATACATCGGCCCATGACTTCGTTGTACATACATTTTTCATCTCACTTACATCCCGCCTCATCGTGTCCAATTTTTTTTCTTTTAATGCTTCCTTTAACTCAATCTTGTTAAGGCGCTCATTTGTTTCAAAAGAAGCTTTTTTACATTCTTGAATCTCTTCTTGAAGTTTTGCAACCACTTGTTTAAGACTTTCATTCTCAATGACAACACTTTGGAGCTTAGTATTCTCTTTCATTAACGTCCTAATCTCTTCACCTTGCTTGTTTATGGTTTCTTGAAGAGAAATTAAGTGACTCATAAGCATTTTGTCCATTGCATTAGAATTGAGATTTGTTGGTGATCTCGGCTCATTATCAATTATACCCCCGAACTTTGCGGCGGTTTTACGAGTATTTGCCATTGTAGGGACAAACCCTACAGGAAAAGAGAGACAGAGAGGGAAGGAGAGAGAATGTACCTTTCACTCGATTTAGGGCTTCAAAATCTACCTTCCGTTTGAGGAACCGTGGGGCAAAGATGGCTCCAGATGAAAATGCTCATAACTTCTCGCTACGGTAACGGAATTCAGTAAATGAACATTCTTTAGAAAGCTCTCTCAAAGAGCTTTCCAACGATGGCCGGAGTGAACTTACAGAGAGCTTTGAAAGAGAGAGAGAGAGAGAGCAGGACACATTATTCTTCAAAATTATATGAATACTCTGTGCTCTCTATGTATCTACAATGCGCTCATCAGCGCTATTTATACAAGTCCACACGGGACTGTTAGAAGTTCAGTGTACTTCAATGCTCACACGAGCATCTGACACTAACTACGAGACTATAACTGCCTAGTAGTCTAACCTATACTAGGCTTCCGGTTACGGATTGGATCCGGCATACCGGATCCCCAGCTCACAGGTCCTTACTGATTCATCTCGCTTACTGAATTGGGATGAACAAACATTGGTTGTTTGCAGCCGTTTCGACAAACGACGCGATTGGAGCGACAGAAGCTCGTCGGGGTCAGGGCCGGTCCTAGGGAGGAGGCTCGAGGAGCCGGTATTGGTGCCGGCCGGTAGGAAGGAAGAGACCCGAATCTGGCCAGAGTCAGGGTTGGCATCGAAGGACGTGGTTAGAGGCCCATCCGGAGGAGTGGCTCTGGAGGAGTTGACACATATGGTACACGACCTGCAGATCGCACAGGCCCAGAGAGACAGCAGCGAACAACCTCGCGACCGGAGGCCGCCGGCTGGGCAGCGGTGCATGTGGTGTGACGCGATCGGTCACATTCGGAAGGATTGCGCGGATTTCACCGACGCGCTCAGGACCAACGTGGTGTACCTCTAGAACGGGTGAGTGCACGCGAGCGAGACCCGGAGAGCCCTAGAACTAAATACGGGGCGCGGCGGAATGAAGAGGTTGATGGAAGAGGCAGTGGCACGGCACGTTGAAGCCGTTAACTACTCAGTGTCGGCGGGAATTCGGGTCGGGGGTGATGAGACCCGGAAGGCGAAGGACTCCGGATTCTGGCCGCTAGTGCTAGAAGGCCTCTCCGGAGTTCGGTTGAAGAAGGAAGAGGCAGACCGCGTGGAGCAGAGGGTCCAGGAGGTCACCGGTTGGGACGATTCGGTCAAGGGCTTCGTAGAAGCCGCTTGCTAGAACTACGAGGTTCTGGTGGACGACAAATGGGCAGGAAAGACCGGAGGGGTCGGTCCCCTACAGAGGTATGAGACCCGGTTCGGACCGAAACCGATCGGTGCCGGCAACCCAGGTGCGCCGGACAGAAAGAAGCAGGCGGGGTTTTGGTTGAGCACCGAAATCGAAAGGACCATAGACCTGCGAAAGGTCCTAGAGGAACGTATCCTCGACAGTAAAGTGGAGTTGTCGTTGCGGGAGGTGTTGGGAATCACCAAGAGGGAGTTCCACGACTCCATCGTAGACTTGGTGAAGCGGACGAGGCTCTCGACGGAGCCAGAACTGGAGAAGCCGGTGGAGGTGCGGACTACACACTTAGAAGACGTGGCCCTAGAAGATGAGTTGGCGGAAAGCCACTACGCAAAGCCGCATTGGGCCAGGGCAACTACGGAAACCCCTGTGCAGATCGGCGACGTTCCGGAACCGGTGGTGGCCTTGGTAGACCATGGATCCGAAATCAACCTTATGTCCATGGATTTCTACAAGAGGGGTAAATGGCCGATCAACACCAAGCATGGGTGGAAGATACGCGCGACGACGCGTGCTATGGAGGAGCTGCATGGTGCGTGCCCGAATATACGCGTAAAGGTCGGTGACGTCGAGATAGATCAACATTTCTTCGTGCAGGAAACAACCTCGCACCCGGTGATTCTCGGCGAACCATACATTACGGCAGCACGCATGGAGACGAAGGTGTTGGACAATGGTTCGGCGTATGTGCGCATCAAGAGCCAGGACGATCGTCGTTCCGTCCAATTCATGACTGTACGTCCGAACCATGAGAGGAATCGCGAGACCCTTGGCGGCGACAACCGAGGGGATTTTTAGAGAGGGCTATCAAGGCGTGGGGCCGCGGTAGTCCGGACGAACCAGAAGAACCCCACACATGTACAGTAGGTAGGAAGTTTTGGTTTTTTGAAAACGGAGGTTGTACTATAGCCAGCGTCAGCGGCCGGGAAAGGAAGCGAGCGGAGGAGTGGCTCAGGGGATGCGGAGTCCTCTCCCCCGACGAAGAGATCAGCGGCGCCGTGGAGGCGGTCTCTTTTGACGATACCTTGGGCGAGTTGCGAAAGGTGATCGGTGAAGACCTTAGAGAAGACCGGACCGTTCTGGTTAGTTCGATGGGAATGTACGAAGTCATCGCGAACTTCGAGGAAAGGATCGGGTCGGATCAGACGGCCCGCGTGGATACAAAGTACAAGACTGTGGACCGGAAGGTGAGGCTAGTCGTAGCACCATTGCCGGAGGGCAGCGAGGAGCGGATAAAAGGGGTCGCATCAGACCCAAGTTTACGGAATTTGGCTGGCATAGGGCACCGGTTCACTGACATAATGCTACGGGAGCTCAAGGTCGGTGGGGGTGGCTTCCTACTGCGGGCGGAGGAGGACAGGTTTCGGAGAATGCTCGGAAGGCATGGGAAAGCCTTCGCGTTCTCGTCGGAGGAGATCGGGTGCGTGGACCCGACGATCGTCGAACCGATGGTGATCTTCACAGTACCGCATGTACCGTGGAATCTCAAACCAATTCCGGTGCCGAGAGCTCACATCCCGAAGTTGATGGAGCTTATAAAGCAGAGGGTGGAGATGGGCATCCTCAAACCGTCGAGTGCCCCGTATTCGAACCGGTGGTTTACGGTGCCAAAGAAGAACGGCATGTTGCGCTTCATTCAGGACCTACAACCGGTCAACAGGGTGACCATCCGTAACGCAAGAATCGGGCCGACCATAGATGAGTTCGTGGAGGCCTTTGCTTGAAGGTCGATCTATTCGGTCGGTGACTTATACTCGGGGTATGACCAGTTCCAGCTAGCAGTCGAGAGCAGGGATATCACGACGATGCGAACCCCTCTCGGCCTAGTACGGATGTGTACCCTACCACAAGGCGGGACGAATTCGGTGGCGCATATGGTGAATGCAATGAACAAGGTGCTGAGGGACTGCATCCCGGACATCACCATGCCATTCTTGGACAATATCCCGATAAAGGGGTGTCCGGTGGATGACGCGGACGAGACTGTCGGGCTAGACGGATGCCGGAGGTTCCTCGTGAACCACATCAACGATTGTGAGAAGGTGTTGCAGAAGCTCGAAAACGCACGACTCACCTTCTACGGAGAAAAATCGGCGTTCGGGCAGTCGGAGATCTTGGTGGTCGGACACTTGTGCGGGCCCTATGGTAGGAAACCGTCTCTGGCAAAGGTGGAGGCCATCTCGGCGATGAGGGATGATTGCAGGTCGGTCACGGAGGTCCGCAGATTCTTGGGAGCATGCGCGTTCTACCACATCTGGATTCCGCACTACGTGCATGTTGCGGAGCCTCTCTACGGGCTATTGAAAAAGGGGCGTAGCTTTGAGTGGAGGACGGAGCACACGAAGTCGGTACGGAGACTAAAGGAGGCGCTTACAGTAGCACCGGCTCTCCGAAAAGCGGTTTACGGCAAGGATGTCCCCATTTGCGTGACGGTGGACACGAGCCCGACCGGGATTGGGTGGGTAATCAGTCAGGAGGACAAGGACAAGGACTATCTGATCGGGACGGAGGTAATCATTGACACGGATTGCCTGCCGATACTCGGCATGGTTTCCGGATGCGCGACGCCGGACCTAGCAATGCTCCGGTGGATAGCGTACATTAAGTCCCTGAACCCGGAGATACGGCACATCTCCGGAAAGGACAACGCCATGGCCGACTTGCTTTCGAGAGCAAGGTTCAACGACGAAGACCGCATGGTTTCGGATGACGAAGAAGTCGGCGAGGATTTCTTCGGGTCGGCTAACGTAACGACGAGGAAAAGGGACACTCCGGCGCTTAACGAATTTGACGAAAGCAGGTATGATGGGGAGTGGCTCCAAATCGGGAGGTTCCTACGGACAATGACGCTGGACGTAGCATGGACGAGAGAGGAGGCGAGCCGGGTACGGAAGAAGGCGTACCGATTCTTCCTGCGGGACGGGTGCATATGGAGGCACCCAAAGAAGAGAAACGACATCCCACTCCGAGTAGTGGCAAAGAAAGAAGAACAGGGGAAACTACTGGCGGCATTTCACGAGAGTCCTTGGGCCGGACACCGTGGAACGTGGGCCACGTTCGAGAAACTGAAGGAGAAGTACTGGTGGTCGGGGTTGTACCGGGACGTGCATCGGTTCGTAACGACTTGTGAAAGATGTCAGATACACTCCGTAGTCCGACATCGGGACAAGCTACACCTGACTTACCCGCCTGCGGTCCATTTCAAGTGGATGGTGGACTTGGTGATGATGCCGATGGGAGTAGGACAGATGCGATACATGGTGCTTGTGCAAGAAGACTTAACGAACCGGGTGGAAGGCCATGCACTACAGAACAAGACAACCACAGCGGTATGCCGGTTCTTGATCGAAGAGGTAGTGTGTCGGTACGGGTGCGTCGGGAGGATCGTGGCAGACCGGGGAGAGCTGGATGCGCGGGAAGCTGAGGAGTTGTTCGACCGACTAGGGGTCAAACTCTCCCTCACTACGGCATACAATCCGGAGGCGAACGGGAAGGTAGAACGTGGGCATGGGCCGATCGTAAAGGCGTTGGTGTGTGCATGCGGAGGGCAAGTCGGGAATTGGCCGCGACTCCTTCCTTACGCACTATGGGCGGACCGAACTACGCACAGTTCGGTAACAGGGTTTATGCCGACAGAGCTGATGTATGGACAGAAGCCGATCATGCCGGTGGAACGGACGGTTTCTTCGTGGGCGTCAGTAGATTGGAAGGACGAGATGAGCCGGGAGGAGTTGCTGGCGGCGCGGATTCGGCAACTCGAGCGGAGGCCGGAGGACATGAAACGGGCAAAGGAAAAGTTGCAGGCGGCAAGGGAACGGAACAAGACCCGGTTCAACTAGACGCACCGGTTGCGACCAAAGAAGATCGAGGAAGGCGACTGGGTCTTGGTGTACGATAACAACCTCGACAATCAGCACAAGGCGATGCGAATGTTCGCGAGGAGATGGTTCGGGCCCTACACGGTGATGAGCGCGAACGACAATGGCACGTACCACCTCGCAGAACTTGACGGGACACGGCTAGCAGTACCGGTGGCTGGGAAGCGGATCAAAGCATTCAAGAAGCGGTTCGAGGACGAGCCGGACCCAGAGGGCGTGGACGAGAGCGACAACGACGATCAGTTTGGGCCCGACAAAGAATCAAAGAGCGCCGACTAAAGCCGGTTTTCTTCGGTATCATCCCGTCTCTGGCGCATGCCGGTGGATGTGTGGTTTTGTGGGGGCGGATGTCGTGAAGAAAACCGGCCATAGGCGGATTCGGGCAAAAGGGCGCATGAACCGGCTCTTACACGGATGGACGCATGAATTGATATTTTGATATTGATTCATAAATGGATCAATTGATGTAAATACTAAGTAGTGCACATTTATTAGGAGGGATTGTGCGTATCTCTATCAGAAGGGACAGGGAATAAAGCGATTTGACTAGGGAAAGGGGCACCCCTTTTTGGGAACTATTTAAGGAGAGGAGAGAAGGAAGAGAGGGGGATCGCGCGTTAAGGAGGATGAAGTGTTGCAGGACCGAAAGCCGATCTCTCTCTCCTCCTCCGACCGTCATTCTCCGTGGGTGCGGGGGAGTTCGACGCCTCTGCTTCGTGGGTAGCCCGTGCACTGCCAGCAGAGGCTTTTCCTTCTGCGTTTCTCTGGGTCCACTGTGTTCCGTCTATGTGCGTGAGTAGGGTCCCCGTGTCGGGTCCATCGCCGCCTTGCCGGTTGTAACCGTCGGAGTTTGTAATCTCTTGTTATTGTAATCTCCTGTTATTGTAATCAAGTGTTCCGTTCTATATCTCTCCTTCTCGCTTCTACGTGTCTGTGAATCTCTCTCTCTCTCTCTCTCTCTCTCTCTCTCTCTCTCTCTCTCTCTCTCTCTCTCTCTCTCTCTCTCTCACTCCTCGGTCCAAGACCCCCGTGGTCCCGCCCTTCTACGTGCACGCGCGTAACAACGCGACACCGGATAACCCAAAGTTAGTGATAGGAAGCCAGATGATACTAGTTCACAATGGGAAGCAAGTTGTGGGGGAATAATGATGACTATTGCCGAGGAAAGTGGCCATGCCTAACCTCCATGGTCTTACAGGTCCACCTACAAGTGGCAGTTCCATTTCGAATAGATTTGATATCCTGTCACAAATGGAAGAGGAATCCCAAGCAGGCAAAATATCTTTAGCAACTCCATTCGATTTGCTGCCAAGAGTCAAGACCCACGAAACACATGTAGAGCCCTCCGAAGGTCGTGGCAATAGATTTTCATCAAACCTGAGAATGGTTAAGGCATGGATCAAAAAAGGGAAGGACAAGGAAAGTCAAGCAGACATTGGGAATAGTGAATTGTTGGAAATGATCGCATGAATTGAGATCAGAAGTCCTTCAACTATGGGAGTTGAGTTTGTTATGTTGAAAGAATGGAGGATGCAAGTTATGTAGGTACCCAAGGTCGAGGTGAACATTGGTAATCCGAGGGGAAGAATTCAAAAGTGGAGTAGAGCAAATATGGTCCTCGTCAACAACAACTCAGGTAGACCTGAGACTAGTTGTTCTTTAGACTTGGAGACTGATTTGGAAAATGAAAGTGGAGAAGACTCGTCCTTGAAGTCGTTTTGTAATAGGGCATGAGTATGTATCTGGTACCTTACATCTGAAAACGAGGTTGAGGGGCTGCAAACATTGTGGAAGAGCTCCCCGATACAAGGGGAGCTTATGGAACTTGTTCAAGATGTTCCATAGGTTTGCATATGGAAGGTGCATGATCTAGTGATGAAGCTTGGTTTGTCCCACTTCGATTTTGATGAATTACCCATGGATAACAAATGGAAAATAAGTATGAAGTGGGAATTTCTATGGAGTATGGTGGAGACATATTTGTCAAGCATGGGAGATTCCCCCTTGGCTTTTTTCGTGAACCCAAGAAAATGAGAATTTGTTCTTGGAATGTGCAGGGACTTGGTGGGTCACAACATCTGCTAGAGACATGAATTTTTAGGAGAGACTTGGAAGTTGTTGGCTTATGTAGGACGATTGATATTTTGCTCTTACAAGAGCATCACCTTGGACGAGAAAGAACAGAACTTTTCAAAGACCTATTGCTAGGGGATTGGTACACATGGTGGGCTCCTGCTCACGGTGTGTTAGAGAGGAGAAGTGGAGTATGTATTTCGGTGAGGAAATCACCGGATATCGCCATTTTAGATCATGGCATACTGATAGAAGGCAGGGCCATGTTCAGCTACTTGGAATGGAGGAATGTAAAATTTGGGGTGCTAAATGTTTATGCACAAAATAGTAGCAGCGAGAGGACCTCATTTTGGAATGTGCTAGCAAACAAAATTCCCTCCTTCGGTAATTGGATAGTGGCGGGGGATTTTAACATGACAAAGAAAATGAAAGATTTTCTTGGGGCTCATTCGAACTTGTTACAGGGGGAGGAGCTTAGAGCATGGGGTTTCTTAATTTCTATGCTAGGAATCCGGGATTCATGGTATTCTAGTATGGAGGTCGAGGCAAATTCCTTGAGGTTTTCACGATTTGGTTGGAAGGAGAGTGAAGGACGTCACTCTAGATTGGACCGCATCTATGTGATCCCCAGAATAGATGAATGGCGCGACCACACATCCATTCTAGCTGGCTTTACCTATTTGGATCACCTTCTAGTCTCCATGATTCTCGATCCTGTTTATAAGAAGAAGAGTGAGGGAAATTCAAGGATTCCTCCGAAGATTTTTGGTATCCAGAAGGTTAAGGATGCAATGAATAACATTTGGGCGACATCCCCATCATCTGACAACCCGGTACAAGTATTGGAGGAAAAGATTATTAATTCTTCTTTTATTCTTCAGAAACTGGCTAGGGGGGAGTTGGTAAGGTGTCAATACCAACTGCAATGCCTGAGGAAGGTAGTCATCTCAGCTCAAAAGCTTACGCAAGTGAACCCATATTGTGCTTGGGCGAAAGACATGCTGCAAGAGGTCACGAGGGTGATGCAAGAGATTAGGCAACAACGTGAGCAATTCCTCTTCGGAAAGTCAGCATCATGGTGGGTTGTCAAGGGAGATAAAGTCAACAAGGAGTTTTTTCTTACCAAGGCTCCGAAATTGAGAGGAACACATATTCAAAGTCTCAAATGGGAGGATGATTGTTGTTCGACCGACTACTGAGACCAACAACACAACAGGGTCGAAAATTCTATATCAAACGTTCTATCAAGAAACTACGGAGTTACGAATGGAACACAAACTCACTTACTAGGTAGCTTACGATATCATATAGATGTATCGTGATCGACTAATTGACATAATATAGTTGCCGACAGAATATAACTCAGTCAATAGAACAATAAATTACTCAACAAATATGCAGCATAGATTTCTACTAACTAATAACTATATTAACCTTAAAATAGAACGATAGTGTAACAATGTCTTTGATTCCTTTTTATAGGTAACCGAAAGACAGACTCATCAAGAATTACATCTTGCCTCATCGGCAAGAACTATCCAAAACTTCTAACTAACTTTACTTTCTATGATTATTTTAAAAAATACTGACTCATTGATCCGCCTTGTCGATCCGGCTCCGATTTTATCTTTTCCGAACATTGTCGACTCCGACGCTTCCACACTTATCCGACTCTTACCCTAACTGACTAACACATGGCACGCCCGTGGGCCAAGGCCTTGCCCCGTCGAACCCATAGTACCTGTTACGCTTGCTCGGTTGGGTCAGGGTCGTCATCGTCGTTTTCATCATCGTGGAGTATGTTGAACAGTGATGGTTCTGCTTCCTGTTCAGGGTTGTTGTTGTCGTCGGCGCTATTCTCCTCGTCTTCAACGTTGGTTAGTTGTGGTGGTGGCTGCGGCGTGGGGGAAGATCCAAGCTCGGTTGTTTGTTGTCGTTGGTTTCATTCGTATTTGTCTAGCTTGGTAGCGGTGTTGATGTCATGGGCATCGAATTCCTCCATTAGCCGAGTTATTTCCTCTCGATGGCTTGTTGCTAGCTCATACAAGTCCCGAGCTAAGTCTTCCTGTACTGTAGAGATGTCTTCCTTTGTCAATTTGAAGAACCCTTGACCTTGCACTTTTCTGTTCCCCCTGTCGGCACACAAGAGTTGCAATTCGGCTGCCAGCGCCAACCAGGTCCTCAATCCTTTGTCGAGGGGTTTGGCTACCAGATGTAGCATTTTGAGCTTGTGGGCTTTTATTATCAGTCGGACTTTTTCCTCACCCATACTTACCTGGTATTGTGTCGCGGCTAATAGTTTTCTTAATTCTTCTATTTGCGCGTTGTTTGAGCCTTCTGCTTGCATTAACTTAGCTTTGGCTACCAACAACTCTAATCGTTCGTTCTCATACTTGACTTCTAACTCGGCGCAGATTCTTGTTAAATTGGTATTCATCGATTCCAGGCGTCACTTTTCTTCTTCATGCGCCTCTTGTGTAGCCCCTTTTTGGAGTTCTGTCTCGGCCATTTGGTTCGCAAAATAATCGTCCTTGATTCTGATATACTCTTCCAATTCATGTACCTGTTCTGTTTGTTGTTGCGTTTGATCCTGTTGTTGTGCCAATTGTCTTTTTAATTGTTAGATAGCATCATCTTTCTCATCCCACCACCTTCTAAATTCTTGACCTTGTGCTCTACTGCTTCGGCTCTAGCAGTTGCATCCCCCCGCTTTCTTCTCTCATGTCTGGCATGTCTGTTCTTGAGCTTCAGCTACTTTTAATTTTTCTTCAGTTTGTCGGGGTATTTCCGACAACTTGTCATTTTTAGCTTGGCTTTTTGTCCATTGGTCCTGTAGCTGATCTGTTGCTGTTGTGCCTCTCTTGTATGCTTCAGCCATGTCTTTGGTTGCCCTATTTGCCATGTCATATTCTCTATGCACTTCTACAAGTGTTGTATGTAATGGAGGCAATGGAATTGCCTCGCCTGGATTCGTTGCATTTTGTTGTCGGCTGATTCTATCAAGTTCTTGTTGTTCCTCTAGCTCGACAGCTCCAATTAAAGACTTCTGGATCATTACCCGATCCTTATGTTCTTGGGCCAACCGTTCCGATACTTCTTGCAGTTGTTGTGCGATCCATTCCACTAGTTCATACGATGTGTCAAATTGCATAAAGGCCGCTAGTTCATGTGTTGTCGGTGGAAGTTCGGGTAGCCCTAATACTTCTCTAGGAGTCATAATTGATGATTTCCCCTTTTCTACCCGGCTTGTGTCATTTGGATCGACGCGACCTTCTTCATTTGTTTGTTGAGACTGTGTATCCATCCTCTGTCTTTTCGCCACCGGTACTTCCTCGTCTGGTTGTGTGTAGCGTTGTGCTTTCTGTTTGTCCGTCTCATCCTGAGTTGTATTTCCCGATGTTAGTGTCGAGACCTGTTCTTGGGCCTGCTATGGTGCTAGGGTCAGTGTCTGTTCTAGTACTTTGCTATTGGGCATAGGAGTCGCTATTGAATCTTGTGGTTGCTCTGTTGCCATTTTTGTTTATCGGACGGGTTCCGACTATTGGTTACCGATAGAAGTCGATTCTAGTTCATGCCATTCTTCCCGTGGCACTTGCTTCCTAGCCTTTGATGTGGCATGTCTCTGTGGTTGTCCTTCTGTTTGTGAGGCACTTTGCCGACTCTCCGAACTAGGTGTTGGGTAGAGTACTACTAACCATTTGGCGAATATCGGCTTCATGGGTTTTCCACTTTGAACCTCATTGAGTTGCTCCCTAAGCGCTTCTGCAGTCAAAAGTCCCCAGTCAAACATCTCCCCTTCATATGTTGATATGATCAAACCTACCCTCTTTTTTGGCATGTAATAAAATTGTGGACTGACAAATGCTACTTGTAATAGAAATTTGGTGACTTCGTGAAGGAATTGATCTTCTCCACCTTGCGTTTGATAGGCCTTGGCCGATGGTGAGTATTCGCCGAAATAGGACGCCAAGACCTCCGGTTTCAATTTTGTCATAGCATCATACCCTTCTATCCTCAGATTAAGAATTTGATGTACCTATTTGTTGGTTATATTGGTTATGTCAATCTGTTGGATGATATGTGTGGCATGTAGGTGGGGTTCGGAATCTGCAACCTTCAGGTATCCATCCAGTCCCTTGTTGCGCAGATGGTCCTTAACAAGTTGCATATTGCCAATCAAGAATGTATCTTGTTCGTCGCCATTGATAGACAAATACTTTTGTCGCAACCCCCGCAAGTTTGTCTTTCCAAATTTTGATAGACAAAGGCTCCCACAACATACCTTGCATATATCAATTGCAATTTGCCAATCCCAACACAAAAAATTATATCGTTTAACCCTCACTTGTCGAGGAACTCTTCGAAAATTTAGAGGCTTGTTGACACATTCATTGTCAACATTCGAAAAACTAGACTCGTCATGATTTTTATCTACTTTAATATTGCTTATTTAACCTAAGTTTAAAGGCTCTATAGAAAAAAGTGACGTCGAACTTTGCTCTCGATTGTCATTTGACTCTATATGGCAATATTTATTATTAACATGGTTATATTCCTCGATTGAGAATAACGAGTTATCAGATAATTTAAAAGACTCAATAGAAAACAAAGAATTTTTAATCGAGTTTGAGGACATTTTGAGTAAGGGGGCTAAGATCACGGGAGTCCAAAATAGGCTCAAGTTTAGCTCTATAATAAGAACCATGTCCAAAAGCATTTATTTAAAATAAAAATAAAAAACAAAACTATATGAGGGAAAGTCATCTTCTCATTGTCATTATCGCATTCAAGCAACAGAAGAGCACATGAGCACAGAGCAACCAAGACTTCCAGTTTTCGCCTCCCCAGACAAGTCGACACCAACGTTAGCAACATGAACAAGGGAAAGAAGATTGCCAGGTATGTTTCCCAAACTATATTTTTAGATTCTTCTAAGATTCCTAAAAGATTCCTTTCTATGTTTGTTAATTTCTGTGTCCAGAATTCGATGCTTTCAATCGAGTGCATCGAGTTCCCGTTGAAAGGTGGGACTTTCATGATCAATATACTAGAATTGGTCACTTTCTTGCTATTTTTTGGCATTTTTCTCAATGTTTTTTATGTAACATTACACCCCTAAACAGGTGATTTTCGCTTACTTTTGCGGAACTTTACCTTAGTTTTCTGGTTTACGTTGTGGATTTTTAAGATTATCGATATATCATTGTGTTATTGCCTGTGGTTTTCAGTGAATCACGACAAAAGGTCCCATCCTTCAAATTGAAGATTCCCTCCCCAACAAAGAAAACTTCTGACACCATGCCTAAGCCTGACTCATGGAAAACATTTGTTGAGTAGTGAGGGGATGGGACTTCACACACTTTAGGAGAAAAGAGTACTGGGGAGCCTCGTCTGAAGTGGACACTAATCTATAACCAAGACGAAGGAGATTTGCTCCTTATTTTTGCGAAATCTAAAGGTGAGGGTAAGTTGTAGGTGGGGAAGACATTCACCTACGGCCATGTAAAGAACATCGAATACGAAGATAACGACTCATCGAACCTTTTGTTCGATGTTAATAGCTCGATGGGGATGCACAAAGTCAGGATAGATGAACAAAATTTCGTAACTGACTCGTGCCACCCGAAAGCTTTGAAAAAAGATGTTCAGATTAAAAATAATTTGATTGTTGCTTTGCGCCCTTTTATTAAGGGAGAGCTGATGGTCTCACAAGCTACCACACCACCAAAGTTTGCCAATAAATCAAAACAGGAACATAAGAAGTACAAGAAAAGGCAACAACCTGAGGACAACGAGCTCGAGGTACTCGAGTTCGTGGAAGATGAGGAGGAAGATACCGAGCTCGAAGTTATTCCTCCAGGGGGGCACATTGCTTCGGGAATACTCACCTCAGAGCAGAATCGGATCAGAGAAAACATTGTAAAGACAAAGCTTGTTCGTAAAGGACAACTACTTCACTTGCCGGTCTCCTCTATTCAGAGGCCACCCATTGATCCTGAAACAGGAAGACGGGCTCTAAAAATAAGAGAGCCACATTCAATGCATGTGCAAAACTTAAAAGGCAAAATGAAGATAAATCCACATGCCAGTGTAGTGTCATTCTTTGTAATGGTAGACTCTGATCAGTGCCCAACTGCTATTGACTTTAAGTATAGTTCGGCTGACGACTACACATACTATGTGATTGGAGAATCCCACTCTACTGAAGCTCGACATCAACTTGTGAAGGAGTATCCTCTTACCCCATTCTTCAAGTATGCAGAATGTAAAGTGTATGTTGGCCTTACACATGAAGAAGCCAAGTTGTTAGCTTAGGATCATAACAACAATAATGTCATGTATCAAGCGCATCAGGTTCTTCCATCACGAGTACCTTGCTTGATGCGTTGCAAAAATTTGGTCCTCGGCTGCATCCAGGATTGCGATGACAATGTCTGCTTGAAGTGAGGATAACAGTTGACGAAAGCACCAATTCTGAAGGCCTGAGAAAATATGACTCATGGTTTCAACTTGCGTTTAGAACAAGGGAGGTGTGGGACTTCCAAGATCGCATTTTTAGTATGTGGGAGCAGAAAGAAAGAAATAGGTCAAAGATCAAAGAATGCTAAGCTCGACCCGCAGGTGGAGATAAAAACTAAGTCACGTAAAAGTGACTCAGTAATTGAAGAGTTAGCCGAAGATATGAAGCTGCTTCCTTGTCGGTCACTACAAGGAATTAAAGATGACAGATTATTAATATCTGTATTATCAAGAGTGTCCGCCAAGGAGTTCAGCCTTGACGAAATGGTGACAGAGTTTCAAAAGTGAGTAATCTATGTGCATGTATCATTTTAATTGGATTGATTTGTTGTTTTGGTCTTTATTCTAATCTTAGTTTCTAAGTTTTGTTTTTTAGCCATAAGGTTTATATGAAGATACAAGAGTTGATGATGAAAAAGTTGTCCCTGCCTACGTGGGAAGAAGTGGAGCAATCGTGCCCAAAAACATCATCGTACAAGGCTCTTGAAGAATTCTTTATCGTGTTTAGAGAATGGGTATGTATGTTTTACAAATATTAATTGATTTTAGGATAATGGGTTTCTTCTTACAAAATTTATAATTATAGAAACCACATCATTCAAAGAAAATGAGTGACAACAATGAAGGCATACCGTGAGAGTGCGGAGAGTGCGTCTAATGAAGGCGATCGCCTTTTCTTGCCCCTGGCAATCAACTTGCAGGAGGACAACTCCTAACCCATGGTTTGATGTGTCTGTTTGCAACGTGAACGACTGGTCAAAGTTAGGATGGGCGAGCAACCTTGATTCTTGGACCGTGGTTTTGAGGCAACGAAAGTTATCTTCGCAAGCACGATCCCAAATGAATGACACACCTTTCTTCAAGAATTGGCAAAGGGGAAGAGTAACCAAGGTGAGGTTTGGGATGAAGCGAAGGGAAAAGGAGATCATGCCCAAAAAAAGTTGCAATGATTTTATTGAGGTGGGGCGGGGGTAGTCGATGATGGCAGCTACCTTTGCAGGGTCCATACGGATTCCGTCGCCAAAGGTGATGAAGCTAAGAAAATAGAGGTTGGTGCTTCCCCATCGACACTTCTTCCATTGGAGTTGCAAGTTATGCTTAGTTATGGAAGAGAGGACTTCAACGAGAGTTTGTAGATGGTCATCCGAAGTGGTCGTGTGGATAAGGATGTCATCAAGATAAAGAGGAGGTGGGTGTTAGAAGGCTTTAGGGGGATTTGCCAATATCCTGAGGCTAAGTCAAGGGAGGTGAAATAACGGGAGCCATCAAGCTGATCCAAGAGGTCGTCCACGCGAGGGAGCGGGTAGAGGTCATGGATAGTCACTTTGTTGAGAGGCCTGAAGTCGATGCAAAAGTGGAATGTGCCATCATCCTTCTTGATGAGGTGGGGTTCCGAAACCCAATCACTGGTGGAAGGAATGATAATACCTTTGGCGAGCATGTCGGTGACGACAGCATCGATGCGATCGTGGTCGAGGGGGGAACGTTGTTGGGTAGCCATGTGGATCGGAGTGGCTTCCCCGGTACGAATGGCATGTTGTATCGGGAAAGAGGCAGTAGGAGCATGCATGGGTTGGAGGGCTAGTGACAGAAAACGAGCTAAAAATTGGCAAATGGAGACCAATCGCTCCTATGGACTGAGGGCCACCTGGATTTGGCTAAGGTGGGGGACAAGGGAGCTATCGTGTAGGAGGGGAATAGGGGGAGCATGTGGGACAAGAAGTTTGTGGGCATCGAAATCAATCACAGTGCGACGCTTGCGGAACCAATCACAACCTAAGGTGGGGGGAAGAGTTTGTGGGGAAAGACATAAAGGTGGTGTGAGAAGGTGAGAGTGCCTAAGGTGAAGGTGTAGTGGGCTTGGGTGCGAGAGTGGTATAGATGTTGGTGATCGCCAAAAATGACTTGGATGGAAGGAGCAGTGGATGTGGGGAGGCCTAACTAGTGAAGTAAGGCGGTGCTAATGGAAGAGATACTACTACCAGATTCTAACAAGATGGTGTGGGTGGAGCGATTGATGGTAGCGAGAGCGGTGCGTACCTTCGAACTGGAAGAGGCGGCCACTTGGATGTGGGGGCCTGGTTCTTCCATCAGTACCCCGAAAGTTAGTTTCCCGAAAGCTCAGCCAACGATGTTGCGTCAGCCATGGTTATTTGGACTTGTTGCTTGTGAGACTATTGTTGCAATTTCCAGCACTAACGTCGGACATGTCCATAATTGTTGCAGTAGAAACACTTCGGGCGCCCTTGGCCATCGTGATTGGGAAGGTCACGGCGAGCTTGCAGTTGCACGTTTTGGACATCGATGTCCCATGGGGGCCGCTCCCTGGTACTGGGCTCGCAGGTCGGTCGATGAAGGATGGGACCAACATGGTTGGGAGTCGGATAACGTACAAGCTTTGATGCGTTGGGCAATGAGGATGGCATCGTTGAATGTCTTGGGACCCTAGTCTCGAGCGCGACGAGTGATGTCATGGCGCAAACGGGGCCATAAGAAGAAAAGCTTCACATGCTCGGGCATGGTAGGGTCGGTGTGAACGAGGAGTTGATTGAGGCGAACACCAAATTGGCCCACGGGTTTGTGTGCTTGTTATTGCAACATTTTGAGTTGTTGCAACGCCGTTTGGGCTGAATTTTGATGGGCGAAGTTTTGCACGAGGAGATCCCGGAGGATCACCCAGTTCTTTGTCACTTCGCTTTATTGTTGTACATACCAGGTGGCGGCGACATTTTTGAGCAGGGTACGAACTTCCAAAGCTTTGCGCTCGTCAAACCATCAATGGTAACTGGAGATCATCTCAAAGTGATCCAACCAGGCCAAGACATCCTCTAAAGGCAAGCCGGAGAAGAACTTTGGGCCGATCTTCAACGCGGTCGTTGTTCGTGGAGAGAAAGGAGAGCATAGCTTGATTCGTGTCGCTAATTTGAAGCATGGCGTTGGAGAGGACTTGCAGGTGCTGCTCCATTTGGAAAGGGGATGGCCATTCATGAGGTTGTGGGAACTCAGGCTGCATATGGGTATCGGCTTCGAAGGTAACGAAAGGGAATTGGGATGCCATGAACGAGGTGGTAGTGGCAAAAATTGTACCCCGCTTCTCCACCAATTATGTGAAATGCACATAAAAGGAATCCAAACCAGCTTGCTTGGCTTCTTACTTATCGTTCAATTTATAGAAGATACAAAGGTACCCATTTTGGGTTGGCCTAGCTACATGCGTGCTAAAAGGGTGTGTTAAAAGGGTGGTGTGTTAAAAGGCATGCTCTTGCATGAAAGGGACACCCCAATATTCTATGCCACATAACTAGTGAGTTCCATATTCCCCATGACTAATGAGTCGCCACATTCCCCAAGAGAGAGTGGGCGTTTTAGTGAGTTAATGAAGAGAGAGGGTGACCCCATATAAAGCACCATCCTCCTACTTTGTAACCGTTGGTTAATCTCCCTTGTAATGTTATTACCTTTGTACTTGCTATTCTCTACTCCTTGTTGATATACATAATGAGTATTCTATTTTTCTCATCTATCTTGTGTCTCTCCTCTCTCCTCTCTCACACACACATCTCCAAAATATTCAGCTGCATAACATCACTCACTCAATTCTTTACATGTTAAACTAAAATGTGAAATCTTGGCATGATGCAATCAGAAGATTTAATGACAAGCTTTTGGTCGGGTACGCAAAACAAGTCCTCACAACTCCTCTACGTGTAGAGTCATCAACAACTAACACGATGAAGGTTGCCAAATGATATGATTGGAGCCCAATTCAAAGTGATGACACGAGTCTCACCCTACCCACCTACATAAATAACTTCACAATGTTCGCCATAATCGAAATTAGTGCAAAGCTCAGTATAATAAGCTACAATTGTTTGCGGAAGTTGGGTAACCCAAAGATACTCTAGCGATGTTAAATTAGAAATGCTTGACAGGTCAATCCAACGACCTGATTGCATGGTGTATAGGGAAACAAGTTTTCCCTCACCTCCATCATAACAAGACCCACAAATCAAGTAGCATATGAATTCTACTTGGAACTGCTTCCTTTGAGTAGGTGGGTTGGTCATGGACTTTGGCGATGTCACAATCTCCATGAGGAAAAATAGTAAGACTGACAAAATTCACATCTACACGTGAAAGGTTCACGAACAAGAAGGAAGCCCCCTAAGGGATGCCCACTCAGCCGCCATAGAATTTGAAACAAACTTACTCGTATGCCATCCATGAAAGGAGGTAAATTAACCACTATACTTGTGAGAGATAAGTGACAGTGCACCGCGCATGCGAAAGTACAAAATGAGATGCATGCTGAAAAGAGATATACTATTTTTATTTGCATGAGGAATTCTTGAGGCCTATAAAATGGACGCCTTGCCAAATTTCTAGAAGAGCTTGGGACTAAGAACCAAGAAGACATTCAAGACAACCCACGACAAAAAACAATGATGCCGTCTCACCAATACGTTGAACAAGAACTCAAGAGTCTCCTCCTAAGGCTTTGCTTAAGCCTATATTATCACTATCTTCCTAAGCTATTTGCCAACAAGTCACTCCATGTAACCTGAAGTTGAGTTATCTTGTTTGTATCTAAATCGATCTTAAAAGCCTTTGATGTACTCTGCCCTTTTGATATTTATATAAAATTAACTTTTGGTAAGCCTATTATCTAGAGGTATTTGTAATTGAATAAGGACTGTGATAGATTTTCCAGTTCACAAATTCAAGCTTGGGACATGAAATTACATGATTTGGAAGCAAAATTCCGAATTATTGCACAAAAAAACTCACAAACCAAAACAAAGATCTTACCACAAGGGTCTTGATAGAATTTTTGGATCTCGATTTCAATCAATGAGTGATGATTTATGAGTTTACATGTAATTTTCAAATGGCGGGAGTGAAACCTACTACGTCGATTAGAGTTGATGTCCCATCCACAGGAAGCGACTTGATGAGGTGGAAAACAAACAAAGTTCTATAGAGGTTCCTTTTTCGTCTTCGCCTATCACCGCCATCTTAACACCTACAACTGTTGCTACCGCATGACTGGCCCCACCACCATTGTTGGTGCTACTTGTTGCCCTTTGTTATCACCATTGACATTTCGACCTTTGCTGTTATTCACCATCAACACCAATAGGTGACACGTTGGCTAACATTGCCTGCCACATCAAAAATTTGCCATGTCAATCGCTTTTCCTGTTCGCACTTTATTTTTTTCCCTTTCACTGTTTCCCAACTACTATTCCCATTAAAACCCACACTTCTACAATTCCCTTAAACACTTCAACTTCCCAAAATACCCTTCAAGTTTCAACAAAATGGCGTCCTACCCACTAATGAATTAATACCTATACTTAATATGGGATAGAGGACATATACAAAGTCTTGCTTGTTGTACTAAATCTCCATTGGATGGATAGATATGACCAATGAGGTAATTTGAAAGGTCTTGCATGGGCGTCAATACATACACATATGTATAATGTATGTACATATATGCTTGAAAGAGTGTATGGGCTATATGTATAGTTTCGCACAAATATGGTATGCTTCGCCCAACCGGTGGTTGTAATGCGAGCTAGGGTTTCACAGTATAAATACACTGGAGAGATGGTAGCTACCCACATCTGAATTTCTTGGCCGATGGTTTGTATCTGCTCCCTTTTCTGCTGCAGTGATGAAGCTAAGTAATATATCGGACTAGAGTTTCTGAATTTGGCTATCCAAATTTGTAGACACAACCCTTGGCTGTCTGAGCGGCAACGCGGATTACATGCATGCCATCGCTACATTCTGTCACTTTTCTTCTGATTTATGTGGGGAGTTAGATGGGCTTGTCATAGCGCCATTTACCAATATCCAGAGCTTTTCTATTCTCTCGTGTTCTGTTTGATTATAATGGCATTGGCGCTAAATGCAGATGTGGTCATTTTGGTCGGTGGACGTATATACGTGTCCATTTGATCGGGAAACGCCACAGACATTTCTTCTCAAGTTTTGTTTGTATGGTTTCTTTCATTTTTGTTCAGGTGCTTGCTTGTCTGCGAACCTGCGTCTGGCCGAGCTGTGTTACGGGAGAATGTAGAACACAGCAAGTAAATCAGATGCATAAATCATATGATTCGGACCCGTTATAACCAGCCCTTCTCTTACTAAGATGTCGTTTGTTTGAAGGTTGAATTGGGTTCTACAGAACGGTGAGAAAGCTGTATGGTGAACTGCATCCTGACTGGATCTATGTTTATTAATTATGTCTACCGAATTCTTCATACCCTTAATTTGCGTAGCGTGCTAATTTTGGTTCTATCAAATAAGGTAGGAATCAGCCCATATCTTTCATGGCTCAACCAGATACTCTGTTTTTACCTTTGTATCTATTACGTTTTCATAACAGCTGGGATATCGAATGAACCAAATTCCTCTTGTAAGCAGTGATTATAGGAGTGTTGTTATATCCAAGAAAAAGTTCACCAGAAATGTTCAACCCGGTCATGGCACTGTCACATTCACGAAGGATAAGCTGTGCACTCTGATTTTACTTTTCCGTAAGAAGATTAATAGCATTGAGAATATTGAAATTGTTTTCTAGCAAAAATTAAATTTGTGATGTTCGAGGGTTAACATAAGGTGCGTTTAAGGCCTTAAAACATAGTGTTACTAGATCCAAGTAACTATGTCTATGCTGACGTCATAGCCATGGTTAATAGTCTTCATTGATTCGATGTGCAACTGTTACATATGAACCTCTAAAATGTATTTGTGACATGTGGGTGATCAATGTTTTATTCTATTGCTGAATTGAGACGTGAGGATAAATTTCCCAAGAAGATTTGAGATACTTGGAAGCTATCTGTGGTGTTCAACTTTGTTGTCCTTTTATGATTTGTTTATTTTACAACATTCCCTAGGAGAAAACTCCTAAACTCCTGTTTGGTGCATGGTAATGATATCTTTTCTTTCATTCTCAAGAATGTGGAAGTAATTTGGATTAAATGTTATCTATCATGTTTTAAGGTCGAGACTCCCTCTCGTTGCAGAACATTGTTTCACTATTTTGTATTTCTGGCATGTGTCAAGGCATATATACAAAAATCGTGAATATTAGTTGATTGTCTTATTATGACTCCTGCGATGAAGGGAGACACCGATGCGATGTCTCAGACCTCCTGTTTCATATACTCCCCCGATCGTCGAGTGTCCGTAGAGGCCAAAGGCGTTGATCACGCGTCTCGATTACATCGTCATTGGATTGCGTCTTTGTTTAAGGTCCGTTTATGTACGCATGTGGATGGGATCGCGTGTATGCCTATGCGATGTTATACATGTCCCATACATGTAGTGTGCGTGTTCGGAATTCGTTATACGATATCGGTATCCTATGTATGATGGTGTGTGTTTTGGGGTTTAGGGTCGCGGTGCCCGTCCTCGCATTTCTGTGGGGAAGGTGCGGTGACCATCCTTATTTAACGAAATTAGTGCTACTACCCTCGGTCGCCCCGATTGTGCCATATGTAAAAATTTCGCAAAGCATGGCCACGGTGTGTATGTTGCCTTAGAAATGGGCGCGCGCCCATTCCCCATCCATTTAAGGGGAATTAGGGTTAGACCAACTTCTCATTGGGCCGCCCTTACGAATCCCGCATCGAGTCTCCCCGGTTCGTTACTTGATTAGGGGGGCGTCACGAGACCATCATTGTGAAACGCATTGGTCATGAAATAACCATGTGACGGGCCACACTAGCTTCAATGCGGAGAAGAGGGCGCGTGTCGGCGTGGCCATTAGGTTGCTCGTTAGTGTGTGCCGTTGTCATGACGAGACTTGAGGTTGGGTAACGCGAGAACGTAGCTACCTAGCTGCAACGATGCGGAACATATTTCCTTGAGGTTTATGCGCGTCGGTCGTTCAAGTAATTGTAAATGCTCTTTCCCTCGACATGCAGTGGGGCCTAATGATTTACTACGTGCAAACGGGTGGATCTCCATTACAACTCTCGTTCGATTCGGGAAGCTCACACGATTTCGTGAACGTTCGTTTGGTTCAGATATGGGGGCTTATAACCACCAATAACGAATCGCACCTATAAGGTGCACCTGGCGATGGGAGAGTATGTATATCCCGACTTGGTATAGGGATGGATAATAAGGTGGCTACAACCAAAACAACAAGTGTCAAATGTGGTCCCTAGGATTGGCTAAGGTGGTTTCGATGCAATGAGAGGACCAAAGTTTGCTTAAATGTTGAGATGATTATACGTATATCCCACATGGGGAGGCATGTTAGGGTGCAGCCTATAAGAAGCAAATCGGGGCTTCAAGAGAACTCATACCTTTCTCGGCCTTTTGGCTAAGATCAAGTGTAGTATCTGTTCTTATCAGTTTAATATCTGATACGCGGCCTATCAGGCCGCACGATATTAACCTAATTTCTTTCATGGGGCCAGCTCCCGCTCGAGGCAGCTTGCTGCTTTTGGGAGTTGCGTGCGTCGCCTCAGCCTTGCACTGACGTTGAGGTCACATAGGCGCGCCCTCATTCTACAATGATAATAAAACTGAAGGAAGATGTTACATAGGCGCCTCCCGCTTCTAATGATAATATGAAGGACGATGTCACGTGGATGAACGTTCTAGATTTATGCATATCTATCTTTTCCCAAATATTTCTTTACGTACTAGAACGGAAGGCTTTCAACGCATGGTGAGCGTCGTAGAGAAACCGACCACACCGATGCCCGGGCTAAAGAAGAACACTATTGGAATGGGAGAGAAGATAAATGGAGGATGCGGCGGGCGTCCGCCTATGGCCGTTAGGCGTACGTATGTGGTCTCTCGTGGTCCTGGCGCCCAAGGCACAGAAGTGAACTAGATTTTACATCGACGCGTGTGCAGCTCGTCGCGTGTATCCACTCACAATTCTCTTCACTCTTACCATGGATACGCCATGTGCCACCTCCGACCTATGACATGTGTATATCCTATACGTGTATATCTCCGCTTGATGGCTCTTTATGCTCCTCTCATTTCTCAGGGTAGTGGAAATCTGTGTTGTGTTGGGTGTCTGAAACCATATTTTGATCTACCGAGCAGGTGAAAATGTATTTAAAATGTGAAAGCAACAGGTGCTTCCTCCAAATCATTATGCATAACATGCATGGCCGAGGGAAGCCACCAAAAAATAAGATGCCTCCGCCAAGCAAAATGCCGAGGGACTCTTAGCGCAACCGACGCTTCCGCCAAACATGGCCAACTTGACGATCAAGCATAAGCGCATCATTTGAGACGAATCCGCCATGAGCGACCAATGCTTCCGCCAAACGTGGCCGACTTGATATCACTGGATTGAGATGGGGGCCGCGCGAACGCGAGCCCCTGCTGTCACAAATTATGACGTGCACTCTCCCGCTTGGGGAGATGCTAGGGCAAGCAGTCCCTCCGGTGGTGCAATGGAGGCACCGGCCCTAAGCCATCGGCCTTCTTGATCACCGATTGACCCCGCCCAGGTAAGTATGCTTTGGCTTAGCGCAACGCTCCCGTTTTATAGCCCCCTTGCTCTGCATCCTCTGTATGTGGGACGTTCTTATCCCGCGCCTGTATTCACCATGACACGCACGCACGCACAACCGTCATCGCGCCACCATCCTCTCACGTCAATCTACCCACTCGCTATTAGTGGTTCACTTTAACCTCGTCCATGTTTTAGCCCCTTCCCGTTTCCGTTCATATCTATAGATCACACAACACACGCTCCAACCTCACCTACCGTCTCCTTCTTGTAATTAATTTAAGTACAACGGCTGGGGAGAAACCATGCGCGTCGTGACGTAGAACCGTGCGTTAATGGCGATGGGTTGCCGAAGCTGTAGAATAACAAAGGAGGGAAACACCGATGCGATGTCCATGTACAACCAACACGCTCGCACAATCCTTGAGCACTGGCCGAGACGTGAATCCACCCGTGCGTCGCTTGTGCAATCCCCGTCGACAGTTGAAGAACGTGACCACTGAGGCGCATGTCTCACATCGGTAAATTTTGAGCATCACTTCCCGTCTCCCAAGCGCACAATTTGCGCAAATATGAGGAGGAGATACAACGCTTTCTAAAAGTTTGGAACGTCGGGAGCAAGAACTTCAGGTCGTGCGTTGCAAGGCCGGAGGAAATATAAGACGAAGCACGGAAATAGCAACAACACAAACCTTGAGATACATCAGGGATGTTCTTCATGTGCTTTATCGTCTTCTCCCTTGCTTGTACATGTTGAAGTCACTATTTTGACGTATAGATCGTTAGATCATGTTGTCTTGGTCATACTTTATGCGTAGAAACCGTATGCGTGTTAAATGTATTGCTTGTGAGGTTTACGCCTACATTACGTATTACACTATCCACTCCGTTATTCGAAATCCATATATAGTACATGTTCGATAGGAGATGTTGTGTCATACGTGTATCGGGTCAATGCCTCAAACCTCCTGTTTCATATACTCCCCCGATCGTCGAGTGTCCGTAGAGGCCAAAGGCGTTGATCACGCGTCTCGATTACATCGTCATTGGATTGCGTCTTTGTTTAAGGTCCGTTTATGTACGCATGTGGATGGGATCGCGTGTATGCCTATGCGATGTTATACATGTCCCATACATGTAGTGTGCGTGTTCGGAATTCGTTATACGATATCGGTATCCTATGTATGATGGTGTGTGTTTCGGGGTTTAGGGTCGCGGTGCCCGTCCTCGCATTTCTGTGGGGAAGGTGCGGTGACCATCCTTATTTAACGAAATTAGTGCTACTACCCTCGGTCGCCCCGATTGTGCCATATGTAAAAATTTCGCAAAGCATGGCCACGGTGTGTATGTTGCCTTAGAAATGGGCGCGCGCCCATTCCCCATCCATTTAAGGGGAATTAGGGTTAGACCAACTTCTCATTGGGCCGCCCTTACGAATCCCGCATCGAGTCTCCCCCGTTCGTTACTTGATTAGGGGGGCGTCACGAGACCATCATTGTGAAACGCATTGGTCATGAAATAACCATGTGACGGGCCACACTAGCTTCAATGCGGAGAAGAGGGCGCGTGTCGGCGTGGCCATTAGGTTGCTCGTTAGTGTGTGCCGTTGTCATGACGAGACTTGAGGTTGGGTAACGCGAGAACGTAGCTACCTAGCTGCAACGATGCGGAACATATTTCCTTGAGGTTTATGCGCGTCGGTCGTTCAAGTAATTGTAAATGCTCTTTCCCTCGACATGCAGTGGGGCCTAATGATTTACTACGTGCAAACGGGTGGATCTCCATTACAACTCTCGTTCGATTCGGGAAGCTCACACGATTTCGTGAACGTTCGTTTGGTTCAGATATGGGGGCTTATAACCACCAATAACGAATCGCACCTATAAGGTGCACCTGGCGATGGGAGAGTATGTATATCCCGACTTGGTATAGGGATGGATAATAAGGTGGCTACAACCAAAACAACAAGTGTCAAATGTGGTCCCTAGGATTGGCTAAGGTGGTTTCGATGCAATGAGAGGACCAAAGTTTGCTTAAATGTTGAGATGATTATACGTATATCCCACATGGGGAGGCATGTTAGGGTGCAGCCTATAAGAAGCAAATCGGGGCTTCAAGAGAACTCATACCTTTCTCGGCCTTTTGGCTAAGATCAAGTGTAGTATCTGTTCTTATCAGTTTAATATCTGATACGCGGCCTATCAGGCCGCACGATATTAACCTAATTTCTTTCATGGGGCCAGCTCCCGCTCGAGGCAGCTTGCTGCTTTTGGGAGTTGCGTGCGTCGCCTCAGCCTTGCACTGACGTTGAGGTCACATAGGCGCGCCCTCATTCTACAATGATAATAAAACTGAAGGAAGATGTTACATAGGCGCCTCCCGCTTCTAATGATAATATGAAGGACGATGTCACGTGGATGAACGTTCTAGATTTATGCATATCTATCTTTTCCCAAATATTTCTTTACGTACTAGAACGGAAGGCTTTCAACGCATGGTGAGCGTCGTAGAGAAACCGACCACACCGATGCCCGGGCTAAAGAAGAACACTATTGGAATGGGAGAGAAGATAAATGGAGGATGCGGCGGGCGTCCGCCTATGGCCGTTAGGCGTACGTATGTGGTCTCTCGTGGTCCTGGCGCCCAAGGCACAGAAGTGAACTAGATTTTACATCGACGCGTGTGCAGCTCGTCGCGTGTATCCACTCACAATTCTCTTCACTCTTACCATGGATACGCCATGTGCCACCTCCGACCTATGACATGTGTATATCCTATACGTGTATATCTCCGCTTGATGGCTCTTTATGCTCCTCTCATTTCTCAGGGTAGTGGAAATCTGTGTTGTGTTGGGTGTCTGAAACCATATTTTGATCTACCGAGCAGGTGAAAATGTATTTAAAATGTGAAAGCAACAGGTGCTTCCTCCAAATCATTATGCATAACATGCATGGCCGAGGGAAGCCACCAAAAAATAAGATGCCTCCGCCAAGCAAAATGCCGAGGGACTCTTAGCGCAACCGACGCTTCCGCCAAACATGGCCAACTTGACGATCAAGCATAAGCGCATCATTTGAGACGAATCCGCCATGAGCGACCAATGCTTCCGCCAAACGTGGCCGACTTGATATCACTGGATTGAGATGGGGGCCGCGCGAACGCGAGCCCCTGCTGTCACAAATTATGACGTGCACTCTCCCGCTTGGGGAGATGCTAGGGCAAGCAGTCCCTCCGGTGGTGCAATGGAGGCACCGGCCCTAAGCCATCGGCCTTCTTGATCACCGATTGACCCCGCCCAGGTAAGTATGCTTTGGCTTAGCGCAACGCTCCCGTTTTATAGCCCCCTTGCTCTGCATCCTCTGTATGTGGGACGTTCTTATCCCGCGCCTGTATTCACCATGACACGCACGCACGCACAACCGTCATCGCGCCACCATCCTCTCACGTCAATCTACCCACTCGCTATTAGTGGTTCACTTTAACCTCGTCCATGTTTTAGCCCCTTCCCGTTTCCGTTCATATCTATAGATCACACAACACACGCTCCAACCTCACCTACCGTCTCCTTCTTGTAATTAATTTAAGTACAACGGCTGGGGAGAAACCATGCGCGTCGTGACGTAGAACCGTGCGTTAATGGCGATGGGTTGCCGAAGCTGTAGAATAACAAAGGAGGGAAACACCGATGCGATGTCCATGTACAACCAACACGCTCGCACAATCCTTGAGCACTGGCCGAGACGTGAATCCACGCGTGCGTCGCTTGTGCAATCCCCGTCGACAGTTGAAGAACGTGACCACTGAGGCGCATGTCTCACATCGGTAAATTTTGAGCATCACTTCCCGTCTCCCAAGCGCACAATTTGCGCAAATATGAGGAGGAGATACAACGCTTTCTAAAAGTTTGGAACGTCGGGAGCAAGAACTTCAGGTCGTGCGTTGCAAGGCCGGAGGAAATATAAGACGAAGCACGGAAATAGCAACAACACAAACCTTGAGATACATCAGGGATGTTCTTCATGTGCTTTATCGTCTTCTCCCTTGCTTGTACATGTTGAAGTCACTATTTTGACGTATAGATCGTTAGATCATGTTGTCTTGGTCATACTTTATGCGTAGAAACCGTATGCGTGTTAAATGTATTGCTTGTGAGGTTTACGCCTACATTACGTATTACACTATCCACTCCGTTATTCGAAATCCATATATAGTACATGTTCGATAGGAGATGTTGTGTCATACGTGTATCGGGTCAATGCCTCAAACCTCCTGTTTCATATACTCCCCCGATCGTCGAGTGTCCGTAGAGGCCAAAGGCGTTGATCACGCGTCTCGATTACATCGTCATTGGATTGCGTCTTTGTTTAAGGTCCGTTTATGTACGCATGTGGATGGGATCGCGTGTATGCCTATGCGATGTTATACATGTCCCATACATGTAGTGTGCGTGTTCGGAATTCGTTATACGATATCGGTATCCTATGTATGATGGTGTGTGTTTCGGGGTTTAGGGTCGCGGTGCCCGTCCTCGCATTTCTGTGGGGAAGGTGCGGTGACCATCCTTATTTAACGAAATTAGTGCTACTACCCTCGGTCGCCCCGATTGTGCCATATGTAAAAATTTCGCAAAGCATGGCCACGGTGTGTATGTTGCCTTAGAAATGGGCGCGCGCCCATTCCCCATCCATTTAAGGGGAATTAGGGTTAGACCAACTTCTCATTGGGCCGCCCTTACGAATCCCGCATCGAGTCTCCCCCGTTCGTTACTTGATTAGGGGGGCGTCACGAGACCATCATTGTGAAACGCATTGGTCATGAAATAACCATGTGACGGGCCACACTAGCTTCAATGCGGAGAAGAGGGCGCGTGTCGGCGTGGCCATTAGGTTGCTCGTTAGTGTGTGCCGTTGTCATGACGAGACTTGAGGTTGGGTAACGCGAGAACGTAGCTACCTAGCTGCAACGATGCGGAACATATTTCCTTGAGGTTTATGCGCGTCGGTCGTTCAAGTAATTGTAAATGCTCTTTCCCTCGACATGCAGTGGGGCCTAATGATTTACTACGTGCAAACGGGTGGATCTCCATTACAACTCTCGTTCGATTCGGGAAGCTCACACGATTTCGTGAACGTTCGTTTGGTTCAGATATGGGGGCTTATAACCACCAATAACGAATCGCACCTATAAGGTGCACCTGGCGATGGGAGAGTATGTATATCCCGACTTGGTATAGGGATGGATAATAAGGTGGCTACAACCAAAACAACAAGTGTCAAATGTGGTCCCTAGGATTGGCTAAGGTGGTTTCGATGCAATGAGAGGACCAAAGTTTGCTTAAATGTTGAGATGATTATACGTATATCCCACATGGGGAGGCATGTTAGGGTGCAGCCTATAAGAAGCAAATCGGGGCTTCAAGAGAACTCATACCTTTCTCGGCCTTTTGGCTAAGATCAAGTGTAGTATCTGTTCTTATCAGTTTAATATCTGATACGCGGCCTATCAGGCCGCACGATATTAACCTAATTTCTTTCATGGGGCCAGCTCCCGCTCGAGGCAGCTTGCTGCTTTTGGGAGTTGCGTGCGTCGCCTCAGCCTTGCACTGACGTTGAGGTCACATAGGCGCGCCCTCATTCTACAATGATAATAAAACTGAAGGAAGATGTTACATAGGCGCCTCCCGCTTCTAATGATAATATGAAGGACGATGTCACGTGGATGAACGTTCTAGATTTATGCATATCTATCTTTTCCCAAATATTTCTTTAGGTACTAGAACGGAAGGCTTTCAACGCATGGTGAGCGTCGTAGAGAAACCGACCACACCGATGCCCGGGCTAAAGAAGAACACTATTGGAATGGGAGAGAAGATAAATGGAGGATGCGGCGGGCGTCCGCCTATGGCCGTTAGGCGTACGTATGTGGTCTCTCGTGGTCCTGGCGCCCAAGGCACAGAAGTGAACTAGATTTTACATCGACGCGTGTGCAGCTCGTCGCGTGTATCCACTCACAATTCTCTTCACTCTTACCATGGATACGCCATGTGCCACCTCCGACCTATGACATGTGTATATCCTATACGTGTATATCTCCGCTTGATGGCTCTTTATGCTCCTCTCATTTCTCAGGGTAGTGGAAATCTGTGTTGTGTTGGGTGTCTGAAACCATATTTTGATCTACCGAGCAGGTGAAAATGTATTTAAAATGTGAAAGCAACAGGTGCTTCCTCCAAATCATTATGCATAACATGCATGGCCGAGGGAAGCCACCAAAAAATAAGATGCCTCCGCCAAGCAAAATGCCGAGGGACTCTTAGCGCAACCGACGCTTCCGCCAAACATGGCCAACTTGACGATCAAGCATAAGCGCATCATTTGAGACGAATCCGCCATGAGCGACCAATGCTTCCGCCAAACGTGGCCGACTTGATATCACTGGATTGAGATGGGGGCCGCGCGAACGCGAGCCCCTGCTGTCACAAATTATGACGTGCACTCTCCCGCTTGGGGAGATGCTAGGGCAAGCAGTCCCTCCGGTGGTGCAATGGAGGCACCGGCCCTAAGCCATCGGCCTTCTTGATCACCGATTGACCCCGCCCAGGTAAGTATGCTTTGGCTTAGCGCAACGCTCCCGTTTTATAGCCCCCTTGCTCTGCATCCTCTGTATGTGGGACGTTCTTATCCCGCGCCTGTATTCACCATGACACGCACGCACGCACAACCGTCATCGCGCCACCATCCTCTCACGTCAATCTACCCACTCGCTATTAGTGGTTCACTTTAACCTCGTCCATGTTTTAGCCCCTTCCCGTTTCCGTTCATATCTATAGATCACACAACACACGCTCCAACCTCACCTACCGTCTCCTTCTTGTAATTAATTTAAGTACAACGGCTGGGGAGAAACCATGCGCGTCGTGACGTAGAACCGTGCGTTAATGGCGATGGGTTGCCGAAGCTGTAGAATAACAAAGGAGGGAAACACCGATGCGATGTCCATGTACAACCAACACGCTCGCACAATCCTTGAGCACTGGCCGAGACGTGAATCCACGCGTGCGTCGCTTGTGCAATCCCCGTCGACAGTTGAAGAACGTGACCACTGAGGCGCATGTCTCACATCGGTAAATTTTGAGCATCACTTCCCGTCTCCCAAGCGCACAATTTGCGCAAATATGAGGAGGAGATACAACGCTTTCTAAAAGTTTGGAACGTCGGGAGCAAGAACTTCAGGTCGTGCGTTGCAAGGCCGGAGGAAATATAAGACGAAGCACGGAAATAGCAACAACACAAACCTTGAGATACATCAGGGATGTTCTTCATGTGCTTTATCGTCTTCTCCCTTGCTTGTACATGTTGAAGTCACTATTTTGACGTATAGATCGTTAGATCATGTTGTCTTGGTCATACTTTATGCGTAGAAACCGTATGCGTGTTAAATGTATTGCTTGTGAGGTTTACGCCTACATTACGTATTACACTATCCACTCCGTTATTCGAAATCCATATATAGTACATGTTCGATAGGAGATGTTGTGTCATACGTGTATCGGGTCAATGCCTCAAACCTCCTGTTTCATATACTCCCCCGATCGTCGAGTGTCCGTAGAGGCCAAAGGCGTTGATCACGCGTCTCGATTACATCGTCATTGGATTGCGTCTTTGTTTAAGGTCCGTTTATGTACGCATGTGGATGGGATCGCGTGTATGCCTATGCGATGTTATACATGTCCCATACATGTAGTGTGCGTGTTCGGAATTCGTTATACGATATCGGTATCCTATGTATGATGGTGTGTGTTTCGGGGTTTAGGGTCGCGGTGCCCGTCCTCGCATTTCTGTGGGGAAGGTGCGGTGACCATCCTTATTTAACGAAATTAGTGCTACTACCCTCGGTCGCCCCGATTGTGCCATATGTAAAAATTTCGCAAAGCATGGCCACGGTGTGTATGTTGCCTTAGAAATGGGCGCGCGCCCATTCCCCATCCATTTAAGGGGAATTAGGGTTAGACCAACTTCTCATTGGGCCGCCCTTACGAATCCCGCATCGAGTCTCCCCGGTTCGTTACTTGATTAGGGGGGCGTCACGAGACCATCATTGTGAAACGCATTGGTCATGAAATAACCATGTGACGGGCCACACTAGCTTCAATGCGGAGAAGAGGGCGCGTGTCGGCGTGGCCATTAGGTTGCTCGTTAGTGTGTGCCGTTGTCATGACGAGACTTGAGGTTGGGTAACGCGAGAACGTAGCTACCTAGCTGCAACGATGCGGAACATATTTCCTTGAGGTTTATGCGCGTCGGTCGTTCAAGTAATTGTAAATGCTCTTTCCCTCGACATGCAGTGGGGCCTAATGATTTACTACGTGCAAACGGGTGGATCTCCATTACAACTCTCGTTCGATTCGGGAAGCTCACACGATTTCGTGAACGTTCGTTTGGTTCAGATATGGGGGCTTATAACCACCAATAACGAATCGCACCTATAAGGTGCACCTGGCGATGGGAGAGTATGTATATCCCGACTTGGTATAGGGATGGATAATAAGGTGGCTACAACCAAAACAACAAGTGTCAAATGTGGTCCCTAGGATTGGCTAAGGTGGTTTCGATGCAATGAGAGGACCAAAGTTTGCTTAAATGTTGAGATGATTATACGTATATCCCACATGGGGAGGCATGTTAGGGTGCAGCCTATAAGAAGCAAATCGGGGCTTCAAGAGAACTCATACCTTTCTCGGCCTTTTGGCTAAGATCAAGTGTAGTATCTGTTCTTATCAGTTTAATATCTGATACGCGGCCTATCAGGCCGCACGATATTAACCTAATTTCTTTCATGGGGCCAGCTCCCGCTCGAGGCAGCTTGCTGCTTTTGGGAGTTGCGTGCGTCGCCTCAGCCTTGCACTGACGTTGAGGTCACATAGGCGCGCCCTCATTCTACAATGATAATAAAACTGAAGGAAGATGTTACATAGGCGCCTCCCGCTTCTAATGATAATATGAAGGACGATGTCACGTGGATGAACGTTCTAGATTTATGCATATCTATCTTTTCCCAAATATTTCTTTACGTACTAGAACGGAAGGCTTTCAACGCATGGTGAGCGTCGTAGAGAAACCGACCACACCGATGCCCGGGCTAAAGAAGAACACTATTGGAATGGGAGAGAAGATAAATGGAGGATGCGGCGGGCGTCCGCCTATGGCCGTTAGGCGTACGTATGTGGTCTCTCGTGGTCCTGGCGCCCAAGGCACAGAAGTGAACTAGATTTTACATCGACGCGTGTGCAGCTCGTCGCGTGTATCCACTCACAATTCTCTTCACTCTTACCATGGATACGCCATGTGCCACCTCCGACCTATGACATGTGTATATCCTATACGTGTATATCTCCGCTTGATGGCTCTTTATGCTCCTCTCATTTCTCAGGGTAGTGGAAATCTGTGTTGTGTTGGGTGTCTGAAACCATATTTTGATCTACCGAGCAGGTGAAAATGTATTTAAAATGTGAAAGCAACAGGTGCTTCCTCCAAATCATTATGCATAACATGCATGGCCGAGGGAAGCCACCAAAAAATAAGATGCCTCCGCCAAGCAAAATGCCGAGGGACTCTTAGCGCAACCGACGCTTCCGCCAAACATGGCCAACTTGACGATCAAGCATAAGCGCATCATTTGAGACGAATCCGCCATGAGCGACCAATGCTTCCGCCAAACGTGGCCGACTTGATATCACTGGATTGAGATGGGGGCCGCGCGAACGCGAGCCCCTGCTGTCACAAATTATGACGTGCACTCTCCCGCTTGGGGAGATGCTAGGGCAAGCAGTCCCTCCGGTGGTGCAATGGAGGCACCGGCCCTAAGCCATCGGCCTTCTTGATCACCGATTGACCCCGCCCAGGTAAGTATGCTTTGGCTTAGCGCAACGCTCCCGTTTTATAGCCCCCTTGCTCTGCATCCTCTGTATGTGGGACGTTCTTATCCCGCGCCTGTATTCACCATGACACGCACGCACGCACAACCGTCATCGCGCCACCATCCTCTCACGTCAATCTACCCACTCGCTATTAGTGGTTCACTTTAACCTCGTCCATGTTTTAGCCCCTTCCCGTTTCCGTTCATATCTATAGATCACACAACACACGCTCCAACCTCACCTACCGTCTCCTTCTTGTAATTAATTTAAGTACAACGGCTGGGGAGAAACCATGCGCGTCGTGACGTAGAACCGTGCGTTAATGGCGATGGGTTGCCGAAGCTGTAGAATAACAAAGGAGGGAAACACCGATGCGATGTCCATGTACAACCAACACGCTCGCACAATCCTTGAGCACTGGCCGAGACGTGAATCCACGCGTGCGTCGCTTGTGCAATCCCCGTCGACAGTTGAAGAACGTGACCACTGAGGCGCATGTCTCACATCGGTAAATTTTGAGCATCACTTCCCGTCTCCCAAGCGCACAATTTGCGCAAATATGAGGAGGAGATACAACGCTTTCTAAAAGTTTGGAACGTCGGGAGCAAGAACTTCAGGTCGTGCGTTGCAAGGCCGGAGGAAATATAAGACGAAGCACGGAAATAGCAACAACACAAACCTTGAGATACATCAGGGATGTTCTTCATGTGCTTTATCGTCTTCTCCCTTGCTTGTACATGTTGAAGTCACTATTTTGACGTATAGATCGTTAGATCATGTTGTCTTGGTCATACTTTATGCGTAGAAACCGTATGCGTGTTAAATGTATTGCTTGTGAGGTTTACGCCTACATTACGTATTACACTATCCACTCCGTTATTCGAAATCCATATATAGTACATGTTCGATAGGAGATGTTGTGTCATACGTGTATCGGGTCAATGCCTCAAACCTCCTGTTTCATATACTCCCCCGATCGTCGAGTGTCCGTAGAGGCCAAAGGCGTTGATCACGCGTCTCGATTACATCGTCATTGGATTGCGTCTTTGTTTAAGGTCCGTTTATGTACGCATGTGGATGGGATCGCGTGTATGCCTATGCGATGTTATACATGTCCCATACATGTAGTGTGCGTGTTCGGAATTCGTTATACGATATCGGTATCCTATGTATGATGGTGTGTGTTTCGGGGTTTAGGGTCGCGGTGCCCGTCCTCGCATTTCTGTGGGGAAGGTGCGGTGACCATCCTTATTTAACGAAATTAGTGCTACTACCCTCGGTCGCCCCGATTGTGCCATATGTAAAAATTTCGCAAAGCATGGCCACGGTGTGTATGTTGCCTTAGAAATGGGCGCGCGCCCATTCCCCATCCATTTAAGGGGAATTAGGGTTAGACCAACTTCTCATTGGGCCGCCCTTACGAATCCCGCATCGAGTCTCCCCCGTTCGTTACTTGATTAGGGGGGCGTCACGAGACCATCATTGTGAAACGCATTGGTCATGAAATAACCATGTGACGGGCCACACTAGCTTCAATGCGGAGAAGAGGGCGCGTGTCGGCGTGGCCATTAGGTTGCTCGTTAGTGTGTGCCGTTGTCATGACGAGACTTGAGGTTGGGTAACGCGAGAACGTAGCTACCTAGCTGCAACGATGCGGAACATATTTCCTTGAGGTTTATGCGCGTCGGTCGTTCAAGTAATTGTAAATGCTCTTTCCCTCGACATGCAGTGGGGCCTAATGATTTACTACGTGCAAACGGGTGGATCTCCATTACAACTCTCGTTCGATTCGGGAAGCTCACACGATTTCGTGAACGTTCGTTTGGTTCAGATATGGGGGCTTATAACCACCAATAACGAATCGCACCTATAAGGTGCACCTGGCGATGGGAGAGTATGTATATCCCGACTTGGTATAGGGATGGATAATAAGGTGGCTACAACCAAAACAACAAGTGTCAAATGTGGTCCCTAGGATTGGCTAAGGTGGTTTCGATGCAATGAGAGGACCAAAGTTTGCTTAAATGTTGAGATGATTATACGTATATCCCACATGGGGAGGCATGTTAGGGTGCAGCCTATAAGAAGCAAATCGGGGCTTCAAGAGAACTCATACCTTTCTCGGCCTTTTGGCTAAGATCAAGTGTAGTATCTGTTCTTATCAGTTTAATATCTGATACGCGGCCTATCAGGCCGCACGATATTAACCTAATTTCTTTCATGGGGCCAGCTCCCGCTCGAGGCAGCTTGCTGCTTTTGGGAGTTGCGTGCGTCGCCTCAGCCTTGCACTGACGTTGAGGTCACATAGGCGCGCCCTCATTCTACAATGATAATAAAACTGAAGGAAGATGTTACATAGGCGCCTCCCGCTTCTAATGATAATATGAAGGACGATGTCACGTGGATGAACGTTCTAGATTTATGCATATCTATCTTTTCCCAAATATTTCTTAACGTACTAGAACGGAAGGCTTTCAACGCATGGTGAGCGTCGTAGAGAAACCGACCACACCGATGCCCGGGCTAAAGAAGAACACTATTGGAATGGGAGAGAAGATAAATGGAGGATGCGGCGGGCGTCCGCCTATGGCCGTTAGGCGTACGTATGTGGTCTCTCGTGGTCCTGGCGCCCAAGGCACAGAAGTGAACTAGATTTTACATCGACGCGTGTGCAGCTCGTCGCGTGTATCCACTCACAATTCTCTTCACTCTTACCATGGATACGCCATGTGCCACCTCCGACCTATGACATGTGTATATCCTATACGTGTATATCTCCGCTTGATGGCTCTTTATGCTCCTCTCATTTCTCAGGGTAGTGGAAATCTGTGTTGTGTTGGGTGTCTGAAACCATATTTTGATCTACCGAGCAGGTGAAAATGTATTTAAAATGTGAAAGCAACAGGTGCTTCCTCCAAATCATTATGCATAACATGCATGGCCGAGGGAAGCCACCAAAAAATAAGATGCCTCGCCAAGCAAAATGCCGAGGGACTCTTAGCGCAACCGACGCTTCCGCCAAACATGGCCAACTTGACGATCAAGCATAAGCGCATCATTTGAGACGAATCCGCCATGAGCGACCAATGCTTCCGCCAAACGTGGCCGACTTGATATCACTGGATTGAGATGGGGGCCGCGCGAACGCGAGCCCCTGCTGTCACAAATTATGACGTGCACTCTCCCGCTTGGGGAGATGCTAGGGCAAGCAGTCCCTCCGGTGGTGCAATGGAGGCACCGGCCCTAAGCCATCGGCCTTCTTGATCACCGATTGACCCCGCCCAGGTAAGTATGCTTTGGCTTAGCGCAACGCTCCCGTTTTATAGCCCCCTTGCTCTGCATCCTCTGTATGTGGGACGTTCTTATCCCGCGCCTGTATTCACCATGACACGCACGCACGCACAACCGTCATCGCGCCACCATCCTCTCACGTCAATCTACCCACTCGCTATTAGTGGTTCACTTTAACCTCGTCCATGTTTTAGCCCCTTCCCGTTTCCGTTCATATCTATAGATCACACAACACACGCTCCAACCTCACCTACCGTCTCCTTCTTGTAATTAATTTAAGTACAACGGCTGGGGAGAAACCATGCGCGTCGTGACGTAGAACCGTGCGTTAATGGCGATGGGTTGCCGAAGCTGTAGAATAACAAAGGAGGGAAACACCGATGCGATGTCCATGTACAACCAACACGCTCGCACAATCCTTGAGCACTGGCCGAGACGTGAATCCACGCGTGCGTCGCTTGTGCAATCCCCGTCGACAGTTGAAGAACGTGACCACTGAGGCGCATGTCTCACATCGGTAAATTTTGAGCATCACTTCCCGTCTCCCAAGCGCACAATTTGCGCAAATATGAGGAGGAGATACAACGCTTTCTAAAAGTTTGGAACGTCGGGAGCAAGAACTTCAGGTCGTGCGTTGCAAGGCCGGAGGAAATATAAGACGAAGCACGGAAATAGCAACAACACAAACCTTGAGATACATCAGGGATGTTCTTCATGTGCTTTATCGTCTTCTCCCTTGCTTGTACATGTTGAAGTCACTATTTTGACGTATAGATCGTTAGATCATGTTGTCTTGGTCATACTTTATGCGTAGAAACCGTATGCGTGTTAAATGTATTGCTTGTGAGGTTTACGCCTACATTACGTATTACACTATCCACTCCGTTATTCGAAATCCATATATAGTACATGTTCGATAGGAGATGTTGTGTCATACGTGTATCGGGTCAATGCCTCAAACCTCCTGTTTCATATACTCCCCCGATCGTCGAGTGTCCGTAGAGGCCAAAGGCGTTGATCACGCGTCTCGATTACATCGTCATTGGATTGCGTCTTTGTTTAAGGTCCGTTTATGTACGCATGTGGATGGGATCGCGTGTATGCCTATGCGATGTTATACATGTCCCATACATGTAGTGTGCGTGTTCGGAATTCGTTATACGATATCGGTATCCTATGTATGATGGTGTGTGTTTCGGGGTTTAGGGTCGCGGTGCCCGTCCTCGCATTTCTGTGGGGAAGGTGCGGTGACCATCCTTATTTAACGAAATTAGTGCTACTACCCTCGGTCGCCCCGATTGTGCCATATGTAAAAATTTCGCAAAGCATGGCCACGGTGTGTATGTTGCCTTAGAAATGGGCGCGCGCCCATTCCCCATCCATTTAAGGGGAATTAGGGTTAGACCAACTTCTCATTGGGCCGCCCTTACGAATCCCGCATCGAGTCTCCCCGGTTCGTTACTTGATTAGGGGGGCGTCACGAGACCATCATTGTGAAACGCATTGGTCATGAAATAACCATGTGACGGGCCACACTAGCTTCAATGCGGAGAAGAGGGCGCGTGTCGGCGTGGCCATTAGGTTGCTCGTTAGTGTGTGCCGTTGTCATGACGAGACTTGAGGTTGGGTAACGCGAGAACGTAGCTACCTAGCTGCAACGATGCGGAACATATTTCCTTGAGGTTTATGCGCGTCGGTCGTTCAAGTAATTGTAAATGCTCTTTCCCTCGACATGCAGTGGGGCCTAATGATTTACTACGTGCAAACGGGTGGATCTCCATTACAACTCTCGTTCGATTCGGGAAGCTCACACGATTTCGTGAACGTTCGTTTGGTTCAGATATGGGGGCTTATAACCACCAATAACGAATCGCACCTATAAGGTGCACCTGGCGATGGGAGAGTATGTATATCCCGACTTGGTATAGGGATGGATAATAAGGTGGCTACAACCAAAACAACAAGTGTCAAATGTGGTCCCTAGGATTGGCTAAGGTGGTTTCGATGCAATGAGAGGACCAAAGTTTGCTTAAATGTTGAGATGATTATACGTATATCCCACATGGGGAGGCATGTTAGGGTGCAGCCTATAAGAAGCAAATCGGGGCTTCAAGAGAACTCATACCTTTCTTGGCCTTTTGGCTAAGATCAAGTGTAGTATCTGTTCTTATCAGTTTAATATCTGATACGCGGCCTATCAGGCCGCACGATATTAACCTAATTTCTTTCATGGGGCCAGATCCCGCTCGAGGCAGCTTGCTGCTTTTGGGAGTTGCGTGCGTCGCCTCAGCCTTGCACTGACGTTGAGGTCACATAGGCGCGCCCTCATTCTACAATGATAATAAAACTGAAGGAAGATGTTACATAGGCGCCTCCCGCTTCTAATGATAATATGAAGGACGATGTCACGTGGATGAACGTTCTAGATTTATGCATATCTATCTTTTCCCAAATATTTCTTTAGGTACTAGAACGGAAGGCTTTCAACGCATGGTGAGCGTCGTAGAGAAACCGACCACACCGATGCCCGGGCTAAAGAAGAACACTATTGGAATGGGAGAGAAGATAAATGGAGGATGCGGCGGGCGTCCGCCTATGGCCGTTAGGCGTACGTATGTGGTCTCTCGTGGTCCTGGCGCCCAAGGCACAGAAGTGAACTAGATTTTACATCGACGCGTGTGCAGCTCGTCGCGTGTATCCACTCACAATTCTCTTCACTCTTACCATGGATACGCCATGTGCCACCTCCGACCTATGACATGTGTATATCCTATACGTGTATATCTCCGCTTGATGGCTCTTTATGCTCCTCTCATTTCTCAGGGTAGTGGAAATCTGTGTTGTGTTGGGTGTCTGAAACCATATTTTGATCTACCGAGCAGGTGAAAATGTATTTAAAATGTGAAAGCAACAGGTGCTTCCTCCAAATCATTATGCATAACATGCATGGCCGAGGGAAGCCACCAAAAAATAAGATGCCTCCGCCAAGCAAAATGCCGAGGGACTCTTAGCGCAACCGACGCTTCCGCCAAACATGGCCAACTTGACGATCAAGCATAAGCGCATCATTTGAGACGAATCCGCCATGAGCGACCAATGCTTCCGCCAAACGTGGCCGACTTGATATCACTGGATTGAGATGGGGGCCGCGCGAACGCGAGCCCCTGCTGTCACAAATTATGACGTGCACTCTCCCGCTTGGGGAGATGCTAGGGCAAGCAGTCCCTCCGGTGGTGCAATGGAGGCACCGGCCCTAAGCCATCGGCCTTCTTGATCACCGATTGACCCCGCCCAGGTAAGTATGCTTTGGCTTAGCGCAACGCTCCCGTTTTATAGCCCCCTTGCTCTGCATCCTCTGTATGTGGGACGTTCTTATCCCGCGCCTGTATTCACCATGACACGCACGCACGCACAACCGTCATCGCGCCACCATCCTCTCACGTCAATCTACCCACTCGCTATTAGTGGTTCACTTTAACCTCGTCCATGTTTTAGCCCCTTCCCGTTTCCGTTCATATCTATAGATCACACAACACACGCTCCAACCTCACCTACCGTCTCCTTCTTGTAATTAATTTAAGTACAACGGCTGGGGAGAAACCATGCGCGTCGTGACGTAGAACCGTGCGTTAATGGCGATGGGTTGCCGAAGCTGTAGAATAACAAAGGAGGGAAACACCGATGCGATGTCCATGTACAACCAACACGCTCGCACAATCCTTGAGCACTGGCCGAGACGTGAATCCACGCGTGCGTCGCTTGTGCAATCCCCGTCGACAGTTGAAGAACGTGACCACTGAGGCGCATGTCTCACATCGGTAAATTTTGAGCATCACTTCCCGTCTCCCAAGCGCACAATTTGCGCAAATATGAGGAGGAGATACAACGCTTTCTAAAAGTTTGGAACGTCGGGAGCAAGAACTTCAGGTCGTGCGTTGCAAGGCCGGAGGAAATATAAGACGAAGCACGGAAATAGCAACAACACAAACCTTGAGATACATCAGGGATGTTCTTCATGTGCTTTATCGTCTTCTCCCTTGCTTGTACATGTTGAAGTCACTATTTTGACGTATAGATCGTTAGATCATGTTGTCTTGGTCATACTTTATGCGTAGAAACCGTATGCGTGTTAAATGTATTGCTTGTGAGGTTTACGCCTACATTACGTATTACACTATCCACTCCGTTATTCGAAATCCATATATAGTACATGTTCGATAGGAGATGTTGTGTCATACGTGTATCGGGTCAATGCCTCAAACCTCCTGTTTCATATACTCCCCCGATCGTCGAGTGTCCGTAGAGGCCAAAGGCGTTGATCACGCGTCTCGATTACATCGTCATTGGATTGCGTCTTTGTTTAAGGTCCGTTTATGTACGCATGTGGATGGGATCGCGTGTATGCCTATGCGATGTTATACATGTCCCATACATGTAGTGTGCGTGTTCGGAATTCGTTATACGATATCGGTATCCTATGTATGATGGTGTGTGTTTCGGGGTTTAGGGTCGCGGTGCCCGTCCTCGCATTTCTGTGGGGAAGGTGCGGTGACCATCCTTATTTAACGAAATTAGTGCTACTACCCTCGGTCGCCCCGATTGTGCCATATGTAAAAATTTCGCAAAGCATGGCCACGGTGTGTATGTTGCCTTAGAAATGGGCGCGCGCCCATTCCCCATCCATTTAAGGGGAATTAGGGTTAGACCAACTTCTCATTGGGCCGCCCTTACGAATCCCGCATCGAGTCTCCCCGGTTCGTTACTTGATTAGGGGGGCGTCACGAGACCATCATTGTGAAACGCATTGGTCATGAAATAACCATGTGACGGGCCACACTAGCTTCAATGCGGAGAAGAGGGCGCGTGTCGGCGTGGCCATTAGGTTGCTCGTTAGTGTGTGCCGTTGTCATGACGAGACTTGAGGTTGGGTAACGCGAGAACGTAGCTACCTAGCTGCAACGATGCGGAACATATTTCCTTGAGGTTTATGCGCGTCGGTCGTTCAAGTAATTGTAAATGCTCTTTCCCTCGACATGCAGTGGGGCCTAATGATTTACTACGTGCAAACGGGTGGATCTCCATTACAACTCTCGTTCGATTCGGGAAGCTCACACGATTTCGTGAACGTTCGTTTGGTTCAGATATGGGGGCTTATAACCACCAATAACGAATCGCACCTATAAGGTGCACCTGGCGATGGGAGAGTATGTATATCCCGACTTGGTATAGGGATGGATAATAAGGTGGCTACAACCAAAACAACAAGTGTCAAATGTGGTCCCTAGGATTGGCTAAGGTGGTTTCGATGCAATGAGAGGACCAAAGTTTGCTTAAATGTTGAGATGATTATACGTATATCCCACATGGGGAGGCATGTTAGGGTGCAGCCTATAAGAAGCAAATCGGGGCTTCAAGAGAACTCATACCTTTCTCGGCCTTTTGGCTAAGATCAAGTGTAGTATCTGTTCTTATCAGTTTAATATCTGATACGCGGCCTATCAGGCCGCACGATATTAACCTAATTTCTTTCATGGGGCCAGCTCCCGCTCGAGGCAGCTTGCTGCTTTTGGGAGTTGCGTGCGTCGCCTCAGCCTTGCACTGACGTTGAGGTCACATAGGCGCGCCCTCATTCTACAATGATAATAAAACTGAAGGAAGATGTTACATAGGCGCCTCCCGCTTCTAATGATAATATGAAGGACGATGTCACGTGGATGAACGTTCTAGATTTATGCATATCTATCTTTTCCCAAATATTTCTTTAGGTACTAGAACGGAAGGCTTTCAACGCATGGTGAGCGTCGTAGAGAAACCGACCACACCGATGCCCGGGCTAAAGAAGAACACTATTGGAATGGGAGAGAAGATAAATGGAGGATGCGGCGGGCGTCCGCCTATGGCCGTTAGGCGTACGTATGTGGTCTCTCGTGGTCCTGGCGCCCAAGGCACAGAAGTGAACTAGATTTTACATCGACGCGTGTGCAGCTCGTCGCGTGTATCCACTCACAATTCTCTTCACTCTTACCATGGATACGCCATGTGCCACCTCCGACCTATGACATGTGTATATCCTATACGTGTATATCTCCGCTTGATGGCTCTTTATGCTCCTCTCATTTCTCAGGGTAGTGGAAATCTGTGTTGTGTTGGGTGTCTGAAACCATATTTTGATCTACCGAGCAGGTGAAAATGTATTTAAAATGTGAAAGCAACAGGTGCTTCCTCCAAATCATTATGCATAACATGCATGGCCGAGGGAAGCCACCAAAAAATAAGATGCCTCCGCCAAGCAAAATGCCGAGGGACTCTTAGCGCAACCGACGCTTCCGCCAAACATGGCCAACTTGACGATCAAGCATAAGCGCATCATTTGAGACGAATCCGCCATGAGCGACCAATGCTTCCGCCAAACGTGGCCGACTTGATATCACTGGATTGAGATGGGGGCCGCGCGAACGCGAGCCCCTGCTGTCACAAATTATGACGTGCACTCTCCCGCTTGGGGAGATGCTAGGGCAAGCAGTCCCTCCGGTGGTGCAATGGAGGCACCGGCCCTAAGCCATCGGCCTTCTTGATCACCGATTGACCCCGCCCAGGTAAGTATGCTTTGGCTTAGCGCAACGCTCCCGTTTTATAGCCCCCTTGCTCTGCATCCTCTGTATGTGGGACGTTCTTATCCCGCGCCTGTATTCACCATGACACGCACGCACGCACAACCGTCATCGCGCCACCATCCTCTCACGTCAATCTACCCACTCGCTATTAGTGGTTCACTTTAACCTCGTCCATGTTTTAGCCCCTTCCCGTTTCCGTTCATATCTATAGATCACACAACACACGCTCCAACCTCACCTACCGTCTCCTTCTTGTAATTAATTTAAGTACAACGGCTGGGGAGAAACCATGCGCGTCGTGACGTAGAACCGTGCGTTAATGGCGATGGGTTGCCGAAGCTGTAGAATAACAAAGGAGGGAAACACCGATGCGATGTCCATGTACAACCAACACGCTCGCACAATCCTTGAGCACTGGCCGAGACGTGAATCCACGCGTGCGTCGCTTGTGCAATCCCCGTCGACAGTTGAAGAACGTGACCACTGAGGCGCATGTCTCACATCGGTAAATTTTGAGCATCACTTCCCGTCTCCCAAGCGCACAATTTGCGCAAATATGAGGAGGAGATACAACGCTTTCTAAAAGTTTGGAACGTCGGGAGCAAGAACTTCAGGTCGTGCGTTGCAAGGCCGGAGGAAATATAAGACGAAGCACGGAAATAGCAACAACACAAACCTTGAGATACATCAGGGATGTTCTTCATGTGCTTTATCGTCTTCTCCCTTGCTTGTACATGTTGAAGTCACTATTTTGACGTATAGATCGTTAGATCATGTTGTCTTGGTCATACTTTATGCGTAGAAACCGTATGCGTGTTAAATGTATTGCTTGTGAGGTTTACGCCTACATTACGTATTACACTATCCACTCCGTTATTCGAAATCCATATATAGTACATGTTCGATAGGAGATGTTGTGTCATACGTGTATCGGGTCAATGCCTCAAACCTCCTGTTTCATATACTCCCCCGATCGTCGAGTGTCCGTAGAGGCCAAAGGCGTTGATCACGCGTCTCGATTACATCGTCATTGGATTGCGTCTTTGTTTAAGGTCCGTTTATGTACGCATGTGGATGGGATCGCGTGTATGCCTATGCGATGTTATACATGTCCCATACATGTAGTGTGCGTGTTCGGAATTCGTTATACGATATCGGTATCCTATGTATGATGGTGTGTGTTTCGGGGTTTAGGGTCGCGGTGCCCGTCCTCGCATTTCTGTGGGGAAGGTGCGGTGACCATCCTTATTTAACGAAATTAGTGCTACTACCCTCGGTCGCCCCGATTGTGCCATATGTAAAAATTTCGCAAAGCATGGCCACGGTGTGTATGTTGCCTTAGAAATGGGCGCGCGCCCATTCCCCATCCATTTAAGGGGAATTAGGGTTAGACCAACTTCTCATTGGGCCGCCCTTACGAATCCCGCATCGAGTCTCCCCCGTTCGTTACTTGATTAGGGGGGCGTCACGAGACCATCATTGTGAAACGCATTGGTCATGAAATAACCATGTGACGGGCCACACTAGCTTCAATGCGGAGAAGAGGGCGCGTGTCGGCGTGGCCATTAGGTTGCTCGTTAGTGTGTGCCGTTGTCATGACGAGACTTGAGGTTGGGTAACGCGAGAACGTAGCTACCTAGCTGCAACGATGCGGAACATATTTCCTTGAGGTTTATGCGCGTCGGTCGTTCAAGTAATTGTAAATGCTCTTTCCCTCGACATGCAGTGGGGCCTAATGATTTACTACGTGCAAACGGGTGGATCTCCATTACAACTCTCGTTCGATTCGGGAAGCTCACACGATTTCGTGAACGTTCGTTTGGTTCAGATATGGGGGCTTATAACCACCAATAACGAATCGCACCTATAAGGTGCACCTGGCGATGGGAGAGTATGTATATCCCGACTTGGTATAGGGATGGATAATAAGGTGGCTACAACCAAAACAACAAGTGTCAAATGTGGTCCCTAGGATTGGCTAAGGTGGTTTCGATGCAATGAGAGGACCAAAGTTTGCTTAAATGTTGAGATGATTATACGTATATCCCACATGGGGAGGCATGTTAGGGTGCAGCCTATAAGAAGCAAATCGGGGCTTCAAGAGAACTCATACCTTTCTCGGCCTTTTGGCTAAGATCAAGTGTAGTATCTGTTCTTATCAGTTTAATATCTGATACGCGGCCTATCAGGCCGCACGATATTAACCTAATTTCTTTCATGGGGCCAGCTCCCGCTCGAGGCAGCTTGCTGCTTTTGGGAGTTGCGTGCGTCGCCTCAGCCTTGCACTGACGTTGAGGTCACATAGGCGCGCCCTCATTCTACAATGATAATAAAACTGAAGGAAGATGTTACATAGGCGCCTCCCGCTTCTAATGATAATATGAAGGACGATGTCACGTGGATGAACGTTCTAGATTTATGCATATCTATCTTTTCCCAAATATTTCTTTAGGTACTAGAACGGAAGGCTTTCAACGCATGGTGAGCGTCGTAGAGAAACCGACCACACCGATGCCCGGGCTAAAGAAGAACACTATTGGAATGGGAGAGAAGATAAATGGAGGATGCGGCGGGCGTCCGCCTATGGCCGTTAGGCGTACGTATGTGGTCTCTCGTGGTCCTGGCGCCCAAGGCACAGAAGTGAACTAGATTTTACATCGACGCGTGTGCAGCTCGTCGCGTGTATCCACTCACAATTCTCTTCACTCTTACCATGGATACGCCATGTGCCACCTCCGACCTATGACATGTGTATATCCTATACGTGTATATCTCCGCTTGATGGCTCTTTATGCTCCTCTCATTTCTCAGGGTAGTGGAAATCTGTGTTGTGTTGGGTGTCTGAAACCATATTTTGATCTACCGAGCAGGTGAAAATGTATTTAAAATGTGAAAGCAACAGGTGCTTCCTCCAAATCATTATGCATAACATGCATGGCCGAGGGAAGCCACCAAAAAATAAGATGCCTCCGCCAAGCAAAATGCCGAGGGACTCTTAGCGCAACCGACGCTTCCGCCAAACATGGCCAACTTGACGATCAAGCATAAGCGCATCATTTGAGACGAATCCGCCATGAGCGACCAATGCTTCCGCCAAACGTGGCCGACTTGATATCACTGGATTGAGATGGGGGCCGCGCGAACGCGAGCCCCTGCTGTCACAAATTATGACGTGCACTCTCCCGCTTGGGGAGATGCTAGGGCAAGCAGTCCCTCCGGTGGTGCAATGGAGGCACCGGCCCTAAGCCATCGGCCTTCTTGATCACCGATTGACCCCGCCCAGGTAAGTATGCTTTGGCTTAGCGCAACGCTCCCGTTTTATAGCCCCCTTGCTCTGCATCCTCTGTATGTGGGACGTTCTTATCCCGCGCCTGTATTCACCATGACACGCACGCACGCACAACCGTCATCGCGCCACCATCCTCTCACGTCAATCTACCCACTCGCTATTAGTGGTTCACTTTAACCTCGTCCATGTTTTAGCCCCTTCCCGTTTCCGTTCATATCTATAGATCACACAACACACGCTCCAACCTCACCTACCGTCTCCTTCTTGTAATTAATTTAAGTACAACGGCTGGGGAGAAACCATGCGCGTCGTGACGTAGAACCGTGCGTTAATGGCGATGGGTTGCCGAAGCTGTAGAATAACAAAGGAGGGAAACACCGATGCGATGTCCATGTACAACCAACACGCTCGCACAATCCTTGAGCACTGGCCGAGACGTGAATCCACGCGTGCGTCGCTTGTGCAATCCCCGTCGACAGTTGAAGAACGTGACCACTGAGGCGCATGTCTCACATCGGTAAATTTTGAGCATCACTTCCCGTCTCCCAAGCGCACAATTTGCGCAAATATGAGGAGGAGATACAACGCTTTCTAAAAGTTTGGAACGTCGGGAGCAAGAACTTCAGGTCGTGCGTTGCAAGGCCGGAGGAAATATAAGACGAAGCACGGAAATAGCAACAACACAAACCTTGAGATACATCAGGGATGTTCTTCATGTGCTTTATCGTCTTCTCCCTTGCTTGTACATGTTGAAGTCACTATTTTGACGTATAGATCGTTAGATCATGTTGTCTTGGTCATACTTTATGCGTAGAAACCGTATGCGTGTTAAATGTATTGCTTGTGAGGTTTACGCCTACATTACGTATTACACTATCCACTCCGTTATTCGAAATCCATATATAGTACATGTTCGATAGGAGATGTTGTGTCATACGTGTATCGGGTCAATGCCTCAAACCTCCTGTTTCATATACTCCCCCGATCGTCGAGTGTCCGTAGAGGCCAAAGGCGTTGATCACGCGTCTCGATTACATCGTCATTGGATTGCGTCTTTGTTTAAGGTCCGTTTATGTACGCATGTGGATGGGATCGCGTGTATGCCTATGCGATGTTATACATGTCCCATACATGTAGTGTGCGTGTTCGGAATTCGTTATACGATATCGGTATCCTATGTATGATGGTGTGTGTTTCGGGGTTTAGGGTCGCGGTGCCCGTCCTCGCATTTCTGTGGGGAAGGTGCGGTGACCATCCTTATTTAACGAAATTAGTGCTACTACCCTCGGTCGCCCCGATTGTGCCATATGTAAAAATTTCGCAAAGCATGGCCACGGTGTGTATGTTGCCTTAGAAATGGGCGCGCGCCCATTCCCCATCCATTTAAGGGGAATTAGGGTTAGACCAACTTCTCATTGGGCCGCCCTTACGAATCCCGCATCGAGTCTCCCCCGTTCGTTACTTGATTAGGGGGGCGTCACGAGACCATCATTGTGAAACGCATTGGTCATGAAATAACCATGTGACGGGCCACACTAGCTTCAATGCGGAGAAGAGGGCGCGTGTCGGCGTGGCCATTAGGTTGCTCGTTAGTGTGTGCCGTTGTCATGACGAGACTTGAGGTTGGGTAACGCGAGAACGTAGCTACCTAGCTGCAACGATGCGGAACATATTTCCTTGAGGTTTATGCGCGTCGGTCGTTCAAGTAATTGTAAATGCTCTTTCCCTCGACATGCAGTGGGGCCTAATGATTTACTACGTGCAAACGGGTGGATCTCCATTACAACTCTCGTTCGATTCGGGAAGCTCACACGATTTCGTGAACGTTCGTTTGGTTCAGATATGGGGGCTTATAACCACCAATAACGAATCGCACCTATAAGGTGCACCTGGCGATGGGAGAGTATGTATATCCCGACTTGGTATAGGGATGGATAATAAGGTGGCTACAACCAAAACAACAAGTGTCAAATGTGGTCCCTAGGATTGGCTAAGGTGGTTTCGATGCAATGAGAGGACCAAAGTTTGCTTAAATGTTGAGATGATTATACGTATATCCCACATGGGGAGGCATGTTAGGGTGCAGCCTATAAGAAGCAAATCGGGGCTTCAAGAGAACTCATACCTTTCTCGGCCTTTTGGCTAAGATCAAGTGTAGTATCTGTTCTTATCAGTTTAATATCTGATACGCGGCCTATCAGGCCGCACGATATTAACCTAATTTCTTTCATGGGGCCAGCTCCCGCTCGAGGCAGCTTGCTGCTTTTGGGAGTTGCGTGCGTCGCCTCAGCCTTGCACTGACGTTGAGGTCACATAGGCGCGCCCTCATTCTACAATGATAATAAAACTGAAGGAAGATGTTACATAGGCGCCTCCCGCTTCTAATGATAATATGAAGGACGATGTCACGTGGATGAACGTTCTAGATTTATGCATATCTATCTTTTCCCAAATATTTCTTTACGTACTAGAACGGAAGGCTTTCAACGCATGGTGAGCGTCGTAGAGAAACCGACCACACCGATGCCCGGGCTAAAGAAGAACACTATTGGAATGGGAGAGAAGATAAATGGAGGATGCGGCGGGCGTCCGCCTATGGCCGTTAGGCGTACGTATGTGGTCTCTCGTGGTCCTGGCGCCCAAGGCACAGAAGTGAACTAGATTTTACATCGACGCGTGTGCAGCTCGTCGCGTGTATCCACTCACAATTCTCTTCACTCTTACCATGGATACGCCATGTGCCACCTCCGACCTATGACATGTGTATATCCTATACGTGTATATCTCCGCTTGATGGCTCTTTATGCTCCTCTCATTTCTCAGGGTAGTGGAAATCTGTGTTGTGTTGGGTGTCTGAAACCATATTTTGATCTACCGAGCAGGTGAAAATGTATTTAAAATGTGAAAGCAACAGGTGCTTCCTCCAAATCATTATGCATAACATGCATGGCCGAGGGAAGCCACCAAAAAATAAGATGCCTCCGCCAAGCAAAATGCCGAGGGACTCTTAGCGCAACCGACGCTTCCGCCAAACATGGCCAACTTGACGATCAAGCATAAGCGCATCATTTGAGACGAATCCGCCATGAGCGACCAATGCTTCCGCCAAACGTGGCCGACTTGATATCACTGGATTGAGATGGGGGCCGCGCGAACGCGAGCCCCTGCTGTCACAAATTATGACGTGCACTCTCCCGCTTGGGGAGATGCTAGGGCAAGCAGTCCCTCCGGTGGTGCAATGGAGGCACCGGCCCTAAGCCATCGGCCTTCTTGATCACCGATTGACCCCGCCCAGGTAAGTATGCTTTGGCTTAGCGCAACGCTCCCGTTTTATAGCCCCCTTGCTCTGCATCCTCTGTATGTGGGACGTTCTTATCCCGCGCCTGTATTCACCATGACACGCACGCACGCACAACCGTCATCGCGCCACCATCCTCTCACGTCAATCTACCCACTCGCTATTAGTGGTTCACTTTAACCTCGTCCATGTTTTAGCCCCTTCCCGTTTCCGTTCATATCTATAGATCACACAACACACGCTCCAACCTCACCTACCGTCTCCTTCTTGTAATTAATTTAAGTACAACGGCTGGGGAGAAACCATGCGCGTCGTGACGTAGAACCGTGCGTTAATGGCGATGGGTTGCCGAAGCTGTAGAATAACAAAGGAGGGAAACACCGATGCGATGTCCATGTACAACCAACACGCTCGCACAATCCTTGAGCACTGGCCGAGACGTGAATCCACGCGTGCGTCGCTTGTGCAATCCCCGTCGACAGTTGAAGAACGTGACCACTGAGGCGCATGTCTCACATCGGTAAATTTTGAGCATCACTTCCCGTCTCCCAAGCGCACAATTTGCGCAAATATGAGGAGGAGATACAACGCTTTCTAAAAGTTTGGAACGTCGGGAGCAAGAACTTCAGGTCGTGCGTTGCAAGGCCGGAGGAAATATAAGACGAAGCACGGAAATAGCAACAACACAAACCTTGAGATACATCAGGGATGTTCTTCATGTGCTTTATCGTCTTCTCCCTTGCTTGTACATGTTGAAGTCACTATTTTGACGTATAGATCGTTAGATCATGTTGTCTTGGTCATACTTTATGCGTAGAAACCGTATGCGTGTTAAATGTATTGCTTGTGAGGTTTACGCCTACATTACGTATTACACTATCCACTCCGTTATTCGAAATCCATATATAGTACATGTTCGATAGGAGATGTTGTGTCATACGTGTATCGGGTCAATGCCTCAAACCTCCTGTTTCATATACTCCCCCGATCGTCGAGTGTCCGTAGAGGCCAAAGGCGTTGATCACGCGTCTCGATTACATCGTCATTGGATTGCGTCTTTGTTTAAGGTCCGTTTATGTACGCATGTGGATGGGATCGCGTGTATGCCTATGCGATGTTATACATGTCCCATACATGTAGTGTGCGTGTTCGGAATTCGTTATACGATATCGGTATCCTATGTATGATGGTGTGTGTTTCGGGGTTTAGGGTCGCGGTGCCCGTCCTCGCATTTCTGTGGGGAAGGTGCGGTGACCATCCTTATTTAACGAAATTAGTGCTACTACCCTCGGTCGCCCCGATTGTGCCATATGTAAAAATTTCGCAAAGCATGGCCACGGTGTGTATGTTGCCTTAGAAATGGGCGCGCGCCCATTCCCCATCCATTTAAGGGGAATTAGGGTTAGACCAACTTCTCATTGGGCCGCCCTTACGAATCCCGCATCGAGTCTCCCCCGTTCGTTACTTGATTAGGGGGGCGTCACGAGACCATCATTGTGAAACGCATTGGTCATGAAATAACCATGTGACGGGCCACACTAGCTTCAATGCGGAGAAGAGGGCGCGTGTCGGCGTGGCCATTAGGTTGCTCGTTAGTGTGTGCCGTTGTCATGACGAGACTTGAGGTTGGGTAACGCGAGAACGTAGCTACCTAGCTGCAACGATGCGGAACATATTTCCTTGAGGTTTATGCGCGTCGGTCGTTCAAGTAATTGTAAATGCTCTTTCCCTCGACATGCAGTGGGGCCTAATGATTTACTACGTGCAAACGGGTGGATCTCCATTACAACTCTCGTTCGATTCGGGAAGCTCACACGATTTCGTGAACGTTCGTTTGGTTCAGATATGGGGGCTTATAACCACCAATAACGAATCGCACCTATAAGGTGCACCTGGCGATGGGAGAGTATGTATATCCCGACTTGGTATAGGGATGGATAATAAGGTGGCTACAACCAAAACAACAAGTGTCAAATGTGGTCCCTAGGATTGGCTAAGGTGGTTTCGATGCAATGAGAGGACCAAAGTTTGCTTAAATGTTGAGATGATTATACGTATATCCCACATGGGGAGGCATGTTAGGGTGCAGCCTATAAGAAGCAAATCGGGGCTTCAAGAGAACTCATACCTTTCTCGGCCTTTTGGCTAAGATCAAGTGTAGTATCTGTTCTTATCAGTTTAATATCTGATACGCGGCCTATCAGGCCGCACGATATTAACCTAATTTCTTTCATGGGGCCAGCTCCCGCTCGAGGCAGCTTGCTGCTTTTGGGAGTTGCGTGCGTCGCCTCAGCCTTGCACTGACGTTGAGGTCACATAGGCGCGCCCTCATTCTACAATGATAATAAAACTGAAGGAAGATGTTACATAGGCGCCTCCCGCTTCTAATGATAATATGAAGGACGATGTCACGTGGATGAACGTTCTAGATTTATGCATATCTATCTTTTCCCAAATATTTCTTTACGTACTAGAACGGAAGGCTTTCAACGCATGGTGAACGTCGTAGAGAAACCGACCACACCGATGCCCGGGCTAAAGAAGAACACTATTGGAATGGGAGAGAAGATAAATGGAGGATGCGGCGGGCGTCCGCCTATGGTCGTTAGGCGTACGTATGTGGTCTCTCGTGGTCCTGGCGCCCAAGGCACAGAAGTGAACTAGATTTTACATCGACGCGTGTGCAGCTCGTCGCGTGTATCCACGAAATTGCTTTCGGATGATATTGCTAATTTCATCGGGTTGAATATTTATTACCATCTTTTCTCCACCAAAATCTTACCCATGGAAGGGACGAAAAGAGTGAAACTTATTACATAAGAAGTTATAGGTAAAAATAACTCTCCCACTTCAAGAAAGGTTTTGGTGGTCGAGTCTAGGTGTAGCGTGAAGAGAGCCAAACGGTTGCTTGACGGTGGCACAGTCCTATATTACGAGGTTGTCAATCTTGACGAATATCAACCAACCTCCCATATTTCTGCACTAGAAACCAATGTATCAAAGCTACACACACTTACTTCATTGTCTAGGTGTTGGTGGTGAAGAGCTAGCGAATATAATTCTATGAAGGATCACAAAATGGATTTAAATTAGGCCTCTATAGTTTAATGGGGCATTTATGGGAGAAGGGCGAAATGAGCTTGGTTTGTAGTGTGAAAAGCTTGTGTGGTATTATTATTGTTGCTTGGTGCCAGATAATGCGAATATGGTAGCCAGACATAGATATATATATATATATATATATATCCCACATATTAAAGCCTTCTTAACAGTAGCCTATAAGAAGCAGAGAGGGGCAATGGGCAAACTATAGCTTTCTGAGCCTTTTGTCTAAGATCAAGAGTAGTATCTGTTCTTATCAGTTAAATATCTGATATGTGCCTATCAGGCTACATGTTATTAATCTAATTTCTTTTAATGGGGGCAGATTCTGCCCGAGACAGCTTGCTACCTCTGGGAGTTGTGTGCGTCGCCTCAATCTTGCACTGCCTCTTGAGGTAATGCTTGTGCGTCGCCTCAGTCTTGCAGCCCTCCATTACAAATTCAAATTTGAGAAGAATAATATACTGTAGTTTAAAATGGGCTCTTCAAATTAAACGGAAAATCCGACTGATAGTTTATGGAATAAAAACCATAAACCGTTCAATGTATGTGCACATGGAACCAGGATATATATGCTTCGGCCAACAGATTTATACATCTGACCGAATTGGCCCGTTCCTCACAGGAGCAACAAAACGCAGTTTCGCTATTATTTTAATCATTCGTTTTACATACCATAGAGGGAGGCTCCGTCTTTCTTAGACATTGTTAGATGCCTTAAGACAGATTTGAAGCACGTTTGCAATTAAATTCCGGACGAATTAAGGAGAAGACGCCATGCATATACAAACGTCCTTAATGCATATACATGGAGGTGCACATGGAAAAAATGGATGTTGAGAGGGCAGAGGCCGACAGTGAGGTTAGATCTGACCACCTCGGATCATGCCTTTCCTATTCAACACCATTTCCTGTTTGTAAGCTTTGACTGACTTTCTGAGCGATTGGGAAGAGAGAAATCGATTAATCTACACGTCCTAACCCCTTCCAATAGACTAATCGATTAATCTACACGTCCTAACCCCTTCAAATAGACTAACCCCTTCCAATAGACTAATCGATTAATCTACACGTCCTAACCCCTTCCAATAGAGGTTCAAGGAATCAAACAAATACAGGCCATGTTGAATGCCGTCGGGAGCTTCTAAGAAATGTCATGGCGAAATAGCAAGCAGCTTGACACTCGCTCGAAGTCTTTGAAATAATTGCCTCGAGACCTTGCTTCGGTCCTTCTCGACAGAATCGTCACGAAGCGAAAGGCTCACATGGCAAAAGTGAGAACTAGACTTGAAATCCCACACTGAGGTTTTAATTGCAGAGATTCGTTTGCAACAGGATAGGAGGCGGATTATGATGAAAATCATGCACTACCACCAAGTGGAAATTCGTTTGCTTTCCAGAAATCACAGTAGGAGTGGAGAACTCATTTAATCGGGCAACTGCACTACATTGAATTAAATTGATAAGGGGGGCACGTGAACGCGAGACCCCGCTGCCACAAATTATGACGCGCACTCTCCCACATTGGGGAGATGCTATGGCAAACAGCCCCTTCCGGCAGTGCAATGGAGGCGCCGGCCCTAAACCATCAGCTTTCCTGATCACCGATCGACCCCGCCTTTTCTACATCTAAGCTCCTTCTTTTTATACCCAACTCTCTATGTGGCCTCTCTAGGTGGGATAATTCGAATCTAATCTTTCATAATGCTGTGTTTCTTTTGTACACAATCAATCTATAAAATACCAGCCCACTATTATTTGTGGGTGGGTGAGTGCGTGTCCCTGTAGCCTCGCTCGGTACTTAGCCACTTCACTTCTTGGATCTTGGTTCCTATCTATATGTATATACAAATATCACACCTCATACACACCCAGCTCACCTCAATTTTCCTTTTTATACATAAGTATGCTACATACAGTTATTGGAGACCAAGGTTGTAACGTACCAACTAGGCATTGATGGTGAGGGTTACAAGAGTTGTACAACAGCATGGGAAGGGAACACCAATGCATTATGCACGTACAACCATACACCTTTGCACTCCCTAGACAGCAACCAGATGTGCCACTCATGCAATTCCCATACATGATTAAGGAACGGGATTTGTTTGCCCCGCAAAGAATGGCCAATAGTAGGACAATGACTTGGACTTGTTTCTAAAAAAATTGCAACATTTCTTGGCAATTTAATGGTGTTCAGTGCAATTGACAAATATTTGAACCTAATGGTATTACATCAAGAAAAATATATAGAAGCACAACTCAGTTGAACGTACTTTAACTGTTTGAACTAGATGGCTCCTTTGCCAAAACTTCATGAAACGCAACCATACAAGGTTAAGGTTATCCTCGACACCCTAGCACCAGCAAATGTTGTAAGTGTGGAATTGATTTGTGCACTTAGCAAGATTGAAGGGTAGATCCCACCATACTGTTGCATATTTCATTAATATGGACAATTATTGGATTAAAAAGCATAGACAAAACTATTGCTCGTATTGTCGTAAGCATCAAAGGATTAACTAGCATGCTACAAAAAAGAGCTCCATGTTTTTGACAAAGACATATGATGTGTTTATCGACTAACATATTATGCTTGTAATATTGTCGAAACCAAGTAGTTAGTATTTGTCCTCAATGTTACTTCAAATGTTGTTATCTAATGTCAAAATCTTCACGAAGCGATCAAGCCAAGGGTTTCGAAGGTATGACATCTTATTGTCTCAAGTCATTTTTATGCCCTATCAAAATGATGTCCACCAGCCAAACACTTATCCATTTGTGAGTTCTCGAAGAATCTTGTATCTTGGGTCAAAGATCAGTGCCAAGAGACAAAATGCATGATAGCACCAAGTGCTCGTGTCATTTTCTTTTCAATGAGCATGTTAATCCCATCAAAACAAAAGTCTTATTTCTATGAGCTAAGATCTTGGGACAAAACAAAAGTGACCAAAACTGAGAAAAATGCAAGAACCAAATTCCTATACGAGAATGTGAATGTGATCTAGAGGTTTGGAAGTGATTGATGTTCTCATTACCTTAATGATGTCATGGTTCGCCTTTTAGGCAAGCATCGAAGAGCTCCCCTTACCACCATAGATGTCATGGCTAAGTGGAGAGATAGCTCTGAAAATATATTTTTTAGTGTCCTTATTAAAATAGTCATCATTATCAAGATCATATTATAGCCAATAGATACGTGTGGCACTATTTTGTTTTTGAACTTCCTATCAAGTAGGCACATGACACACCATTTTGGCTAGTCTACAAGCAAGACACCATTGTGCCAATGGAGTTCGTCATATCTAATCTACAGATAGTCATCCAAGAAGTAAAGTCTAGTTCAATAACAAGATCAAGGACAAAGACCTAGAGGAAAGGTACATAACCCTCGTGTTCTCCTCAAAGTGTCATAAGGAGAAACTCAAACTTGTGGGAGAGGGTCCCTATATAATAGCATAGGTCACAAAAGCAAGTGCATGTAAACTTAAAAACTTTGACAAACAAGACCTCCCCAACTTTACCAACAAAAGTTTGTTAAAAATATACCGCAACTAGCTAATATTAGAAACCTTACTTTCCCTTTGACATTAGACATATTGTCTTATGTTTTTCTTCTCCCTCCTAGTAAAAATGGGCATAGGACAAACTGTTATTCATGTACAATTGCTACTTGTGGAAGCCAACATATTGCCTCATGTTTTTCTTCTGCCTAGTAAAAATGGCCACAAGACAAACCATTGTTCATCTATAGTTATTGCTTGCAGAAGTCTCAAAGCAACAATGTCCTTTGGGACAAATTTTTTGTCATGAGAGTAGGTGCATGATTGCGTCAAGGGACCATGCAATTTTGACCATCAATGATCTTGAATGGAAAGCTAGTTGAGACTTCGGACGACCATATCAAACAAACTATTGACCCTCGGTCCTAAGATCTGACCTTGAACTAGCACAATCTATAACACCAACTATAATGTATAACAAATTACAATGAGCTAAAGTGGCAACCTCTAACCTACAAAACATATAGAAACATTCTGGTTTGGCCAAAATGTCAAAGGTGCAATGTGTTAGGAAACAGGTCCCTCCGGATGGGAAGTGAGAAGAACAGTGTTGATGAGCAAACTCAGCCGAGGCCGAAACCAGATGTGGAGTACCCGGTGAGAACTGGATGACGAGTACCCGGCAAGAGCCGGATGGCGAAGGCCCGGTGAGAAGTGCTCACCGGATGAAGGGACATATTCATAAATATGTTTTCTAAGAGTCCATCAGGGCTATATTTGTAAATAGTCGAAAAGTCATATTAGTATAAATATGACTTAGGGCAAACTTAGTGTGTAGTTGTTGTCATTCTTGTTGGTGCAAGATTTGAGCGCGTAACTGTGTACAGAGAGAGAGAGAGAGAGAGGAAGAGGTCGTTGCCTCTGTTGTAACCGCCGCATGTGGCGAAGATAGCAAGCTCGAGGTCGTTGCCTCGGTGCTTTACTATTGTACATTGTGATATAGTGATAGTTTGCAGTCTATGGGCTGCCGTGGTTTTTCCCTAGTTTGGGTTTTCCACGTTAACATCCTGTGTACTCTTCTCTTCACTGTGTCGTGCATACCTTACCCGTTTTCTGTGTTTGATCCTAGACTCGGTTGTGGCCGAGTGTTGTGCTTAGGGAGCGTGTATCCCTGTCACAATGGTTCCCCACAAAAGGCTCTCAAGTGCCTTCTAGGAAGTAACTAACTAAGGCCCACAGGTGGACAAAGGTGCAACCCATGATAGAAGGCCAAAGCACTATATTGCAAAACCAAATGTGAAGGGGTGGGTGTGAAGAGACATTTAAAAGTGAATGAAAAGGCAAATCGTCGGGGACATACAAGTTGGCACCTCATTATGTGCCACTATAATTAAATATCCAAGCCTTCATTTTTTTCCAAGTAGGATGATGAGTAAGAACAAAAGTGGAGGGAGATATTCAAATATGAGGAGAGAAGATGGGAAAGGACCAAAATGGAGTTGTATGGCTAAATATGCAATGAGCACCACTACAAAATCGGGCAAAGTTCCATGTGAGACTCTAAAAGAACTAATGCACAACGTGAGATCAGGGTTCATTGGAAATGGGAGAGATTGGAAATGAGTGACGCCCTTGATGACTACACTATTTGAACAATATGTTTAACCCCCACCTAACCAACTATGGTTTGCAAATACCGAATCACACATATGTAAGATCCTTGTTCACTATCTTCACCCTCTAAGTGAGCATTGGTTGCCCAATCACCTTCACTCAATAATGTTGCACTCCATCCACTTTCATCACACTTGTGCTACCATCAACAAATCATTTTGGATAATTTGAGTCAAGATGGAGCTCATCAACATTCTCATTGGGATCCTCGACCTAGACACCCATACAACCTCTCAGTTCTTGGTGTTGCCTTCACTTTGCCTCTCCATTTGACCCTCAACACCTCCACACTTATGACTAACGTAGTTGGAGCCTCACTTTCAACCTTAATAAACATTGTATTAAGCACCAAATGCTCAATCTTTCCTCATCCTTCAAACAATACTTTGAGGTGATGAAATCCTCTATGATGAACACACATTTAACCAAACTCTCCCTATTCTCCCCTACCTCAACATACAACACCTCTAGTGCTCACAGTTGCTCGATCACAAACACCAACCTCCTCGCTCCATCCATCCATCCCCTTCCCCCCACAACAATTAACCCATCACTAGCTTCACTGCATCACTCTCCATCTTCTAACACCCTCTTCAACAATTGCCCACTCTTCTCCAACCTTGACAACCTTCGCCTTGTGAATTGTCTGATTAACATTAAGTGCTAATTAGTTGAACGTTAATCATACCTCTTTTGTTTCTGGCATGTGACTTCCCTTCTTAATCAAGTTAGGTTGAGTACTATTGTGTCATTTTGTGACTTCAGATGTGTGTGTACTTACTTAATAAATTTAAGCTTGCTTAAGGTTTAGGTTAACTTCTTAATTAGGTTTGTCGTAGTTAGGTGAGAGTGATGGTTCATGAGGCTAGGGTTTGCATGGCTAACAACTCAAGCGTGATTGGCAACAACTCTTGCACGGTTCACTACTATTAGGGTATACAACAAATAGAACCCCTCGGCCAACAATATCTGTCTCGAGGTAAAATGTGCTGATATATAGGCATGTAATCAACGTAACACACTAATAGATGATTGAATAACAATTTGCACCTCTTTATGCATATCATGATGCCTACAAGTATATTCATAAAAGCCACATTGTTTTAACATAAAATCAATGACACAATGTACTCTAACACATAAACTATTACGTTCTCATGTTCGGTATCATGTTGGTCACGATACACCATTACTAGGAGTTGCATGGAATGAGTTTTTTGGTACCTTTTACTTTGTTGGCTTTAAGAATTAGAGGAAAATTGATTCATGTTATATAACATTTGAGTTTTATATAGACAAGGAAGTTGATGCACTCCATTTTATTTACTGATTGTGATTCGTTTCTAGAATTTGTTTCGTGGTTTTCTATCCCCCTTAAAAGAATTTTCACATAAACAATTTTGGTGTATTGTGCAATCCTTATGTTGTAGTCTTGGTTTGTATTTAAAATAACTTCCATGAAATCACCTTTGCCTCCTAATCAAGTAGTAGATTGCTTTTGACATTCCTAACATGGCCACAAGCTCAATTCTGTTTCATTTAGGGTTTACTTTCATTTCTTTTGTTTGATTTTGGGTGTAATTGTATTTGTTTGTGATGGTTCTACTTCCCATTACATGTTGCTCTTTATGGAACTCAAGTAGGCTTTTTTTATTACAACAAAGAAAAAAAAAGTGAAGACATAAGAAGCTCCGAAGGACAAACAAATCTTATCATGTGTCAAATGTCATGCTTGAAAGTAGTTACTCTCAATTGTGCATTTCAAGTAAACATCTTAGTCAATAATTAATTCATTATTTGTGTTTAATTAATCTTTCTTATTAATGAATATTCTTATATGAACTAGCCTTTTATTGTGAATGAAAACACCATGCTTTTATAACATATCCTCTTATTAACTCATTCTCCATGCTTAATTCTTCAAAGATTATTATTATATACTCATCTTTAGTCTTTAATTAGCCATGTTTTTTGCCCATACTTGCCAAATGCTCTTGTGTTAATTCACTATTAATTGGTAAGCAATAATCATCGACGATTTTTCAAGTTATACTAGCCAGACAATACAAATGCTCTAAGCGTTCTCACCTCAATATTGTTTTCTTTGACTTGTATTCTTGTCTAATGCTAATCGTGATGCTCTCCACAATAGAGGGAATTATTCCTTTCTGAAGGATCTCAATTCTTCTATACTTGAGTGTTTTCTACATGTATTTATATCTTTTGCATGTTCAGAGGTAAATGGACATGCATATGGAAGGCATCATATGGGCATATATGGGTGGGTCATTCGGGTTTTATTTTGGTGAGGCAAAATATCCCAATTCACGTTGAGGATTCTCTCTAGGGCCATAATTTGGTGTTAGAAAAGACGTTAATATATCTTTCTTTCTTTCTCTTTATCTATGTGCCATGGGACATCTGAGTATGGAATATGGAATATGGAATGAATGGTTAGGTCTGTGGCTGAGTCTAGCAGGCAATATTTGGGCGTCCCACATAGAAAGGCAAGGGAAGGCTATGGCTATAAATAGTGAGGGGCTTCTCTGTTGTTATTCATCTTTGCGCTTGGGGCAATGACGCAGTTAGTGAGGGCTTCCCGAGACGCGTCAATTGCTGGTTGAAAACTATTTCCAACCCCCCTCCCCGGCTCCTGCAAGGGAACCCCGGAGAATTTTTGTCAAAGGCCCTTGCTCCTCTCCGGAGGAGTGGGCCTCTAAAAAATCCTTTCGAAAATGATGAATGGAACAATCAATTTAAGGAGTTATCGTGATTTTTAACTGCAGATGCTGGATAATCGACTCCTGCTGCTGTATTTGCCAAGATAGTTATATAGATGCTGATTTCTGTTACATTTCAACGGATTTTATCTATATCAGTCCCTGGTGTGTGAATTATTGCGGCATATGATCTCGTTTCCATTGTTGTGTATGTATCTCAATTCGCTCAGGTAGATAGATCGGTGCGTTTCTCATACCTCAAAGAAAAGAATCATCTCAAGTCGCATAGGTAGATCTGTGCATTTCGATGATTGTTATGTGTGTACTGATTAGGTAGATCTGTGCATTTCGATGATTGTTATGTGTGTACTGATTCTGAAATTTACTGTCATCTGCCTTGGGTTAGGTTGGCATCTTAATATATAGGAGGCAGGCCAATGCCACATACACGCACATTACTATAGACATTTGGTAGCGTTGAAAGGGCAGCCCCCAGAATCACTCTAGTAATCACTCGATGATTATATAAACAGATCCCCACAACCACTCTAATCGCTTCCATAATGGTGATCAACCACTCTAATTGCTCCCAGATTATATCTCTAGGTGCAAAGGTTCTTACATACCGTAAAGCAGGTTTTATCAATATATAATTGTAATATAAATTTCAAAATGTAGAAGTAGTTTCCCAACATTGTAAATTGAACAAACTTGTGTTTCTTTTCCAACAGCTGGGAAATGCGATTACATGACTTCTGTATGAAATAGTGAAAGACTTAGAAATCTGATTTTTGTTGATGAATATTGTTGTTTTTAAATATTTGGAACATAATTTCAATTTGATTCAATGTAATTTTGTCATGAAACAATGTAAATTTTTTTATTTGGATTTTGGGGTAACCAAGTTCGTGTACTTGCCATTACTGTTGCCACTATTATTATGGTAACTCTCCTTATTTCTTTCCATTAAACCATTCCCTTGTTGCCTGTTTCTTCTTCAATTCATCTCTCGATGTTGCAACGATTCTTATCCAACTAAAGAGGGCCTTATTATAGCTACCAAATCTCTTTTGCTAAAGGGGCCATAGTTTATAGCTTCTGCTTAATTACAGAAGTGATCTATGATGGCTAATTTATCACTGCTTTTGCCAGCAAAGAGAATGACTGTCATGTGCATTTACATAGTCTAACAGAATCATATTGTGCTTTGCACATAACATCCTGTTTGTTTGCTAGGGTTTCTGGTATCCATATCTTTATTGCATAAGAGGATCTGGTGTCCCGCATCACTTTCCAGTTAAATCTAATGACACTGTTTGTATCCTTAGCCTGATGTCTTAAATCAAAGGATATATAACCGATACCCAATGAAAAGGGGTAAAAAGAACTTTAGCTCAAAAATTTGTTGCACCTTTTTCCTGTCAAATCCTGGAAGATCTAACCCTCTCTCTCTCTCTCTCTCTCTCTCTCTCTCTCATAGATTCATCATACTTAACTCTTCTTCTTATTCTGGTGTAGATTTTTGCCATATCTACTCTAACTTGAAGCTTCCAAACTAATAATGTCAAGCCTATTCAGTCTTTCAAAATCAAAGCTCAGTCCCCAGTTTCAGAGAGATTGTTTCATGTTATGTATACCCAAAAAATGTCATTACTAGCGTGCCCCATATGATAAAAAACACAACAATGTCAACGAAACAACCTACCAATAACTCTTTTTGGAACCATAATTGAGTTTGATAAAAAAGGATTGAATTTGCATTAAATCTGAATAATTTGTCCACACATAGGGCAAATTGTTGCATCTTTTTGTCAAAACGGAATGTAAGTGTATCATTTGATTCATCACAAACCTTGATGCCTTCCATAACATCTCGGTACTTCACACACATTACTAACCAAAATAGCCCAAGCAACATACTCATCCCCTTACAACACATCCTTAGCCCATATGTAGAGAAGTGCTCAGTTCTTGTTCTCGGGGCCTCCACCATTTCTAGTGTTTTCCAGAACGTGCTCTGGGTCCATCCGTCATTTTTAATTTCCTCTAACGGTATTCCAAATCTCATAATTTTGAGCCTCATATAAAGTTGGGGGTTTATATTTGTGTGATTGCATCCATCTACTTGATTACGCTTACAGATTTAGTGTATGAATTGGCAAATATTTAGAAACCAAATAACGATGGCTTAATGGGCTCAACATTGCTAAATTGTTGGCCAAATCAACTATATGCATGCTCAATGGATCCATGGTAGTATACATTGTCTAATGTATCTTCTCTATAGGATTCAAAATGGTATATAATTGAAAGAGGGGATCATTCTAATTACATTCTTCTCATATTGTGCTTTCTTTGTTCTTGTTTGACAACGCATACCATATGCAAACTAATCAGATGAGTCTCTTATTCACCATTTGGAGATTGTGAGAGAATGCAAGAAAGTCATGAGATGAAGTAGGAAATTAGTAAAGATTTAGTAGAATGTTTCTGCATTTCTATTCGACACATACATTCCCTTGATACATATATGTTCACATGTAGAGCACCAAACAAGAAGTAATGTATGGTGAAAAATGAGGGTCACTAAAGTAATGTATGTATTACTCTAAAAATGGAATGGAATGGAACGAGATGGATTAATAGAATGAATTTGAGTGAGAAGAATGCTAATTTCCACAAGGTAGCAATGGGGAATGTGTAGGTAAACATGTATGCAAAGACCTTCAATCTGGATCAGCTATCAAAAGAATGAAAGGAAAGTAAAAGGAAAGAAATGAGATATATAAGAAGAATGGAATGGAACGAAAAGGAAAGAAATGAGAGAATTGATGGAATGAAACTGGTGATTTTGAATTATACCAGATTGTCAGTAAGTGTAACAGGGTTTTGTATACGGGAAACAGGGTTTTGAAACTGGGGATTTTTCCTAACAAGCCATTAACTATGAATTAGTACCCTGTCAGTAAAAAGCTGGAATCTTTCAATGTTCCTTCAGAAGCTTCTCATGCTTTCTGCACTATCTCAGACCTTTGAAGCTCTGCGAAGAGATGAAGGGATTTGGGAAGGAATTTGGTCATGCCTAGGCAGTCTATAAGGAGAAGGAGAAGAAGGTTAGGTCTGTCTGGACCTCGAGTAGACTCCATTGATTACATACTACCAAGAAGAGAAACAGAACAAAGAAAAAGCTCTCAAGGACAAATAAAGCTGTGTTACATACTCCCAGTTAGAAAGTCACTGCTTTCTGTGTTCTTTATCAGCAGCATAGCGCCCCTGCCAATAGTAAGTACATCAGGTAAATGTCCTAAACAAGTTTTTAATCCAGATTCTCCGTGTTTAATTCTTTCCAAGCGTATTAATGACTGCTGATCTATGAACTGGCTCTTTAATTAACCCAATGTTGCAGGTCGTATTAACTTGTTAGCAATACAGATCCTTAGCATCTTCTATCTCTTTCCTGCTACTTGCTCCCAAATCCAAATTCTTATTTAAATCGAATCCAATCTCGTTTGTTTAGGTTTTCACTCTGAGCATTCCTTTACGGTTTGTTATGTCTAATCATGACATTCTCTTATAAAAATTGAAATGTTCATAATCTGGCTTATTAATACAGGTTATTTTGTGGGTCATGGCTTGACATGTGTGAAGGGCAATTCTACTCATCAAGTTGAATTTCAGGAAGTGGTTTGGATACATTAGGACATGTCTTCCAAACCCTAATGTATAGCTGGCTTCCATATCTTCCAATTATGCTACCATGGGTCCTAGGGGACATGCACTCCTTTTTTATAATCAAAATTTGGTATGCGTGTAATAATGCCACAGTTTTTATATTTTCCATTGTCTACTTCGGTTTAGGTTAGGTTAGGTTGGTTAGCCATGCTCATGGATTATGCGAAAGAATGGTCAGAGATGTGAATGCACAAGCTTTAGGGTTTAGGCCCTTCGTTTTTAAAGCCGCTTCATCGATATGTAGTCTAGGTGCTAAAAACTGCATTGGCACAATTGTTTCTTGCTCGTACCCTCATAGGAAGTTCAAAATAAAACCGTTCCAATTGTCTCTATTGGCTCTAATATGATCTTCTTGATAGGACAACTTTTTGGTAAGGAAGCTAAAAAGAATCTTGTTAGAGCTCTCTGCTCATCCTTTCCATCTCATGTAGTTAGTTAGAGGATCTCTTTCAACGCTCATCCTTTGTTAAGGAAATGAGAACATCCATTACTTACAAACTCTAGAGGGCACCCACAATGCATGATTGCGTTCTTGTATAGAAAGTTGGTCATGGTCCCAACTTCACTTTTCCTTACTATCAGTTGCGACCACATGTATGTTATTAACCCACACATTAAGTTCGTTTGGTGCTTGTGAGGGGCATAGGGGTAGATTTTGTTGTAGGCATGATACTTGAGTTCCATTTGTGAACCTAATCAATTTTGGCGCTTATCTCCAATTTGGTAACTTTTGTTTTGTCCCAAGGTCTTAGGTCAGTCAGGACTTGATTTAGGTTTGAAGTCTAGATAGGAAGTGGATCTCGTTCACATTTTCCCTCCATGTTAGCCTCACATGTTTTGATTAATGATTCTCATTGAAGTCCATTGGTCATTGAGAAATGGTATGATCACTTAGTGTCATCATGCATTTTCTCTCTTGGCACCAATTTACCCTAAGATGCAAGATTCTTTGAGAACTACCATGGGCATTATTCGCATGTGGATAAGTGGGTAAGTGGAAGGCTTTGTAATTGACCTTGTGTTTATGGGTAGGTTTGTGTATGTGAAATTACATTTTTTTGTTTTGGACACCATATAAATGAAGCATAGCATGATTCCTAGGCACAACGGTTTGGTGACAAGGAGTTCCAATGTTGGGCTCATCATGTGTTTTAGATGACAACATACAAGTAACATTGAGGCAACATTGCCTACTTGCTTTCAACTAACAAACGTTTAAACCCAAATAGTTCAAACTGAACTGTTACAAAAAATCCAAACTCAAACCAAATGGTTTTAGAGATTTTCAAACCACATTTTCACGGTTTGGTTTCTGTCTTCAAGTTAGGTTTTAATTCAAAACTTTCAACATTTCAACATTTTAAATATTTTTCCTAAAATGCGAAAATTAGGCCTAAAAATGAAAAGGTTGGTGAAAGCAATATTCAAGAAAATAATCAAGTGTCGACCCTAAATTGTCAAACCGTTTATACCAGAAACCATTAAATTAAGTTGATAAAGGCTCAAACTGCAGTGTTGACCCCCCCCAATCCGAACCGATTACAAAAACTTGAACTTGAACCAAATCGTTTTAACTGTTAAGCCATGGTTTCGTGGTTTGGTTTGGTTTGGTTCACAAGCTAAATTGTTATTGACTAGTAATTTCGAACACATTTTTCGGTAGTATGTTGGCCAATACCACATCAGATCATAGGACTACTCAAGTATGATTTTCACTACCATATTGGATGTGTCTCGCAAAAACATGGAACCCTTTATTCTAGTATAGTGGTCGATCCTTTAATGCTTTCAAGAACACGTGCATTAGATTTGGATATGCTTTTTACCCAACCAATGTCCATGTCATTGAAGTCTTCAATAGAGTGGCAGGATTTGCCTTGCAAGCCTACTCAACATTTCTTGGCCTTGGGGCTTCAAGAATAGTCTTGCTCATCCGTTGCACTTCTTCTTCCCTTTCCTCCAAAGCTTGCAACTTGTTGCAACACAAATGCCTTCTCAACCATGTTCGTTTATAAGTCGATGGGGGGATCACATCTCACAAATGGTGGTCATGGAATGCAAGGGTGTATGGTTGTATGTGCATAATATATTGGTGTTTCCTTCCCACGATACTCAACAACTTTTGTAACCCTCGTCATTAGTGCTTGGTTTGTACGTCACAACCTTGGTCTCCAAACATTGTATGTAACATATGTATATAAATGAAAATCGAGTCGAATTGGGTGTGTATGAGGTGTGATATCTCTATATACATATATAGATAGGAACCAAGGTCCAAGATGTGAGACGTGAAGGGGCGAAGTAAGTACGGGGCAAGGTTAGAGGCACACACACTCACCCACCCTCTAATAATAGTGGCGTTCACCCTAGATTGATTGTGTACATACATATATATACATATGTATAGGAGGGGGAATGGGATGGTTAGTTAGTAAGGAAGCAATGTGCGTATCGTCATAGTGAGAATAAATACAATGAACAGCATTGTGAAAGATTAGATTAGAATTGTCCCACATACAAAGGCAACAAAGCGAGTTGCCTATAAAAGGAAGGCGCTTAGTGATTCTAGAACATACTTACCTGGGCGGGGTCTATCGGTGATCAGCAAGGCCGATGGCTTAGAGCCGGCGCCTCCATTGCACTATCGGAGGGGCTGTTTGCTCTAGCATCTCCCCAAGTGGGAGAGTGCACGTCATAATTTGTGGCAGCGGGGGCTCGCGTTCGCGCGGCCCCCTTCTCAATTGAATGTAAAATGTTTAATTTAAGAGACTGCGTATAGCCAATCTACAAACCTATAACATTATATCACTGTTCTCATGATATTACTAAATGAAATGTGTGATTTCGAGTCAAGTTCGCACTTTGCCGTGTTAACCACGAGCAGGAAATGGTATGAAATAGGAGAGGCCTGAGCCAAGGTTGTGAGATCTAATATTTTTATATATGTCGGCCTCTCAACATACTTTTTCCATGTGCATCTCCATGTATGTTTATGCATAACGACGGTTGTGTCCATCCCATCTAATTCTCCCATATATATATTATATAAATATATGTATCAGTCACTATACTTTCCTCTGATGCATGGTGTCTTCTACTTACTTCGTCCGTAACTTAATTCTGAACGTGGTTGAAATCAGTCCAAGACATCCATCCAATCAAAAAGAAAAAGACAAACCCTCCATGGGTATGTAATATAACAATATGATTATTAATCGCAAAGCTGCGTCTTGTCTCTGTTGTGAGCCACGAGCAGGAATGGTATGAAATAAGAGAGCTATGGGCCAATTCGGTCAGATGTATATATAAATCTGTCGGTCCTTCCGCCGGCCGCCAAGCATATCCTGATCGACATGTGTCACATTCATCAGATCCTGTGAATAATGTGGTGTTGCTGCGGTTTTCCTGTAATCCGCAGTTTTTCTTCAGATTTATTATTCTCTTCTTTAACATATTTGAAAGGGGGGCGCGCCTGTGTGACCTCAGAGGCAGTGCAAGACTGAGGCGACGCACGCAGCTCCCAGAGGCAGCAAGCTGTCTCAGGCAGGAGCTGCCCCCATGAAAGAAATTAGGTTAATATCATGTGGCCTGATAGACCACGTATCAGATATTAAACTGATAAGAACAGATACTACACTTGATCTTAGCCAAAAGGCCGAGAAAGGTATGAATTCCCATAGTGAGTTGGTTTGCTTCTTATACGCCACACCCAAACATGTCTTTATATGTGGGATAATATAATACTGTGTCTAGCACCTTTACTTTTGATTTAGATACACACATCCTAATTTATTATCTATTATGTGATCCTCCATAGAGAACTATATTCGCTTGGTCTTCACAACTAACACCTGGAGAGGGGTTTGCCCGCCATCACATAACCATTACTCCGATCTCGTGAAGTTCATGTATAAGTCCACAAGTAAGTCTGGGATGAGACATGTTCCTGCCTCTTATGACTACCTCAACTAGAGAACTTTTAGCAGACATATGTCATACATGGATACCACTTAATGCTACGAGCATTACTCCTCACCTAGAGATACCTAATTCTTGGTGAGATTTCATCCAAAACAAGACTTAATTTAGCTGCTTTCTCCAAAAGATGCAAATGCATTTGAAAAACATCTCCGGTATATGCTTCTCGCATTGATGGTCTTAACAACAAGAGAGACATTCGTCAATGAGCTTGGCCTTGCTACTTGATATCATCAATCAAATTTTTATCATTAGCAAAATAGATATTTTGATCCTATATAAGTGGTTCAAATTGCTATACTAAATGCAGCCCCACACTAGAGCCTTGGAAAGAAAGCTAATTTCTCCACTAAATTGGAGTCACATACAATTATGAATTTGTGGATTAAAGGTTAAAAAGTTTTAAGTTGCATTAATAGAGGTAGAAATTTGATTATTACAATAATTAAAATGAGCACATTAGAGTTTATAGAGGTAATAAATATGAGTAAACAATGATTAAAAGTTCAAAGTTGAATTAATAGAGGTAGACAAATTTATTATCACAATAGTTAGAATGAACACTTTAGGCTTTACGGAGGTAATAAGTTTGCATAAAAAATGATTAAGTATTTTTTTGGTGAATTGTATTTACGATGGAATTGGAGTGGAAATTTTTAATAGAATGTATGACTTTGTGTTTATCATGCTCTATCCTCCAAGAAGTTTGTCTCCATTAGTGTGAAGAACCATCCAACAATTATATATAACATGTAGGAATTTGTAGGTTCTGGTACGAGTACATGAAGATTTATACATCAATCTGAATCCTTTTATAGGCATCCAGTACGAGTTTACAAAACGGTGCCTTACTGGCTACCGGCTACTAATCAATGTGGATTTGGATCGGTACAACTAACCGGATCTTTCCTTTCCTTAATAATTATTAACTACTCTTTACATAATATTCATCTAATCCATCTCTTCCCTGTCCACACTTCTCCTCCAGGTCATGCTCTTAGGGCCAACACTTGGCATGCTCGTGGGACAGTGCCTTGCACATCGAACCCATGGGTTAGCTTCATCACTCTTCATCGAGTATATCCAATATGCTATGGTCCAGGGGTTTGAGTGGTTCCTCCTCTGTTTCCGTCCTCTGCTACTATTGCTCCGTCTTCAGTTTCGGCTGCTTCTCCCGTGGCTCTGGCTCTGGTCCTGCTCCTGCCATCTGCTCCGCTCTGTGTGTGTCTGGCTCCGTTTCTAGTTGCTGATCCGGTTGTGTCCCTTGCAACTCTGTTCCTCCCGTTTTTGTTTGTGTTCCCGGCGTTGTCTCCGTCTCATCCACCTGTTATTGATGCTGTTGTTGTTGTGTGGAAGCCCTTGTCTCCGGTTGCTGATCTTCATCACTAATATTTATCTGCTCCACTTTTTTCTCTGCTTCCTTCCGTCGTCGCTCCCACTCATAGCCTTCCAACTGTAGTTGCACTCGGAGTTGGTCATCTTCAATTCCGTCAATGAGCTTTCAGACGGCCTCTAATTGTGTTTCGGCTAGGGCATAAAAATCATTCGACAATTCTTCTTGGATGGTGACTATACTTTCCTCATCCATCTTATAGAAATTGTCGCTAGCTTTCTTTCCATTTTTAGCATCTGCCCGAGGCAGTTGAAGTTCCGCCGCTTGTTTTGACCACTGATTCCATACAGCCGTTGAACAATCGTCTATCTTTATTTTCATCTTGTCCCTCCATGCTCCGACCATCATCCGGATTCTCTTGATGCCCATTTTCACTTTGTCTTCTATGGCCTCTTTTTCTTTCTTCAGCTGCTTGATGAGGTTTTCCACTGTCGTCGCTTGCATTTCATACTCCATAATCCGGCTTTGGTAGGTTGTTGTACCTTATCCAACACCATTTTTGACCGCTCGACCACCTAATGATGCTCTGACACCAGTTCCATCCTTTCCTTCGCCGCTTCCTCCAACAACTTCGTCATTGTTTCCGCCATCAGTTGTCCCTGTTCTGTCAATGCCTCTGATTTGTCCTTCAGCTCTGCTCGGACCTCTCTAAGGTTTTCCTGCTTCTGGTTGTAGTCTGTCTCCAACTTCTTATGATCCTGGTACAACTTATCGAAATCCTCTGGTTTTTGTTTGAGACGCCGACTGACTTGCGAACACAGCCAATCATCTGTATCCTTCTCCTGCCAGATTTCTCCCTTGAGCCGCTCAATTTCCATCTCTGCCATTCCCCAAAGTTTGTCTTTTTCCTGCAGCAGATTCTCTTTCTCCTCCTTCAGTCGGTCCTTGTTTCCTTGTGTCTTTTGGAGACTATCTTTTGTCCTCTATTTCTCTTCCTCGACTGTCTTCCGTAGTTCTTTTTCTCTCTCTCTCCCAGTGCCGCTTGAGTGACCAAATCTTCCTTGAGCGCTTCGATTTCTTTATTCCACTCGTGCTCTTTCTCCAGTGCCGTATTAGCCATTGGTTCTACTTCTTTCATCAGAGCCGCTTCCTTTGTTCTTTTCGGTTCTACCGGCTCCATTAATGTGATGGTGTTGTGGACCATATTCGCCATTATGGCCACTAAATCCTTGGCCCTTGCCAACTCTTCTTCTAAAATCCGGATCTGATTTCACGCCTTCTCCAATTCCTTGGTTACAGTCAATAAACTTTATGTCGGGGTGGGTTCGCTTCTCCATACTTGTTGTTCCACTTCCACTTGGTTAGCCAATTCGGTAACCTGCCTGCCCAACCATTCTAGCCATTGTCGGCAGGTTCCGCGTTGATTAAGTACAATGAACGATTGTACTACCTCCAACATTACTTCATGCTCCTTCCCCAAGCTCGGTGTGGTCAACTCTTCCATCTCCAATTCCGGTACCGGCCTGTGTGCCTCCTCCTGTTGTTGCGTTAGACTTTGTTGAGCGAGCAAGCTCAACCTGATCCGGATCAACTGAATAAGCCTGAGCTGGATCGACATCCGGAAGGATGAGCCAGATCTGTATCCGGAAACAACTGGCCGGATCGGGGAGCCGGATTCGAGCGGAAACCAAAAGCCTAGTAGTAGCCTAGACTACTAGGTAATCATTGTCTCGTAGTTTGTGTCAGTCGCACTTGTGAGCATTGAAGTACCTATCAGTACTTCTGTCAGTCCTTTATGGACTTGTATAAATAGTGTTGTTTAGCACGTTGTATCTACAGAGTTTTAGAGTTAATTTTTGAATATATAGTTTTATGTTCTGCTCTCTCTGTCTCCTCTATGTTTGAAGCTTTTCTATTAAACCTTCATCTCATTTTCTGTTGTTATCCAGCTGAGCTGGTTTTGTCTGATGCTTTTGCACATTAACATTCACATGGTATCAGAGCGCGAGGGTTGAGAACCTCTGCAACCGACATTTGCTTCCAAAGATGAACCCTAGAAAGCAGCAAAAAGCAGCCAAAAATGGCTCTATCTAGCACTGAGGCTGAATACCGAGGCACTACCAATGCCACCTGGGAAGCCATCTAGCTTTGGCGACTGCTGCAAGACCTGCGGTTTGAGGTCCCGACCTCGACCTCGATCCTGATCTATTGTGACAACATGAGCAACATTCAGCTCGCCAAGAATCTTGTGTTCCATGCTTGGACGAAGCACATAGAAGTCCACTATCACTTTGTGCGTGAGCGGGTTTTGAGCGGTGAAGTAGAACTTCGGTATGTTTAGACGCATCGGCAAATTGCCGATATCTTCACCAAACCGCTCGGATCGAACAAGTTGCAACACTTCACCGAAATGCTTGATGTTCAGCATCTCGATGTGCCTCACTTGAGGGGGAGGATGGCACCGGACAAGGAGCCGGAGAGGAAGAAAGAACCAACAAAGGGGGAGACAAGAGGAAAAAGGAAGCCGAGCCGACCGAAGGAGTCAACACATCCGAAAAGGTCGGAACAAGCGGCATCGGCGACAGAGTCAAGAAGGACAGAGCCGACCGGAAGAAAACGACCAAGACCCGAACATGGTCTGGTGTGGTGAAGGGCCTGAAACTGGAAGATGAGTTGGAGAACACCGACTCGGACAGGAGCTGGAACGAATCAAAGGAAACCGATTCGGAGAAGCCGGATCAACTAAAGGCCAAGCGGACACAGACATAGTGGAAGTCGACGCCAACACGAAGGAAATGACGGGTCGACAAGCGCTGGAGTCGCAACAACGAGGGAGCTGAAATGGGCCTGTTGAGCAGACAAGCCGACCGAGGAGGTCGAGGTGCGCAGAACCAGAAGGGTCGGCAAACAAGACCGGACCGGACGAGGAGCGCGAGCAAGGCGGAGCAACGCTAGAAGGAGCCGGGTAGAAGAACCAGATGCCGCAGACACTAACACCACGATCCGACCTCAAGTTGAGCTTGAGGGGGAGTGTTGAGCGAGCAAGCTCAACCGGATCTAGATCGACTGAATAAGCTTGAGCCGGATCGACATCCGGAAGGATGAACCGAATCTGTATACGGATGGTATCCGGAAACAACCGGCCGGATCGGGGAGCCAGATTTGAGCGGGAACCGGAAGCCTAGTAGTAGCCTAGACTACTAGGTAATCATTGTCTCGTAGTTTGTGCCAGTCACACTTGTGAGCATTGAAGTACTTGTCAGTACTTCTATCAATCCTTTATGGACTTGTGTAAATAGTGTTATTTAGCACGTTGTATCTACAGAGTTTTAGAGTTAATTTTTGAATATATAGTTTTCTATTCTGCTCTCTTTGTCTCCTCTGTTTTTGAAGCATTTCCATTAAACCTTCATCTCATTTTCTGTTGCTATCTGGCTGAGCCAGTTCTGTCTGACGCTTCCTCACATTAACATTCACAGACTTGGCTGCTCCATTCCTTGTGTCTCCCGTTCTGGTGCAACACTTCTGGTCTCTCTATTGTTGGCGCCTCCGGCCCTAGCTCCACCACCGTTGAGAGGGTGGTCGGTAAACTGTTCCTTTCCGGACTCGAGCCTTCCCCATGTTGCTCCTGGTGACATATTCTAGGAGGTATTTGAAGATGCTCTTCCTCTTCTTCAAGCTCCTCGTCTTCTGCGGTCTGCTAGTGAGCCGTCGTCGCTGGTTCCGGCTGCTCCCTTTCTCGCCTTCGCAACTTTATTTTAATGGGCTTTGCTGGGCTTTGCCGGTTCTTCTTTGGTAGGCTCCGGAACTGGTGCCACTTGTTGAGATACTTCTCCTTCCCATCCGGGGGTATGCCGTGCTAGTAGCTGCTACCGTTTCGGTGGTTGAGTTGGCGTTGTCTCCACTCGTGCCCTTTTCTTTGGTTTGATGGTGTGTGTTGGTGGCACAAGCACTGTCAACCATTGTGCCACTCCGGTCCATACCTTTTTTGCTGTTGACCACTGTTGAGATCACCGTTCGCAGTGCGTTGGCGATGATCAATGGCTAGTCCACCCACAAGCCTTCAAACGATGCAATGATGAATCCAACGTGGTTCTTCGGCATGGCGAGTGGTCAGGGATGTATGAATTTGTATTCAGTAGGACCTTGGCTATTTCCCAGAATAAGGGATTCTCGCCGCCCGGTGTCCGGTACGCCTTCCTTGCTATAGAAAATTCCCCGAAATAATCTATCAAAATTTGGGTAGAGGGGTTTTCAATTGATTGCAGGCCTCCAAACAGCAACTCAGTCGCCACCTGCACCATTACTTCGAAGATTCCCTCGATGTTGATGGTCATGGTGACCTTCTCCGGTTCCTTGTGTGGTGGTGCCATTGCTACCCGGATAAGCCCTTCAAGCCCGTGCTTTGTGAGCCAACCCTTGGCTTCTATAGAGAGCGCCATTGGTTCGCTGGTTTTTGTGTCAAGGTCGGTGCAGAGGCTGATTCCTTGTGCTTTTCGGGAGTTCTGCGCACTTTGTGCTCTTGAAATCGTGAAATGAGACCCCTTCGTTCTTCCGGAAATTTTGTATCCCCATCTTCCTCAGCTATTCTTGATTCCTGCGTTTACACATTGTGTATCATTATAGTATGATTATGACGTGTGGTGCTCCTTAAATGTGGCTAACATCACACCTTTTCCACTTGCCTTTTCATTATTACCATTCAAAATCTCGTATATATATAGTGCTATTATTATTGTTATGGTTATTACTATTATCATTTTTTTTCTTTGTTGTACGTTGGAAGTACAATGTAATCTAGCTTAAGATCCAACTTGCATCAAACTTAAGATCCAATGCTCTTCTAGCTCGCACAGGGTTTCCAACCAGACTCGTCCCAATTCCTGCTCACTTAACCATTCGCGTACTTGTAGTCGCAAGCTAGGAATCTGGAATTCCATTGGCATGACTGCTTCTAAGCCGAATGCCAGCCGAACGGTGTTGACAAGATGTTCATCTTATAGGTTGTCTGGTAAGCCCAGAGAGCATTGTGCAACTTCGTGCCCCAATCCGTTCGGTTCTTGTTCACAATTTTCCACAATATGTTCTAAAGCATCTTATTTGTCAACTCTGCCAGTTTGTTCGCCTGGGGTAATACGGTGTGCTCTTTTTGTGGACTACTGCGTAAAATGTTGTCAAATTTTCAACCACTTGACCTATGAAGTGTCCCCCTTGGTCGCGTATCAGCTCAATCGGACATCCATACCAACACCATATGTACTCATACAGAAACTTTGTCATGGACGTCACGGTGTTGTCTAGGAGCGCCTTTGCCTCCACCCAATTTGTGCAATAGTCCATTGCTACGATAATATATTGGTTTCCGGTTCACATCGTCGTTCGCTTGAATAGTACAATGAAGTCCAATCCCCATTTCTGGAATGGTTCGAATGGAAGTACTAGTTGATGTGGCATTTGCGCATGTTTCGTGGGTTGCCCCATTCGCTAGCATAAATCACACTCCTTATAGTACCGTACCGAGTCCTTGAGGGTGGTCGGACACCATAATCGACCTATGATAGGCTCTGTATATTTGGATGCGAAGCCTACACATTTATCCCCAGGGAGAAAAGGACCAATGTAAACGATTTCTTGCAGAAGCGTTAGAAAACAGAGAAGGTAGGGAATACACAGAGTACACGGGAGAGACAGAGAGAGCAGAACTTCAAGGCTATATTCAAAAACAATAAAAACACTCTGTACATACAACTATGCTTAGTAGCATTATTTATACAAGTCCTTGTGGGACTGACAGAAGTACCGCGTACTTCAATGCTCACACGAGCATCTGACACTTACTACGAGACTATAATTGCCTAGTAGTCTACGATAATACTAGGCTTCCGGTTACTGATTGGATCCGGCTAATCGGCTCCCCAGCTCACCGGCTCTGTTGCTTGCCGGCTCGGTTGCTCACAGCTTACCGATCCGTCTCGCTTGCCGGCTCAGGCTTATTCAACCGATCCGGCTCTAGTTGAGCTTGCCGCTCAACACTCCCCCTCAAGCTCAACTTGAGGTTGGATCTTAGTGTTAGTCTCTGTGGCAACCGGTTCTTCCAACCAACCTCTCCTGGCGTCGCTTTGCCTTGCTCGCACTCCTCGTCCGGTTTGGTTTTGTTTGCCGCAACCCCTCTTGTTCTGCGCGCCTCGACCTTCTCGGTCGGTATGTCTGCTCAATAGGCCCCTCTCAACTCCTTCGCTGCTATGACTCCGACGCTTATCGATCCGTCGGTTTCTCCGCGATGGCATCGACTTCCGCTGCATCCGTGTCTGCTTGGCCTTGAATTGATTTGGTTCTTCTGAATTTGTCTTTTGAACCGAATCGACTGTCTCTGATTCGTTCCAGCTCTTGTCCGAATCGGTTGCTCCCGATTCATCTTCTAGTTCCAAGCCCTTCACCACATCGGACCATGTCCGGGTCTTGGCCTTCTTCCTTCGGTCGGCTCTGTCCTTATTGACTCTGCCGCCTTCTATTCTTCCCTCACCGGCGCAATCAGCAGTCTCTTTGCCTTTGCCCATTCTGGTGTCTCTGCCCGTTCTCCCCCTCAAGTGTGGCACGTCGAGATGCTGAACACCAAACATATCGGTAAAGTGCTGCAACTTGTCTGATCCAAGCGGCTTGGTGAAGATGTCGACAACTTGCCGATCCGTGTGAACATACCGTAGTTCAACTTCACCGCTCAGGACTCGCTCACGCACAAAGTGATAATGCACTTCTATGTGCTTTGTGCGAGCATGGAACATAGGGTTCTTGGCGAGTTGTATGCTACTTATGTTGTCGTAGTAGACTAGAATCGGGGTCGGTACCTCGATCCGTAAGTCTTGTAGTAGTCGCCGAAGCCAAATGGCTTAACAGGTGGCAATGTGTGAAAGTGTTTTTAGAATTCAAGGTATTGAAGTCTACAAGAATATAAGGTATGGTGCGTTCACATCCGGAGGGCAAGATCACGAGCTAAGGTCTTGAGGATAAGTCAAACAAAAAGCAAGTCACGTGGAGAAAAGTAAAAGAAGAAAAAAGCGGGCACCAAAATACAGTCTACAACGAACGCTCATAACTCATTCGTTTGGAAGCCAAATATAATTTGTAAATATGGGTTAGAAAGCTTATGACGAGAGCTATCCGTAGCTTTTTAAAACTCTAAATTTGGAGCATGGATGAGGGAGATATGACGATTAGAAGATCGTTGTGTCATAGCTAAGAATAGGAGATGGAAAAGCTCTAAAAAAAGCGTGGAAAAGAAAGCAAGCGAAACTTATCTACTAGAGGAGAACTTCATATAAAGCAAGAAGAGTGAGGTGGTGAAGAGGAGTTTTTTTCTTGTGGTGTTTTTCTTGCCTATTCATGTAGTGTGTTTTTCTAGTGATCAATTCATCCTTGTAGGCTTGAGTTTATGTATCTTCTTTCTCTTGTTTCTATGATCATCACTCCTTATTAATATATCTTTGTAGATTTGGGTTTCTATATCTTCCTTCTCTCTCTTTTCTATCATCATCTCTCTTTTCATTTTGGCGCTCCAGGGAGGGTCGATCCTTTCTGTATAACGGGAGGAACGGTTGTCCACTAATTGATGGTTGGATCTACCGATTCATCATCAAACTAATGGCACGATATGGAGTTCGCGATGCGATAGATCTACGAAGAGAACTTTTCCAATTGCGTATGGTTTCACCAATGTGCTACCTCGAGTATGAGAAGACGTTTTTGGATATATGGTCCACTTGGATTGGACTTGTTGGAGGCGTTGAAGATGTATACTTCAAGATGGAAAGATTCAAAGCAGGGCTAGATCCATATTTTCAATATGAAGTGCATATGAAGTACCCAAGGTCTTTCCATGATTTGCTTCGAGTATGTCAAAGTTATGATCAACAATTGAAGAAGTTGTTATTCGGTGAAGCATATGGAGTATCGGCGTCATATACCATAAATCCAAGCTATAATAATTGTGGATCGGTCATGAGCCAACAACCAGCCTACTTGCAATGTCCGATTCAACAGGTTCCCTCATATCATTATTCTAATTTTTGGAGTTATAATGATGTCTATGAAGGTGATTCCAGAGACAATGAAGAAGAGGTGATGAATGTGGAGTCCCCCCATCTAGTTCATGAGGACAACCATGATATAAAAAATGATGATGTGAAAGACGAATCTAAGGAGATAGTTATGAGAAGCGATGTTATGGATGGTGATGCCAATGCACATCATGTTGAGGACATTATTGATACAACAAGTGATATGGTGGTTGATGATGAATATGTGCAAGAAGAAATGGAAGATATGACAAAAGAAGTTGTTGATGGTGAAGTACCCACAACGAAGTTGCAAGATGAAGAAGGTAACCTAGAAGTGATAGTTGGAGATTGGCTTTTGGAGATCAATGCGTGTAAGGAAGCATTGGTAAGTGCCAAGTTGCAGTGTATGAAGGTGTTCGTGCATGATTTATGTTTTGGATTTGCATTGAGTAGCAACAAAGTTATGTGGGCATCAACTCTTCAACAACAATTTGACCAAGAGCCAAGAGATTTACTTGTAATGCATGATTGGAGTATCATTAACTTATCACCACCAAAGGATCCACCACAACTAATCAAATGTATAAAGGAGAAGGAATCATCTATCGACATTGGCAAGCAAGAAGAGGAAAGCATAACAATTGATGAATATTCGTGGGATAGGGAAAACAAATCATTCCACATGGTGTCTAAGGAGGAGGAAGAAGTCATTGAAGAGAAAAGTATTATCACCCTAAAGGGGAAAAAGAAGATGATTTCAAACGATGTCCAAGGAGAAGAGCATCTAAGGTTTAGTTCTTTTCTTTTTGAGTTTCCAAAATTACTCATAAATGTCTATTCACATATAAAAGGAGAAGGTTGCTTCAAAGACCTTATCAAATTGAAGGTACCAATTGCCCAAACTCTTCAAGAATCTAAGGTTGTGCAAAAGAAAGATCATAAAGCATTGTTACAAGAGAGTTTCATTTATCATATGGAGAATTTGAAGTTTGTCTCACTTATTGTGGTTGTTCCAAAGGAGAAAGACGTCAACTTCCAATCCTTGAATGATTCAACCAAACGAGATTTATTTTTGCTTCCTTTTCGAGATGAGATTCTAGATGAAATGGTCATACATAAAAAACAAGGTAATGTGGAGAATGTGGTGTGCCAAGAAGAAAGTCATGTTGATGAAGCAAAGATTGACATAATTCAAAATATGACAATTCTGACAAGTCTCGAAGCTTTGAAGGTATTTGTACAAAAGGTTCGCTCGCTCGAAAGATTTATTCATATGTTAACATGCTTACTTCTATCAAGAGTTATGTATCACATAGACCTACTTCTGTTTGGAAAGTTGATGAAGATATACTAATTGTTGTAACCTCTTTCTTTGTGTTGACAAGGAGAAAGATGGTGATGGCAATTGTCAATGTGTATGTGTGTGTGTTTAGAAGTGTGAGGTTTTTCCTACCGACTAGCGGGGGTTTTACTCACATCATTTGTTTTTATTTATTTATTTATTATCTCCTTCTTTGTCTATAGCCATGAATAAGGCGAAGGAGAACCTTTAGTTTTATTAGTAGCTTAGGGTTCACCATAAATGGTTCACCAAGAAGCAAGGGGGAGGGCTAAATGTGAAACTGTTTTTAGAATTCAAGCCATTAGACACTAAAAGAATATAAGGTATGGAGGATTCACATTTGGAGGACAAGGACATGAACTAACATCTCGTGGATAAGTTCAAATAAAAGCAATAAAGATGGAGAAAAGTTAAAAAGAGAAAAAGCAGACCACCAAAACGCAGTTAGAAACAAATGCTCATAACTCTCTCGTTTGACACCCAAATATCACGTGTAAATATGGGTTAGAAAGCTTATGACGAGAGCTATCCGTAGCTTTTTAAAACTCTAAATTTGGAGCATGGATGAGCGAGATATGATGATTAGAAGATCGTTGTATCATAGCTAAGAATAGGAGATGGAAAAGCTGTAAAAAAAGCGTGGAAAAGAAAGCAAGCGAAACTTATCTACTAAAGGAGAACTTCATATAAAGCAAGAAGAGTGAGGTGGTGAGGGGAGCTTTTTTCTTGTGGGGTTTTTCTTGCCTATTCATGTAGTGCGTTTTTGCTAGTGATCAATTCATCCTTGTAGGCTTGAGTTTATGTATCTTCTTTCTCTTGTTTCTATGATCATCACTCCTTATTAATATATCTTTGTAGATTTGGGTTTCTATATCTTCCTTCTCTCTCTTTTCTATCAATCATCTCTCTTTTCATTTTCCTGGAGCGCCAAAAATGAAAAGAGAGATGATGATAGAAAAGAGAGAGAAGGAAGATATAGAAACCCAAATCTACAAAGATATATTAATAAGGAGTGATGATCATAGAAACAAGAGAAAGAAGATACATAAACTCAAGCCTACAAGGATGAATTGATCACTAGCAAAAACGCACTACATGAATAGGCAAGAAAAACCCCACAAGAAAAAAGCTCCCCTCACCACCTCACTCTTCTTGCTTTATATGAAGTTCTCCTTTAGTAGATAAGTTTCGCTTGCTTTCTTTTCCACGCTTTTTTTACAGCTTTTCCATCTCCTATTCTTAGCTATGATACAACGATCTTCTAATAATCATATCTCGCTCATCCATGCTCCAAATTTAGAGTTTTAAAAAGCTACGGATAGCTCTCGTCATAAGCTTTCTAACCCATATTTACACGTGATATTTGGGTGTCAAACGAGAGAGTTATGAGCATTTGTTTCTGACTGCGGTTTGGTGGTCTGCTTTTTCTCTTTTTAACTTTTCTCCATCTTTATTGCTTTTATTTGGACTTATCCACGAGATGTTAGTTCATGTCCTTGTCCTCCAAATGTGAATCCTCCATACCTTATATTCTTTTAGTGTCCAATGGCTTGAATTCTAAAAACAGTTTCACACAATGGTAATGCCCCGATACTCAGTCTTAGTGCTCAACAGAGCAACTGTTGGCTGCTTTTTGCTGCTCCACGCAACAGCCGCACTACCTAGGGAAAACATGTATCTAGAGGTTGATCGGCAATCTGATGCATTGCTGGCCCAGTCGGAATCCATGTAACCGACAAGCTCTTTGGTTATACCTCGCCGGTATAACAGTCCCCGGTCCTTCGTGCCGCTTACATATCGCAGTATCCGCTGCGCGCACTGAAGGTGCTCCACGGTCGGCTTTTGCATGAACTGACTTATCATCCCGACCGAATAGCTGATGTCAAGTAAATAAGGCTTCCGACAATTTGTCAGAACCGTTTCTCGTTGAAGGCCAGTCCAGAGTTGGGATGGAGCTTCTGGTTCCGGTCCAAGGGTGTGGAGACAGGTCGGCATTCTGTCATGCCGAACTTGTACATCATATGACAGGAATACACGCTCCCTAAGCACAACACTTGGCCACACCCGAGTCTAGGATCAAACATAGAAAACGGGTAATGCACGCACGACACAGTGAAGAGAAGAGAACAAAGGATGTTAACGTGGAAAACCCAAACACGACATCCCACAGACTGCAAACTATCCCTATATCACAATGTACAATAGTAAAGCACCGAGGCAATGACCTCGAGCTTGCTATCTTTGCCACAGGCAGCGGTTACAATAAAGGCAATGATCTCTTCCTCTCTCTCTCTCTCTCTCTCATCCTGTACACAGTTACGCGCTCTAATCTTGCGCCAACAAGATTGACAACAACAACACTATACTGAGTTTGCCCTAAGTCATATTTATACTAATATGACTTTTCGGCTATTTACAAATATAGCCCCGATGGACTCTCAGAAAACATATTTACGAATATGTCCCTTCATCCGGTGAGCACTTCTCACCGGGCCTTCACCATCCGGCTCTTGCCGAGTACTCGTCATCCGGTTCTCATCGGGCTTTCCGTTGCCGGGTCCTCCACATCCGGTTCTCACCAGGTCTTCTGTTGCCGGGGTACTCCACATCCGGTTCTCACCGGGTCTTCCGTTGTCGGGTACTCCACATCCGGTTCTCACCGGGTCTTCCGTTGCTGGGTACTCCACATCCGGTTTCGGCCTCGGCCTCGGCCGAGTTTGCTCATCAACACTGTTCTTCTCACTTCCCATCCGGAGGGACCTGTTTCCTAACATCATATTCAAGACGTAATGTCGTTGTGAGAGTAATATGCTGTCGGGGGTTCGGATCACCTCGATCCCAAGAAAATAATGAAGGTCCCCCAGGTCCTTCATCTCAAATGTGTCTGACAATAGGAACTTGACGCGGTTGATTTCTGGAACACCCGGTCCGGTGATGACTAGATCATCAACATACAACAGTATACATACTGGGCCGACTGAGCCTTGCCAGATGAATAACGAAGAGTCCGATTTGTTGGCCACAAACCCCATCTTACACAACCGGTGCGTGATCTTCGCATTCCAAGCTCGAGGGGCTTGCTTCAGGCTGTACAACGACTTCTTCAGCTGGCATACCGCCGACTTGTTCATCTTCGATTGAAAGCCGGGGAGCTGAGTCATAAAGACTTCTTCTTCAAGATCACCTTGAAGAAACACATTCTTCACATCCATCTAGTGAAGATGCCACCCCCTTGCTGCAGCAACCGCCAGCACCACATGAACCGTCGTCATCTTCGCTACCGGAGCGAAGGTCTCGTCGTAGTCGATTCCGTGGGTCTGTGCGTATCCCTTCGCCACTAACCGGGCTTTATACTGGTTAACGGAACTGTCGGCGTTGTGCTTTACCTTGTATATCCACTTGCATCCGATCGGTTTACAGTGACGAGGAGGGTCAAGCAGGTCCCATGTCTTGTTGACATCAAGTGCCCGCATTTCTTCCTCCATAGTGGCATGCCAATTGGTGTCCTTGGCCGCTTCTGCGTAGCTCTCCGGCTCACGCACTTCCGCCACCTTAGTCATGTACGCATAGTGATGCACCATGTAATCATTGTACCCGTACCGCTTGACGGGATCCTTCTGGCGGGTGGTCCGACATAACTCACTGTTACCCGGTTTGAGGCCCTTCTTGGCCGGCTCGGTCTTCGTTGCCGAAGATCTGCCTTTCTCCTTCCCGGAGTCGGATGCACACTTATCCGACTCATCATTGCCGGTTTCGAATTCTGGCATCTTCTTCCCCTTCTCTTTGCGCGTGAACCGTCGCCTCAGTTCCTTGCGCGGGGAGTGCACGACAGAGTGTCCACTACTCGCCGGTTCCTCATCGGATTGGTCAGATTGACTCAGTCTCTCGTTTGGCCCGCTCAACCAGAACGATTCCGGACTCTCATCCTGAGTCCATGCTTCATCATCCTCTACCTGGGCCGGTTCAGGCTCACTAGCCTCATCCACCGGCATCGGGTCAGATTCAAAAGTCGGAGCCGGTAAGGAGTACCACGATGCCGATTCATCGAACTCGACATCTCAACTAACTCGAACCTACTTTGTCCGGGGGTTATAACACTTATAACCCTTAAGCTCTTGAGCATAGCCGATTAGGATGCATTTTTCCAAATTTGCATCCAGCTTCCTCCACTTCTCTTCCGGTACATGCACATATGCAATGCTACCGAAGATCTTAAGGTGTCTCAAATTCGGCTTGCGCCCGAAATACAGCTCGTGAGCTGACACCTTGTCAGCGATCCGGTTCTGGATGTAGATAGTTGTTCTGACTGCCTCCGCCTAGTAGAATTTGGGCATGCTCTTCTCCTCAAGCATTGCCCTTGCCGCATCAATAAGCGACCGGTTCTTCCTTTCGGCAACACCATTCTGTTGCGGTGTGTATCTGTAGCTGAACTCTCACCGAGTTCCCTTTTGCTGCAGATAACTGTTGAATTGGCCGGAAAAGTACTCTTTTCCGCCCTCCGACCGCAGGCATTTCATCCTCCTCTCCGATTCCCGTTCCACCATGCTTTGGAGACTCTGGGAACACTCGAAGACTTCACTCTTCCGTTCAATGAGGTAGATCCATGTGTGCGGCGTGTAGTCGTCGATGAAGGAGATGAAATATCGACTCCCGCCAAGACTAACATTCTGTGTTGGTCCCCACACATCCGAATGGATAAGGTCGAGCTTGTTACGACTCCGGTTATGTTCGGTGGGGAATGGAAGCCGATGTTGCTTCCCGAGTTGGCAGGCTTCACATACTTGGGCCTTCCGGCCGCTAAACTTCGGCAAACCGAAAACAACTTGTTTCGTTTGCAGGTCTTGAAGCCTCCGGTAATTGACGTGGCCTATCCGCTTGTGCCACAGGTCAATGTCCGATTCGACCTTCTGTCCTTTTGCAAACAAAGCGGTGCTGACGTCATTGGTGTCGAGGATAAACATCCTCCCATCTCTGCGCCCTTGCGCAATAATATGGCACTCTTCCTCGATGAAGCACCCGAGGTGCGTAAACCGCACTTGCATCCCTTGGTCGACGATCTGTCCGACCGACACCAGGTTCTTCGTGATTGTCGGAACGTGTAATACGTTCATCAGCTTCCCCTTCTGTCCGACGCGGCTCAAGGGGACTTCTCCAACGTGCACAATTGGGTGAGGAGTGTTGTCTCCGGTTTCGACTACTCCTGGTTGATCCGGTTTCTCCAAAAAGGAGAACCACTCTCTGTGGTTCGTCATGTGGTTCGACGCACCGGAATCAACATACCACACTTCCTCCGATTTGGAAGTGGTCTTCTTCATCGAGTTCGCCTCGTGCTTCATCACCAAGCTGGCCCATTGCCGTTCTTGGATCCTCCCGATCCCTTCGCGTAGTGCGAGCTTTGCCGGCCATCCTTGCCGGCCTTGCCGGATCCGGATTTGTCCGAATTGGCTCGTTTTCTCCAACACTCGCTTTCTCTGTGGCCCTTTTTGCCACAGTACCAGCATTCCGTTGTTGACTTCTCTTGGCGTCTTCCGGTGTCACCATGACTCCCCCTGCCTGTGGGAGTCCCGGAACCGTTGTCGGCATGTTCTCTGTGCCTTCGTTCCTGCTCTTGCCGGCCACCTCCATTGCGTGCCGACCCACCAAGCCCACGGGACCGATCCGCCTCCGTGTACAACATCCGGCTGTCAGTGGGTGCGCTAGTTGACGCACCAGCGTGGTTCTCCTCTACAAGGAGCATCGACTGTAAGTTGAAAAATGACGGCGTATTCTCCCTTGTACACACCGCCGTTCGGAACGCTCTGAACTTAGGTGCCAGGCCCCCAAGATAGACCTGTACCATCTCGTCTTCCTCTACGGTAACGTTGATAAAGGCAAGCGAGTCATAGATCTCTTTGATCCGGGCCATGTAATCCGCCACCGACAAGTCCTTCTGTCGGACATTGCTCAACTCCTATCGGAGCTGCAGCTTTGGGGCTGTAGTGCTCGCGGCGAAAACCTTCTTTAGGTTCCCCCAAGCCTCCTTCGACGTCTTGGCGTCTCGGATGTGGCTCGGCAGCTGGTCTCCGACACTGGACGCGAAGCAATACATCACTCTGCCTACCGATTGTTCCCACACTGGGAAGTCCTTATGTGCCGCATCAAGTGCTGTTTCGTTGGCTCCTTCGACGAAACTCCAGTAGCAATGCCCAAGCAGGTACTGGTGCATCTTATACGACCAAGATGCATAGTTGGATCTGTCGAGTTTCTCCATAGGGAGCGAGCTAGCCATCCCTCTATCCATCACTTCTTTGTCTGCTGTTTTACAACCTGTTAGGGTTTGCTTTCAAGCGTTTGTCGGCTGCAGAGGTTCTCAACCCTCGCGCTCTGATACCATGTAAACGATTACTTGCGGAAGCATTAGAAAACAGAGAAGGTAGGGAATACACAGAGTACACGGGAGAGACAGAGAGAGCAGAACTTCAAGGCTATATTCAAAAACAATAAAAACACTCTGTACATACAACTATGCTCAGTAGCATTATTTATACAAGTCCTCGTGGGACTGACAGAAGTACCGCGTACTTCAATGCTCACACGAGCATCTGACACTTACTATGAGACTATAATTGCCTAGTAGTCTACGCTAATACTAGGCTTCCGGTTACTGATTGGATCCGGCTAACCGGCTCCCCAGCTCACCGGCTCTATTGCTTGCTGGCTCGGTTGCTCACAGCTTACCGATCCGTCTCGCTTGTCGGCTCAGGCTTATTCAGCCGATCCGGCTTTAGTTGAGCTTGCTGCTCAACAACCAAGTTGGCACCCCATGCAACAAAATGCATATTTCTCGGTTATGGAACCGATGGGGATTTCGGCTATCGCCTACAGGACCCAGAGAATCGGAAATTGATCTGAAGTGGTGATGTAGTCTTCAATCAAGACTTTATCCTCTCTGAGCAGAACCAACAAAAAATAGTGGGCAAAAAGTTCTCTTTCGAAATCGACTGAGAAGTAGTAGAAAGTCTGACCCACCGGGCCGAATCGGAGATTCAACAAATAGTCGACCAAGCTGACAATACACCTGCTGACTCCGAATCAGTAGGAGGTCCACAAGTCGAACTCAAAGACAAAGCCATCAATGACAAAGCCGAATCAACGAGAGTCGAAAAAGGCAAAGTTGACAAGGTGCGAGTTGACCCGACTGAGACACCCAAGGCCAAAGGGAAAAATAGATCCGTGTCGGCTAAATCTCTCAATCCCGAAGCAGGGGAGAATGTGGTGACATCCCTGAGATCCTATCACAGGGGCAAGTCATCCGAAAGGACTCCTAATATAAGTGGTTCAACAAATGTCGTCGGCCAACAAAGATGATCGAAGGATCCAAACCGATCATCATGGCAGTCAGGAGATCTGGACGCAATCGAAGGCCGACAAAGTTCTATCAATCGGGCCTCGACTACGTCAACTACACGGATGCAGATGGAGGTAATAATCGAGATGGACTGCCTACCTATCCTAGGTATGGTTTCCGGATGCGCAACTCCAGACCTAGCTATGCTCAGGTGGATCGCGTACATCAAGTCCCTAAATCCGTAGATACGGCACATCGTCGGGAAAGACAATGCCATGGCCGACGTGCTTTCGAGAGCACGGTTCAACGACGAGGACAACATGGTTTCTAAAGACGAAGAAGTCGGCGTAGAATTCTTGGAGTCGGCTCGCATAGCGGCAAGGGAGGGGAGCACTCCGGCACTCAGTGAGTTCAACGAGAATGAGTACGACGAGGAGTGGCTCCAGATTGGTAAGTTCTTAAAAACGTTAACACCGAACGCAGCATGGACAAAAGATGAGGTGAACAAGATCCGGAAGAAGGTGTACCGGTTCTTCCTGCGGAATGAGAGTATATGGAGGCACCCGAAGAAGCGTAACGGCGTTCCGCTTCGCGTAGTAGTGAGGAAGGAAGAGCATGAGGCATTGTTGTCGGCATATCACGAGAGTCCTTGGGCCGGACACCGTGGAACATGGGCCACGTTTGAGAAGCTGAAGGAGAAATATTGGTGGCCGGGGATGTATTGGGACGCGCATCAGTTCGTGATGACCTGCGAGAGCTGCCAGATGCATTCCACGATCCGGCACAGAGATGAGCTGCACCCGATCTACCCGACGACCGTCCATTTCAAATGGATGGTGGAATTAGTGACGATGGCGATGGGGATTGGGAAGATGCGGTATCTGGTGCTTGCGTGAGAAGACCTGACGAACCAGGTGGAGGGTTGTGCACCGTAGAACAAGATGACTGCGGCCGTGTGCCGGTTCCTGATTGAGGAGGTGATCTGCCGGTACGGCTGTGTAGGGAAGATCGTGGCTGACCGGGCAGACTTGGACGCATAAGAGGCCGAAGAGTTGTTCGGCCGGTTAGGGGTAAAACTCTCCCTCACTACGGCATACAATCCAGAGGCGAACAGGAAGATAGAGCGCGGACACGGGCCAATCGTAAAGGCGTTAGTACGGGAGTGCGAGGGGCAAGTTGGGAATTGGCCACGGCTCCTACCTTACGCATTGTGGGCGGACCGAACTACGCATAGCTCGGTGACCGGGTTCATGCCGGAAGAGCTGATATACGGGCAGAAGCCGATCATGTCGATGGAGCAGACGATTTCTTCGTGGGCGGCAATCGACTGGGCAGACGAAATGAGCCAGGAGGAGCTATTGGCGGTGCGGATTTGCTAGCTCGAGTGTAGACCGTAGGACGTGGAACGGGCGAAGGCGAAATTGTACGCGGCGCGGAAGAAGAACAAGGTTTGGTTCGACCGGACACACCGGCTAAGACCGAAGAAGATCAAGGAAGGCGACTGGGTGTTGGTTTACGACAATAGTCTCGACAACCAACATAAGGCAACACGGAAATTCGCAAGGAGATGGTTCGGGCCCTATGTGGTGATGAGAGCGAATGACAATGCCATGTACCATCTCGCGAAGCTCGACGGAACACGGATGATGGTACCGGTTGCGGGAAAACGGATCAAGGCGTTCAAGAAACGGTGCGAGGACGAGCCGAACCCGGGTTGCGAAGACGAGAATAGTGGCCCGGGAAGAGCGGACGAAGGCGGGAAGGTCGACGAGTGACAAATGGCTGGTTCTTCCCCATCTCTCTCTCTCTCTCTCTCTTTTGGTAAAAGCACACAATTATATTAATTGTATGTAAAATCCACTTAGTTACAACACTTCTTAGTCTCCTCTACCTATCATATGCCTATGTAGGGAGAGGGCCGTTTTGTAATGCTACTAAAAAACCTGAATATGCATTTGAGGAAATGATTCCCACATGCTCTAACATCCAAAAATTCCACATGAGAATACCTTTAAGCTTCTTTATATAGACTTTCACCCCATGTATATTATCAAACATGAAACATTACGCATATTCCAATTGTGTTGTAGACCCCAATAACGTAAAAATTGGAACAATATCTCCATCTCATCATTTGATCCATTTTGAGCATATTGAGAAAAAACCCATTGTCGAGGTCTCAAACAACAACGGTGTCGTGAAGAATTTCGTCCGGAGGCGGAAACCGGGAAACATTGGCTACATCAGCAAGGTGCAGCATGTGTGCTCACCCTTGTACATTTAGTGTGAATAACGAGGGCGCCTTTATGGCGCCGAAGAGTAGTCAAGTCGGGACAGACGATCCCATGTAAGTCGGGATTTATCCCACATTGTAACGCATCCCTCTCTTTGTTCTATAAAAGGAACAGAGCGCCCTTTGTGAAAGGGTTGCCTATTTTTGCGTTAGAGGGTATACCGTTAGATTTAGGGTTAGTTACATTCTTCATCATCATCTTCTTCTTCTTCTTCTCCCCCCCTCCTTCGTGCTCGCTTAGGGTTTGCTTCAGCTCGTCTCCTGCGCAAGACCCGCTCGACGCGACAAGCCCGTGAGCTCCCCGACCGGCGGCTTGGCAGCCGACGACTACTGTAACCTACCTTGGTCCGGCTCGAAGCCGGGAATGTATTCTTTCTTTTATATATATATACATTTGCGTGTGTCTGTGTATATTCGCGTCTCTACTGGTGTGGGGTGCTTCCCCTTTCCTGCGTTTCCTGTACATAAGGGCGTGAGTCGGGTCGGCCTGTGTGTGTGTAGGTGTGTGCGTGCATCGGTGTCAAGCGCGCGCTCCCTCTCTTTCTCTCTCTCCCTTCGGTTGCTTCCTGTGTGCTTCTGGGATGCCCCAGGAAACGATGAGGTACGACTTCCTACGCTCCGTCACTCCCTAGTCCAAGACCCTCGTGGTCCCGCCTTTCTCCACACACGCGCGTAACAACGCGACATATTTGGTGAACCCGACGTGAAGGGCGGCAAGGGAGGATGGAGTCAGAAGACGACGACCTCGCGGTGATGGTGGTCGAAGTGGTGTTGGAGTCGGCACGAGTGGTGATGAGGCGAGAAGCAGCGCAACAAGCGGTTGAGCGAGTGGTCGAAAGAGTCAGCCGTTTTAACGGGGACAAAGTCCCATCTTACTTGGAAGCCTACAACGCGGAAATGGAGGAGCGAGACGTGGACGAAGCATTGAGGCTGTAATTCTTCTGTCGGGTCGTAGCTGTCCGGATACATGCGGAAGTAAAGGAGCTCCGTGAGGCTCGTAGTTCGTGGGAGGCCTTCGAAGAGGTGCTCCTGAAGGCATACGGAGGACGGCGGAAGAGCCGGGGACGACACGACTTCGACCAGTGGGTAGCATCGGCAAAGACCCACCGGGGCGTGACCAATGCGTTCCGAGAGTTCGAGCGACGGCTTGCTCGGCTCCCGGAGCGGGAACAAGGTTTGGTGGGGACGAACAAGGTCCTATTGTTCGTCAGGTCGATCGACCGAGCGGAACGGGAGGCCATCGGGATGGAGCTCGAAGACGATGACGGAGCGAATGGGCTTACGGAGCACTGGTTGAAGGTCGGAAGGGTGTGCCAACGGCTAGACGATGAGCGAGCCGAGAAGGCTAAGAGGAAGGCGTGTGACGGCGTGCCATCACAGCGGGAAGAGGCCGAACGGAAAAGGGAGTTGGCAAGGGTTGGCGTTGAGGCCCGGATTGCGGAGGCGTACGCAGCTCTCGAGGCGATGCTCGAGGAAGAGGAAAGATCGAGGCCGCAAGCCGAGACTGAGAAGACGGACTTGCCCCACGCGACGGCGGAAGATCGGTACGACGGTACCACGGGAGAGGGTGCGCAACAAAACGCCCTCTCGACTTGCGGAGAATTGCCGACCGAGGAAAGGGTCGAGAGCGGAGAAGAGCCCTCCACGCGGATTCCAGAGACTCCGGCGGTCATGCTCGTGTGCCGACATGAGACTGGAGAGAAGGAAGGCGCCGACGAGGAGTCCTGGCACGATGCCAACGAAGAGGGATGGGAAACGGCTTGCGAGGAGGCCAAGGATGGAGGCGGCACGGGAAGATCGGCATTCCGATTCGGATGGAGCAGAGTCCGGTCGTGGATAGTTCAATCGCGGCCAGATTCAGCATGAAAGTGCCGATATGGAAGAGGGTGCGGGACGAGCCACCCTCTTTTACATGGGGAGAAAGACCGACCGGGCGAAGGTCGGGAATTGGAAGGTTGGTGGCGATAGGAGAACGGGACCCGACAATCCGGAGAAGGACGAACGAAGACCCGGACGAGAACCGGGTGGAGCGGACTCCCGGATGACCATTCCGGGAGGGAGGAAGAGAGCAGGCCTACGAAGAGGCCGGGAACACGGTACGTCGGTACCACGGGAGAGGGTGTGGAGCGAGCCACCCTCTCGACTTACGAAAGAAGGAAGACCCGGGATAAGGGTCAGAGATACGGCAAGCCCGCGGAGGATCCTTCACACCAGTTCTACAGAAACCGGCGGTCGGCCCGAGAGCCGGAGGTCGGCCTAAAGTGACGAACGGTGGCGGCGAGGGGACGAAGGCAAAAGGCTACGGATGGGCGGTCTACGGAGATCCTCACATCGATCCGGCGGTCGGCCCGAGAGCCGGCGTGAGTCCTATAGGAAAGGACGGTGGCGGCAGGTGAACGGGACCAACAGAAGAGAATGGCGAAGGCAGAGCGGAGCAGCTGTGACCTTACACGAACCGATTCTAGAGACTCCGGCAGCCAACGACAAGAGGAGGCGTGAGACCTAGAGTAAGGGACGGTGGCGGCGGCAAGGTGGGCAACCAAAGCCAGAAGGGGAGGTCCCACGAAGACACTCACACCGATCCGGCAGTCAGCCCGAGTGCCGACGTGAGTCCTATAGGGGAGATTGGTGGCGGCAGGAGAACGTGATCGGACGACAAGAGGCGACAAACGGCAAGGAGGTATCAGGTCGGCGAGGCGGCGACGAACCAAATCGGACCTTCCGGCAAGGTCAGTGGGCATAAGGAAGTCCGGTCCTACGGGGTCCCCACACCTAACCCGAGACTCCTGCAGTTCGGCCAACATGGCAACATGAGACCGAGAGAGAAGGTTGGTGGCAGCGGGAAACGGGACCTGACTACGCGGAAGACACGAGGAGAGTCCGGGAGGGACTCAAACAAAAGACACCCGGATCTCGGCAAGCGACGAAATGAAGACCGGTCCTATGGGACCCTCAAACTAATCTGGACACCCCAGCAGTTCGGCCAACGTGGCAACGTGAGACCTAGGGAGAAGGACGGTGGCGGCAGGGAACGGGACCCAACGACACGAGGTAGCGGATAGGGAGCCGGTAAGACGGGCGGACGAAGTGCGAAACCCTCACTGGCCGGTTACGGTTTCGGAAGGAGCCGGTAGGGGCAAACACGAGGAGGTGTGTCGGGCCGGAAAGGCACACCTGGGACGGAATAAGAGTCTCGCAAGTGGCCATCGCGGGCCGTATCAAAGCGTGACTAAGGGACAGTGTTCGGCATGGGCGGTGCCGAATGAAGGAAGCGGAAGACGGCACAAGGGAGGTGTCGGGAATGAGGTGACAAGTGCCTAGTAGACTGCATAGGGTCGGAGTCACGGGATGGCAAGAGAGGCCGGAGGAGGATCCTCCACACTCGCTTCGTAGATCTCGGTAGCTCCGTCGAAGTAGCGAAGACTGACATGGCAAGCCGGGGTGACAACTTGGTGGGGGCGAGGGGACGACGGCAAGCGGAAGGCTCAGAACCTGTTGCAGTAGCACGAAGACGGGAAGGGCCAAGCGGGCTACTACGGGGTGTTCCTCGGATGCGGAGGACACCAGTATGTGGGTGAGCGGTGATGCACGATCTGGCCGGGAAAGGGGCCGACAAGGCGTGCAATGAACCGGAGTACGGCACAGGCAGTGCTAAACAACGGATGAGGGTATGTGGCACACGGAGGTGCCGGAGCAGAAAGGCGAGCGCGGAGATGGGTTGCGCGGTTCGGAGGTAGCGCATAGAAGGCCAAAAAGGGATCCTCCACACCGTTCTGGAGACCATGGCGGTTCGAGCTGACGCGGCGATGTAAGACCATGGAGAAGGAAGGTGGCGGCGAGAGGACGAAGGCAACGCGAGACAACATGAAGGTCAACGGAGGCCGAGCGGCCACTACGGGCGTTCCTCAAGCGGAGGACATCGGGCATACGGCGGGGAGCGGGGTGTTCATACGGCCGAACAAGGGCCAGCGGAAGTACGTGTATTACGGAGATCGCGGTAGAGGACCCATCGACGGATCGAATGAACCTACGGGGAGGTAAGCGCGAAGGAAGAACCGAAGCCGACGGAGCAAACCGACAGCGAGCCGGGATGCGGATTACGGAAGACCGGTTTCTCACCGGCCGAAATCTCTCACCCTTCACCGGATTTGGCACGTACCGGTGGACGTGCAGTTTGGTGGGGGCGGATGTCGTGAAGAATTTCGGCCGGAGGCGGAAACCGGGAAACATTGGCTACATCAGCAAGGTGCAGCATGTGTGCTCACCCTTGTACATTTAGTGTGAATAACGAGGGCGCCTTTATGGCGCTGAAGAGTAGTCAAGTCGGGACAGACGATCCCATGTAAGTCGGGATTTATCCCAGATTGTAACACATCCCTCTCCTTGTTCTATAAAAGGAACGGAGCGCCCTTTGTGAAAGGGTTGCCCATTTTTGCGTTAGAGGGTATACCGTTAGATTTAGGGTTAGTTACATTCATCATCATCATCTTCTTCTTCTTCTTCTCCCCCCCTCCTTCGTGCTCGCTTAGGGTTTGCTTCAGCTCGTCTCCAGCGCAGACCCGCTCGGCGCGACAAGCCCGTGAGCTCCCCGACCGGCGGCTTGGCAGCCGACGACTACTGTAACCTACCTTGGTCCGGCTCGAAGCCGGGAATGTATTCTTTCTTTTATATATATATACATTTGCGTGTGTCTGTGTATATTCGCGTCTCTACTGGTGTTGGGTGCTTCCCCTTTCCTGCGTTTCCTGTACATAAGGGCGTGAATCGGGTCGGCCTGTGTGTGTGTGTGTGTGTGTAGGTGTGTGCGTGCGTCGGTGTCAAGCACGCGCTCTCTCTCTTTTTCTCTCTCCCTTCGGTTGCTTCCGGTGTGCTTCTAGGATGCCCCAAGAAACGGTGAAGTACGACTTCCTACGCTCCGTCACTCCCTAGTCCAAGACCCTCGTGGTCCCGCCTTTCTCCACGCACGCGCGTAACAACACGACAACGGGTTAAAACTTGCCAAATGTCCGATAAGTACTTCCAAATGGTACACGCTATAGGACATTTGATGAACCTATGTGTACTATCCTCCAATGGAACCGTGCAAAAGAAACAAGTGCCAGACCCTAGTCTTCGTCTCTTTAAGGCCGAACCTCTGGGAGCCCACCAATCATGACTCTCCATATGAATACCTTTGCACGAAATGGTAGATGGGAATGCCAACCACGTACCACCTTGCATCTAACTTATATACATTCCACACCTTCATTGCTTTAGGAGATAACCAAGATAATGATGCCATCGCATGATGATACAATATATTTGTAGTGACCTGTAACAAGCGTGTACCGTCTTGTAACCGCCAATCTACCCAAGGTGCAAAATTGGTTTTCAATGGCAAAGATCCTTGCAACAATGGTATATCATGTAATTTCTCCCAAATAAATCCATAATTTGGGGGAATAGATAACCATCTCTTGGCATCTTCAAAATCCGACAACCTTTGAGATTCATTATCAACCACATCTTCCAAATGTACAATCCTCAACCAAAATAAACGATTGAATTGAGATCTCAACTTCTCTTTCCCATGCCAAAACAACACTCGAGAAGATACAAGAAATTCTTTTTGTAATGAATTACAATATTCTCAATCACTTGATGGTCCCTATTCAAAAAGAGATAATGCATCTTGCCACGATCTTACCAAATGTTGTCCACATACAGAATGTCGAATCTTTACACGAATACTTCCATTCAATAGTGACCACCGTGATGCTTGTGTTAGGAATAGTACTAAAACAGAGAGAGAATTAGTACTAGAGAAGGGAAGTACTATTAGTACTAAGAGGACGGGACTGCGTAAGACTCCCGAGAGGGAGGAAAGAGAAGAGAAGAGAGAGCAAGAGAGATAGTGAGGACGAGAGAGAGAGAGAGAGATGATGATAACAGATGATATATTATAGGAAGAGTAAGTACAAGATGACTATGAGGCTTAAGACTAACGTTGAACCAATTTGGTTCAAAATAATGCCTAGTGCCTTCTTTTATAGTGTTCTCAGGAGTAATCCTGAAGCTTCTAGAATGTTCCAGAGAAATCTGGAATATACATTAATTTCCTATAATAAAACTTAAATGAAAATAATATCTTACGTATTACAATAGATTGTATACCAATCCAATCAATCAATTGAACATTTGTAACATCAATGCCCAATGGATAACCCAAATGTCGATAAATTGAACCTCGTGTAAGCATTGACCCTCACCATCCCAAACATTCCAAGTCACTCTTCGTATAAGAAATAAGGTGAGACTTCCTCCAATTTATATACAACCCTGAAGCCAAAGCAAATTGATCCCAAACTTGCATACTCCTTTTAAGATTTTCTTTTCAGGCTTGTAAAAACATAAAAGAATCATTTGCCAATGCTTGTGCCACCATTTGTCCACCAAAAGGAAGATGCAAACCCACAATATCACCACTGGCCGCAAGATTTGACAACATTACTAACAAAGGATGTGTAACAATAGCAAATAACAATGGGCTTAGTGGACATCCTTGCCGCACAGATCTAGTAAGAAACACTTTCGGAGTGACTCCGCCATTAAGCATCACACAAGAGGTTGCATTTTGCCCTAGCAAAAAGATAAGTCAACACATACGAGGACCAAACCCCATATTATACATCACACCTGAGAGGAAAGACCAATTAACATAATCATATGCTTTTTCCAAATCTAATTGCACCATAACCATTTCTTGATGTGTATGTTGAGCATAATCAGTCGCCATTTGAACATTCAAAACATTATGCAATATATTTCTACTTGTAATAAAACCATATTGAGATGGATGAATAAGTTGAGGTAAGAACTTCTTAAATCTGTTGGATAATATCTTTGCAACCCTCCCATCAATGAAATAGGCCTCCATTGATGAAATGACTCCGCAGATGGTACCTTTGGTATCAATTTGATTAAGCCCACCTTCCAGCTCTCAGGCATGAAACCAGAATCCCAACATTGTTGAAACATTTGTGTGAATGGACTCTTAAGCATGCTAACATACTTCTTAAAAACTTCATTTGTAATACCATCCCAGCCAAGGCTTTTACCATTTCGAAGGTGTAACAATACCTTTTCTACCTCAACTTCTTCAAAATCAACATCCAATTCTTGACAAATATTTGTATTCACGGCACTCCCAATTACATTATAAAACTCTTGTCGTGCTTTCAAGACATCCTCGTTAATAATCAACTTTGGCCCAATCAAATTCTTAAAATGAGTAATGCATAACTCAATAACCTTGACTGGGTCTACAACAATGTCATCCCCTATCTTAATTTGTACCACATTTGAACGAGCATATGGTGGTCTTAATCCTTGAAAAAACATATGAGATTGTGATTGATTATCTATAAATCCTTCCTTTAATTGATGTAGTCTTGTCTGTTGATAACTTTGACAAGACAAATTATTCACAATGTCATGTACTTGAACTTGAACATCCAAAAGCTCTTCATCATGTGGATTATTCATCAATAGTACATTGCACCGTGTAAGAATATATGAAAACTTATCAATCAATTTCTTACTTCTTTTAGCATTAGTCATACCATACATACGATGCATATCATTGATGTTTTGTAGTGTTGTATCCCATGCATGCCATCCTTTTGAAATAACTTGTTTTGAAAACATGCCTAAAATTTGTTGCATATAGGCAACAAATAAAGAATGTAATAATAAAGAAGAATTAAACCTCAATGGAACTCCTCGAAGCAATGTTTTGTACATATCTACCCCATGTTTATTAAACTCAAAACATATGGGAAAATGATCCGATGTCACAACCTCTTGCATAATTGACATATTAAGCATCTCTAGCAAAAAGGACTCATCATGCATAACATACATTCTATCTAACCTACTCCATGTTTCCTTGTATTGTTGGGAAATCGGTCTCTCCAGATGGGATCTGGTGATGAATAAAGAGGAACTGGTGAGAACCGGAAGAGATCCGGAAACTGGAGGAGACCCGGTGAGAACCGGAAGAGAAGACAGATTTGAAATATGTCTTGAATAAGCCCACTGAGGCTATATTTGTAAATAGCCCTAAGTTCATATAACTATAAATATGACTTAGGGCAATCACTTTGTGTGTGCGATTGTGTTGTTGTCATATTGTTGTAACTGTTGTATAGAGAGAGAGGGAGAGAGAGAGATACAGAGCGATACTCTGTTGTAACCGCCATTGTGCAAAGAAACAGAGCTCGAGTTCGTTGCCTCTGAGTCTTCGATTGTACCCCTTTCTCTTCATTGTGATAGTTCGGAGTTTGTGGGCTCTCGTGGTTTTTCCCTATTACGATTTTCCACGTAAACATCCTGTGTTATTTTTTTGTGTACTCTCCACTTCCCATTTCTGTGTTTGATTCTTAAACAAGTGATTTACTACTTGGTTGTGGCCGAACGATATTCCGCGCATTTCTTTTCAATATGGTATCAGAGTGAACAACACAAAAAATGGAAGAATCTTACGGCGGCATGTTCAAGCTCACCGGCTCCAACTACTTAGTGTGGAAGTCGAAGATGAGGGACATGCTGGTGGTTAAAGATCTTTGGTTGCCGGTTCAGTTCGGGGACAAGAGACTGGATAAGATCGACGCCACGGTGTGGGAGGTGATGCACATGAAGATGACGACATACATCCGGTGCTTCATCGACATGAGCCTGTACAACAACTTCAATGAAGAGTGCAAGGCTCATGAACTCTGGGAGAAGATCGACATCATGTTCCAGAACAAGAAAGTCGTTAATTGGGTTTCGGTATTTCGGAAGCTAGTGAGGCTCCACTACCAAGACGACTCCAGTATGGCGGAGCACATGAATGCCTTCCAGGGGCTGATACACCAAGCAACCTCGTTGGAAGTACCTCTCGCCGATGAGGTACTTGGCTCTACTCCTGCTCGGTTCCCTCCCGGATAGCTGGGAGACGTTAGTTGTTAAGGGGGAGGCCCACTTGCTTCTATTGTGGCAAGCCGGGGCACTTCAAGAAGAACTGTCGACATTTCCGGAAAGACAAGGGAACCGACAGTACCGATTCGAAGAAGTCACCAGACCGAAACGGTTCGGATCGGCAAGACCCGGATCGGAAGGGAACGACGGTGATCGCGTCAAGTGAAGAAGAACTAATGCTCATTAATGAGGAGAGTGAGTTGAACCTTGTTGTCAACAAAACAACGTGGGCTGTCGATTCCGAAGCGTCGTTCCACCTTACCCCGGACCGGAAATGCTTCTCATCCTACACAGCCGGTGAGCACAACTATGTCCGGATGGGGAATGAAGGGACATGCCGAATTATCGACATAGGAGATGTGCTGCTGACGACATCAATCGGATGCAAGTTGTTGTTGAAGGATGTCCAACACGTTCCGGAGGTTCGATATCAGCCGATCAGCTAGATGATGAAGACTACACAGGTAGCATCTGGAATAATGGCTCGAGCCCGGAAGGTCAACACACTGTACTTAATGCATGCCCGGATATGCCGGGATGAAGTGAACGTAGCATCTAACACTGTCGGTGAGCTATGGCACAAAAGACTCTGTCACATGAGTGAGAAGGGGATGAAGAGGCTTGCCGAAGACAACCTCATTCTAGTGAAGGACGTGCAACTTGAGAAGTGCATCGACTGCCTGGATGGCAAGCAAAACCGAACCTCCTTCCGGTCAAGACCACCGATGAGACGGAATGCACCACTGGAGCTGGTGCATACCGATGTGTGTCAAGTAGACACGAAGTCACATGCTAGATCGCAGTACTTCGTGACGTTTATAGATGACCACATCTGGAAGCTGTGGGTCTCACCGTTGACGACAAAGGATCAAGTGTTATCCATCTTCAAGGAGCTCCATGCGAGAATGGAAAGAGAAACCAACCGGAAGCTAAAAGCGGTTCAAGCAAATAACGGAGGAGAATACCGAGGGCAGTTCGAGGAGTACTGCCGGTCGAAGGGAATCCAACTCGAATTCACTGTGCTGAAGACGCCGGAACTAAACGGGTTGGCCGAAAGGATGAACCGGACCATAATGGAGAGAGTTCGGACCATGCTCGCACATGCCAAGTTACCCAAGACGTTTTGGGTTGAGGTGATGACAATGACGACCTATGTGATAAACAGATCACCCTTAGTACCCTTGGGCAGAGACTCACCGCAGAAAGTATGAACCGGTAAGGATGTGTCTTACTGGCATCTGAAGGTGTTCGGGTGTCTCACATACGTGCATGTGGCGAAGGACAAGAGAGCAAAGTTGGATCCGAAGTCCCGGCCATCCATATTCCTTGGATACGGCGATGATAAGTTTGGTTACCGGGTGTGGGATCTGATCGACAGAAAGGTGTTCCGGAGTCTGGACATATTCTTCATGGAAGACATGACCATTGCCGACTGGGAGTCAGAGAAGAAGGTAATGAACTCCAGATCATCCATTGAGAACCGGCCTGAGGACAAAAGGATATACCCGATTGAAAACCGGATGTTAGCCAATAACCGGATGACACTCGACGAACCGGCCCGATACGGACAGGAAACCGAACCGACCGAAGAAGAAGACACCTGAAAGGACAAGATCCCGAATCAGATTCGGATTTGGAACAAAAAGAGGAACCGGTAGTCAAAAACCAAGGACGGAGATATCCTCTCTGGGAGAGAAGAGCCCCTCGAAGATTTCCAAATGCAGAGCATGTGTTGCTAACCGATGAGAGGGAGCCGAAAAGCTTTGAAGAAGCAAGGGGAGACACCCACAATCGTAAGTGGTTGAGTGCCATGCAAGATGAGATGGATTCCTTACATGAGACCCACACATATGAATTAGTGGAGTTGCTGAAAGGAAAGAGGGCACTCCGGAACAAGTGGGTGTACAAGCTGAAACTGGGAGACACCGGAAATCCACCAAGGTATAAGGCCCGAATCGTGGTGAAGGGCTTCCACCAAAAGGAAGGAGTGGACTTCGATGAGATCTTTGCCCCGGTAGTAAAGATGACATCCATCCGGACGGTCTTGGGCATAGCGGCAAGCATGGACCTCGAGGTAGAGCAACTGGATGTCAAGACGGAATTCCTACAAGGAGACCTCGAAGAAGAGATCTACATGCATCAACCAGAAGGATTTGAGAAGAAAGGGAAGGAGCACCTGGTGTGCTGGCTGAAGAAGAGCTTATACGGACTGAAGCAAGCTCCCTGACAATGGTACCGGAAGTTTGACTCCTTCATGACTGATCAAGGGTACCACAAGACGTAGGCTGATCACTGCGTGTTTGTGAAGAAATTTGATGAAGGAGATTTCCTGATATTGCTTCTGTACGTGGACGACATGTTGATTGTCAGACAAGACCAAGTCAAGATATGGATGTTGAAGAAGGCCCTTAACTGGACCTTCTCAATGAAAGACTTGGGTCCGGCAAGACAGATACTGGGGATGCACATCATTCGGGACCGGTCGAAGAAGCAATTGTGGTTGTCACAGGAAAAGTATGTGACAAAGGTGCTTCAACGGTTTAACATGTTAGAAGCAAAACCGATCGGATCGACACTCCCGACAAACTGCAGATTATCCGGTAAGCAAAGACCGAAGACAAAAGCAAAGAAGGCGGATATGACGAAAATTCCATATGCCTATGCGGTCGAGAGCTTGATGTACGAAATGGTGTGTACTCAACCGGATATTGGATACGCAATCGGAGTGGTGAGTCGGTTCATGACCAACCCCGGAAAAGAGCACTGGAATGCGGTAAAATGGATACTCTGGTACTTGAAGGGCACTTCGAGTATGTGCCTCCGATTCGGCTCCGGTAAACCCCTCGTGGAAGGATTTACCGATTCGGATATGTCGGCGGATGTGGACACTAGCCGGTCAACTTCCGGATATGTCATGACCTATGCAGGGGGAGTCGTTTCGTGGTAGTCGAGGTTGCAGAAGACGGTTGCATTGTCAACCACGGAGGCGGAGTACATGGCAACCGTGGAAGCTGGCAAGGAAATATTATGGATGAAGGACTTCATCGGAGACCTAGGGATCCGACAAGAGGAATATTGGCTCTACTGCGACCGTCAAAGTGCCATCCACCTTGCAAAGAACGCGACATACCATTCCAGAACGAAGCACATCCAACGCAAATACCATTGGATCCGGGAGCGAGTTGAAGATCGAGAGTTCGTACTAACGAAGATCCACACGGAGGAGAACGGGTCGGATATGCTAACCAAGGGGCTGACAACCGACAAGCTAGACGCATGTCGGAAACGGATTGGACTTACAAGACATCCCATACCGGAGTGAAGGGGGAGATTGTTGGGAAATTGGTCTCTTCGGATGGGATCCAGTGATGAATAAAGAAAGAGGACCCGAAGAGAACCAGAAGAGATCCGAAAACTGAAGGAGTCTTGGGAGAACCGGAAGAGAAGACAGATTTGTAAATATGTCTTGAATAAGCCCATTGAGGCTATATTTGTAAATAGCCCTAAGTTCGTATAACTATAAATATGACTTAGGGCAATCACTTTGTGTGTGCGATTGTGTTGTTGTCATATTGTTGTAACTGTTGTATAGAGAGAGAGAGAGAGAGAGATACATAGCGATACTCTGTTGTAACCGCCATTGGCGAAGAAACAGAGCTCGAGGTCGTTGCCTCTGAGTCTCTGATTGTACCCCTTTCTCTTCATCGTGATAGTTCGGAGTCTGTGGACTCCCGTGGTTTTTCCCTATTCGGGTTTTCCACGTAAACATCTTGTGTTATTTTCTTGTGTACTCTCCACTTCCCATTTCTATGTTTGATTCTTAAACAAGTGATTTACTACTCGGTTGTGGCCGAACGGTATTCTGCGCATTTCTTTTCAGTATTGCATAGACTAAAATGTAAACCCAACCTCATCTTGATGCAACCATTTCCATACATCCAACTTCAAAACCTCTGATGCCAATTTGTCCCAAACTACTTGCTCGGGAGAATCCATGAATGAGAATCGTGAAGTAGATTGTGAAGCATCAACACACATATTAAAATCACCCATTAATAAACCAACACGTCCCACTAATAACCGTGGATACATTGAAGACCATAACTCAATGCGTTGATTAGCATTATTGGGTGCATAGATTCCTACCAACCATATCAAATCCTCAAAATACTTGACTTCCATCACCAAAAAACGTCCATATGGATCATTATAGACTATATGTGGACAAAACGAATCATGAATAATCATGACAACCCCTGAGTAATGATGTGATAATTATCCTGCATAATATGCGGAATATCCATGCAAATGTAACACAGATCCTGCAAAATCATGACACTTATGTTCAAGTGCACATAAAACATCCCATTCTTGATCAAATAAAGTTTTCCATAATATATATTTCTTATGAGGAGAAGATGCCCCTCTCACATTCCATGATACCACTTTCATTTAACACCTTTGGTAAGAACTTGCTCTTTATGAGCAAGTATATTCATGAATGTACTAACTACTTGTTTAAGAGCTGCATAAGGATTTGTGTGTACTACATCCCCTCCACCAATATTAGGGTTTTGTTTTCTAGCTCCACGAGAACGAAGTCATTGATTTAATTGAGGTCGTACCACTCTTCCTGAAGAATCGAATTGTAATTGGTTGGACAATCTCTGATTTCGCACTTGTTTCTGCCAAGGATTTTTCTTAAACCCCTCCTTCAATCTCAAATTATCTTTTGGTAATGTCGTACCATAAGTATTTTTGTTTCCCTTTGTATAACAACACCCTTCCCTTTTATCTTATGGTCCACTTGATGCCACTCTCCATCTTCAACATTTGGGCCATCATTATTACATACTCCATTCTCCTCCCCAACACCTCTAACATGACCATGAACTTTAGGATCTCGCTCTAACCCATGAGATGTTCCCTCATCCATGACCATATCAACCATTGAGACAATATCCTTCTCAACATCTTCCTTATTTTTCCCTTTGACATTATTTTCTAGGGATAGTTCACCATGATATTGGCATTCAGCCATAAAATGCCCCAATTTACCACATTTAAAACAATGTCCTGCAAAAGTTTCCCATTGAAGCTTAAAACGAAATCGACCAAATCGAGATGTATCGATACTCGACCATCCTGGAAGTTTACAGCTTGTATCCCATAACGTGCAAAATCTACATTTGTTCAACGAATTAACATGAGGTGCAACCAAAACTTTACCAATTTGGGACATCAATCCCGATAGTAAATCCCAAAAGAATAAGTTACTACAATCAACGGTCACCCAAATTGGACATTGTTGTTTTAATAAATCTTTATAATCCACCACCGGAACCCATTCCATCACATGCACTAATCTTCTATAAAAAAATATTGGTACCTTTGCCATCAAAGTCGTACGGTGTTCTAACGATCGAAAAACTACATCATAGAAACCTCTTAGACCCACATACACATCCTCAACACAATTAGGCATTATGAATGAATTCAACCAATGCTTAATCCATGATACCAAAGGAAGTTTGCTAGTGAAATACAAAATAACACCATGATCATAGAACCTGGCAAAAGTTGCTAACATAGAGTTGGTCTCCATCACCACCTCGACAACATCTTCCTCCACACAATCTTTAGCATCTTTCTCATTTTTTTCCATAAAATTGGAAAGCAAAGCCTTAACAAAATCACAACGATTGTCAATATCATAATCATCTCCAATAACATCTTTCCCACCAATAATATCAGCATATGATGTTCTCTCATTTTTTGTAGAATCAATACACTTTTGCCTCTTGTAATTTTCATAACCATCATCACTACCACATCCATTGTCATGATATGGCAAGACTCGAACCCATGACCTTATACTACATGGGTCGAGCTCTTACCATTAGACTATGAATTGTAATTTGTAAGATATTATTTTCATTTATGTTTTATCATAGAAAATTGATGTATATTCCAGATCTCTCTGGAACATTCTAGAAGCTTCGGGATTATTCCTAAAAACACTATAAAAGGAGGCACAAGGCATTGTTTTGAACCAAATTGGTTCAACACCAATCTTAAGCCTCTTAGCCAATTTGTACTTATCTTTCATATAATATAAGAGCTGTTGTCATCATCCTAACTCTCCCTCTCCTCTTCTCACTTCCTCTCTCTCGGGAATCTTACGCAGTCACGTCCTCTTAGTACTAATAGTACTGCTCTTCTTAGTACTAATTCCATCTCTGCTTTAGTACTATTCCTGACAATTTGAACCAATTTTCTCTTTCCTCCAGCCTACTTGTCGTTCTCCCTCATCCTCCTACCCTTTTCCCTCTACTATGGCTATTGTTAGCGCCCAAGAATATCAATCCGTTTTCTCTGAGTTACAGTGCCTAAAAGAAAAGTTTGTTGCCCTGGAACAAGAAAACCAACGGCTAATAGGGGATCTGCAACAAATCGCTCTAGAAAAGCAACAAACGCAGCAACAACATGGGGAGTTAGCGTTACGGGTGCAACAACTTGAAGCGGCATTGCAACAATAAGGATCAAGTCCCCAAGGATTTCATAAAGAGCCGAAGATTGGACTTCCTGTGAAATTTGATGGAACGCGATCGCAATTCAGGGGATTCCTTAATCAGGTACGATTAGTCTTCCAAATGCATCCTTCCCGATACCCCACTGATGCATCCCGAGTCGGCTTAATAGGCACGTTGCTTAGCGGCTCAACCTTAGCATGGTTCGCTCCACTTCTAGAAAAACAATCGCCCTTGCTTAATAACTTTGAAGATTTTATTAGTGAGTTCAAAGCCTGCTTTGGAGACACCGACAGCATCAGGACGGCAATCAACAAGATCCGGGGATTGCGTCAAGGCGATCGTCCAGCCTCTGCCTACGCGGCGGATTTCCGCCTACTCGCTTCCGACATACCCTGGGATGATCAAGCACTAATGGAGTAGTTTCGCTATGGCCTGCAAAATGATGTCAAAGATCTACTTCTAACCTTCCCCGAAGAACCAAAGTCTCTTACGGAGGCAATCAGTCGACCAGTCCGATGTGACAACTGCCTTTTCGAATGGCGTTCGGAACGTCAATTACAGATACCACGCGCTAGGCCGGAGCCCACTTACGCTGCAGTCGCGGCTAGACCGTTTGCACGAGACATACCTCAAGCAAATACTTCGACACCGATGGAGATCGATACCATGCGTCGACGCGGCCCGTTATCGGAAGAAGAAAAGCAACGACGACGTGCAAATCGATTATGTCTTTATTGCGGTGGACCAGGGCATATCGCAATCAATTGTCCCCATAGGCCAAGAAGACAGGTAAATCAAATTGTAGCTTGTACTAAACCCGAGTCAATTCTTCCCTTAGGAGTGTCTGATGGTATTAATAGTACTAATAGAGTGTTTGATAGTATTCATAGTACTAATAGCCCAAGTATCTCAAATAAATTTGAAATCCTTAGTCAATTAGATGAAGAGTTAAACGATTGAGTCCAGCCAAAATAGGAGCCGTTTGGTTGGACAGTGAAAAGAGAGATGATGATAGAAAAGAGAGAGAAGGAAGATATAGAAACCCAAATCTACAAAGATATATTAATAAGGAGTGATGATCATAGAAACAAGAGAAAGAAGATACATAAACTCAAGCCTACAAAGATGAATTGATCACTAGAAAAACACACTACATGAATAGGCAAGAAAAACACCACAAGAAAAAGGCTCTCCCTCACCACCTCACTCTTCTTGCTTTATATGAAGTTCTCCTCTAGTAGATAAGTTTCGCTTGCTTTCTTTTCCACGCTTTTTTTAGAGCTGTTCCATCTCCTATTCTTAGCTATGACACAACGATCTTCTAATCGTCATATCTCCCTCGTCCATGCTCCAAATTTAGAGTTTTAAAAAGCTACGGATAGCTCTCGTCATAAGCTTTCTAACCCATATTTACACGTGATATTTGGGTGTCAAAAGAGAGAGTTATGGGCGTTCGTTGTAGACTGTATTTTGGTGCCCGCTTTTTTCTTCTTTTACTTTTCTCCACGTGACTTGCTTTTTGTTTGACTTATCCTCAAGACCTTAGCTCGTGATCTTGCCCTCCGGATGTGAACGCACTATACCTTATATTCTTGTAGACTTCAATACCTTGAATTCTAAAAACACTTTCACAGACAGCAGCCCTAGATCTGTACAGCCCATTAGTGGTTCCATTCCTTCCAAGCAAGTTAGCAATGTGTTCCTAGCCCAAGTCATTGTTAGTACTAAAAGTACTCCCCCAGTACCCGTCCTAGCACTTTTAGATTCCGGAGCTAATTCCTGTTTCATGGATTGAAATTTTGCCCAAGCTTCTCAGATATCCTTAAGAAAACTTCCTTGTCCCGCATCTGTAGTAGTCATTGATGGTCGTCCCATTGCTTCCGGGAATATTGTAGAAGAATCAGAACCCATTCAAGTTGTCCTAGGTAGTTTTGTGTGTGTAATATCATTTAATATAATTAGTAGTCCAGAGCATCCCATTGTCCTAGGATTACCTTGGTTTGAATTACATAATCCAGCCATAGATTGGAGAACAAGAGAAGTCCGACATTGACCACCCCAAGAATTAACTCACCAAGTTTCGACCATTTCACTCCATCAACTACGCGAAGAAGGACCCAAGGAGGCCATGTTCCTATTTGCAATATCAGTACATCCTTCCAGCACTATTAAGAAGGACTCCTCAGTACAACTTCCAGCAAAATATCATCCTTATGCCGATGTATTTGACAAGGTAAAAGCCGGTACCCTTCCTCATCACCGTCCCTATGACTGTCCCATCGATTTACAACCAGGAACCAAGCCACCATGGGGACCAATTTACAACTTGTCACCCACCGAGTTAGAAGTCCTTCGAGCCTACATAGAGGAGAACTTGGCAAGCGGGTTCATTCGCCATTCGAAATCTCCGGCCGGTGCACCCATCTTCTTTGTGAAGAAGAAAGATGGGTCACTTCGTCTTGTCGTTGATTACGGCGGATTGAATAAAGTCACCATCCGGAATAGGTATGCACTTCCTCTTATATCAAGTCTTTTAGAGCGAGTTAATGGTGCCAAGTTTTTTACTAAAATCGACCTACGAGGAGCGTATAACCTCGTGCGGATCCGACCGGGAGATGAGTGGAAGACCGCTTTTCGCACGCGGTATGGTCCTTTCGAGTATACTGTTATGCCGTTTGGCCTAACCAATGCACCTGCAGTCTTCCAACACATGGCAAATGATATATTCAGAGATCTCTTGGATATCTGTTTGATCATTTATCTGGATGATCTATTGATTTATTCGAAGACCCAGGAAGAGCACGATTCTCATGTACTATTAGTACTAAAGCAACTCCGCGAGAATGGTCTTTATGCCAAGCTAGAAAAATGTAGCTTTGACTGCAAGCAAGTGGAATTTCTAGGCTACGTCATCTCCTTAGAGAGCATCGCCATGGATCCAGCTAAAATCCAAACTGTACTAGAGTGGCAAATTCCACGGTCGGTACGAGATGTACAATGTTTTCTAGGTTTTGCTAACTTCTACCGTAAGTTTATACAGGATTACTCGAAGATTATTTTACCTCTCACACAACTTACGAAGAAGGGCCAAGCATTTCTTTGGTCCATAGAAGCAAATATGGCTTTTCAGCATCTTAAGAAAGCCTTTACATCAGCACCGATTCTAGCTCATGTGGATACAAGCAAACCATTCATCATGGAGGCCAACGCATCAGATTTCGCCCTCGGTAGCATCCTTTCTCAACAAGGCGATAAAGAAGAGTTGCATCCGGTGGCTTTCCATTCACGCAAATTCGATGTCGCAGAAATCAACTACGAAATACATGACAAGGAGTTATTAGCCATCGTGGATTCATTTGTACAATGGCGGCATTTCTTAGAGGGCTCTCCACATCAGGTCATTGTCTTTAGCGATCATAAAAATCTTGCTTATTTTCAGAACGCTCGCGTACTAAATCGACGGCAAGCTCGGTGGGCGCAATTCCTCACGCGTTTCGACTTCAAAATCACATATCGATCAGGGAAGCAGCAAGGAAAAGCAGATGCACTATCACGGCGTTCATATCTTGCACCTCGTCCTGGTGACACAACATTTGATAATCAAAAGCAAGTAATCTTGGGACCAACACGATTGCACACAACGCAGATTTTTCACACCTCGATGGATTCACGGATTACCGATGACATACGTGCAACCTTGAAGACGGATAGTTTTGCTCAAGACATCCTGGCGCACATTGATACTTCTCGGGCATCCTGTTCTCGGTCTCAACAACCAGGTATTGACTACCGACAATTCGAATATCATGATGGTTTGTTATTCTTCAAAAAGCGCGTATATGTCCCCGATTGCTCTTGTCGCCTTCAAATCGTCCAACATTGTCACGACACCCATACGGCGGGACATTTCGGTAGTACTAAGACGTTGGAGCTAGTGCAACGATCTTTTTGGTGGCCCCACATGCGCCGTTTTGTCGACGACTAAGTTCGGACCTGTGATGCTTGCTGCCGAGCAAAGATGCCACGACACCATCCATATGGCTTGTTGGAACCCTTACCGATTCCAAGTAAGCCGTGGCAGTCTATTTGTCTTGATTTTATCACAGATCTGCCGGTCTCGAAGGGGTTCGATGCTATCCTAACTGTCGTCGATCGATACACGAAGATGGCACATTTTGTGCCGTGTACTAAAGCCATCACTAGCGAGGAAACCGTCGCTCTTGTTATGCGTGAGGTATTTCGGCATCATGGCCTCCCAGACAGTATTATCAATGACCGAGGCCCGCAATTTGTCTCCAAATTTTGGCAGCATCTCTTCAAGATGCTCAAGGTCTCCTGCAACCTCTCCTCCGGCTACCATCCTCAGACTGACGGGCAGACGGAACGAACAAACCAAACGTTGGAGCAATATCTCCGGTGTTTCCTGAGTTATCAACAGGACGATTGGGCCGAGATTCTCCACTTTACGGAGTTTGCGTATAATAATGTTATTCACTCCTCGACTCGGGTCTCCCCATTTTTCGCTTATACCGGTTTCCATCCTCGCTGGTCGGTGATCGACACTCCGGAGCTACCTACCAACCCTCGTGCCGAGGATCATTTGGAGAGGCTATGCAAGATCCAGATGGATCTCTCTACTCACCTTCGTCATGCTCAACACACACAGAAGACTTATGCGGATCGTCATCGGATTCCCTCCTCTTTTGCCATCGGAGATCGAGTATGGCTCTTACGTCGTCACATCAAGACTACTCGACCGTGCGACAAGTTGGATTATCGACGACTCGGTCCCTTCTGTATTACAGGTAAGATTAATGATGTCACCTTCCGCCTTGATCTCCCTCCGCAGCTTCAGATACATCCGGTTTTCCATTGTTCTCTTCTGGAACCTTATAAAGCAAACACCATTCCCGATCGTGTGACACCACCGCCGGCCCGGAGTATGAAGTTGCTGCCATCCTTGATTCCAAACTTGTTCGCAACAAACTTTATTACTTGGTCGATTGGCTCGGTTATAGTCCGAGCGAACGTACTTGGGAACCCGTCGAGCATGTTGCCAATGCACAGGATCTTCTTGTTGATTTCCACCGAAAGTATCCGGACAAACCCGGTCCGCAATTAGCGCCGACTCGTTCCACTCGTTGTCTTTAAGGGGGAGATAGTGTCATGATATGGCAAGACTCGAACCCATGACCTTATACTACATGGGTCGAGCTCTTACCATTAGACTATGAATTGTAATTTGTAGGATATTATTTTCATTTATGCTTTATCATAGAAAATTGATGTATATTCCAGATCTGTCTGGAACATTCTAGAAGCTTCAGGATTATTCCTAAAAACACTATAAAAGGAGGCACAAGGCATTGTTTTGAACCAAATTGGTTCAACACCAATCTTAAGCCTCTTAGCCGATTTGTACTTATCTTTCATATAATATAAGAGCTGCTGTCATCATCCTAACTCTCTCTCTCCTCTTCTCACTTCCTCTCTCTCGGGAATCTTACGCAATCCCGTCCTCTTAGTACTAATAGTACTACTCTTCTTAGTACTAATTCCATCTTTGCTTTAGTACTATTCCTGACATCCATCAACAATCATCAACTCACTTCATGTTGTTGTGTCAGCCATCCTAATAGAGATTGAGAGAACTAACCTGAGACGATGGCACTTTTGCTTGTAGCTTCTTGTATCGATAATGAAACGCAACACCCAAATAATCCTTAGAAATCCCTCTGAATGAGCTTCGCAACAAGCCAAAAATCATAAAAAACGGAGTTCTGAGGACAAAGTTACATCAAAAACATGTTTCAACACTATTCTTGAAACGTCATCGCGTTTTTCCTCCTCTCTCTCCTCTCTCTCTCTCTCTCGGCACATACCGGTGGACGTGCGGTTTGGTGGGGGTGGATGTCGTGGGGAAAACCGGCTACAAGAAGAAACGGAGACCAAAGGCGTGTGAACCACAACGTGCACGTATGCACGCTAATTATAAACTATGCTTGTAAATAACCTAGGACTAGGCTGAGTTGGCATGACGTAGGAAACTTTAATAGGATGAATAAATCTAGGCGAATCTCTGTCCGAAACAGCAGAGAATAACTACTTGATGTAACAACCCCCTCTCTCTCCTTGGTCTATAAAAGGAGGGAGAGAGGACTGAGTTAGGGATCTCAGGATTTAGGAGAATGAAGTGTTGTTGGACTGGGAACCGAGCGTTGTTCTCTGTTAAATCATTCTTTGCAGGAGCTCTTTACCAGATGCCTCTGTTTGTGCAGGAAGCCCGTGTGCTCCCGACAGAGGCTCCACATTGTATTTCTGAGTTGGGGTGTGTGCGTTGTTGACTGAGTCGTGGCTCGGTTACCGGCGTGCCGATTGTAACCTGTTTTTCTTAATTGATTGTGGTCCCCTTTTCTCTTCTAATTGTCTCTCACATCGCTCTAGTTTCGTCCGAGCCGGACGAGCTCTGTGTTCGTGGCACCCAACGTCTTGCACGACACGTTTTCATTGTTTCTCTCCCTCTTCTTATCACGCTCTTTGGTCCAAGACCCCTACGGTCCCGCCTTCGTTTCTCACACATACGCGTGGATACGTGACACCGTGTCTTAAATCACTTTGATGAGAATCAAACACAGAAGTGGGAAGTAGGGATGATGCACGTACACCCACAAACACCGATAGAGGACACATGATATTTACGTGGAAAACCCTAATAGAGAAAATCCACGGGGGCCCATAGACTCCAAACTATCACTATATGAGAAAGGTACAATCAGAGACTCGGAGGCAACGACCTCGAACTCTGTTTCTTTGTCAAGCGGCGGTTACAACAGACTATTACTTTGTATCTCTCTCTCTCTCTCTCTCTCTCTCTTTCCGTAAATAATGGCTTTCATTACTCTGTATCTCTCTCTCTCTCTCTCTCTCTTTCCGTAACTATAGAACCCCTTCTATCTAGGGATCTAAAGAAAACTACGACACCAAACTCAATGCCACCCTACACACCAATTCAAATGGCGAATATGATGATATGTGACCTTGCAGAGTTCTCTCTCTTCTTGGTTGAGATTTTGTGACTTCTCTAGCACTGTCAATTGCCACAAAAGAAGTCCTTTTAACTTTAGAACATATTTTCTCACCCCAACTTGCAAATAAAAAATGAAGGCATTCCGCATATTCCAATTGAACCATAGCCCCCAATACCTCAAGAACTCAAAAATAATTTGAAAATGAGGCATCGGTTGATTGTTCTCCATATGTGCAAAAACCCAACTGAAGGAAGATAGACTTACTCCTATTAGAGACATCCACACTAAACTGATACACCTCCAAACCATCCTTGCCATCGGGCATGAAATAAATCGATGCCTACTATGTTCCAATTCCACCGAACAAAAGAAACACAATCCTTTAGTAATGTTTCTTCTTTTTAATGCATCCCCTAATGGTAAAGCTCCAACCATAACTCTCCAAATAAATACCTTGGCTCATAGCATCAATCGAGAACACCAACCTGCCTTGATCACATGAAACCACCAAGTAATGGGCTTATGAAAACCCCATATCTTTATAACCCTTTCTTCCAACCACTTATGTTTGTCAATCAACTTGTGATAAGCAATATTCATTGAGATCATAGTCAATCTCTTATTTCCAACAAACCTCCAATCAAGCTCTTCAGATCGCCCATCTAAATCAGGAATTGGCTCATGCGAAGATAGTGTTTGTTGCAACTTATCCCAAATAAAGTTATAACCTTTTGGAATACAAAATGTTGATCTTATTGTTCGAAAATGCATTAATCTTCTTTGTGAAACCAACATAGCATCCTTAACTCTTACCAAACCCAATCTACTCTCTCTCTCTCTCTCTCTCTCTCTCTCTCTCTCTCTCTCTCAGTCGCTCTCTATACAATATGGTCTCAACAACAATTTACAACAACAACTAAATGATTGCCCTAAGTCATATTTATACTTATATGACTTTTAGGCTATTTACAAATATAGCCTCAATACTCTAACATATTTAAAAATATGTCCCATGTTTTGGTTCTCACCGGGTCCATCCGATCCGGTTTTCAGATCTCATCCAAGTCCTCTTTATCCCTTTCCGGGATCCCATCCGGAGGGACCGAAATCCCAACAATCTCCCCCTTCACTCCGGCATGGGATGTTCCTACCATGGTATATGGCTCAATCAAGGTGGGTCTAGACTTCGTAGTGAAAGGTATGAAGCTTCGTTAAGACAAGTGAATGATTAGGGTTAGAGGGAATTAGGGTTTGGTATGCTTAGAGGGAATTAGAGTTATTGTAAAAATTTAAACTAGGGCGCGAGGAGCTTTGGCATTGTCTATATGGCAGGATGCCGAGTGAACGAAGCCAAGCAAGGAGGTTGACATGGGCACTGGAAAATGGCTTCGATAGTCTTACTCATGCCATACTTAATAATGTCCCAACAATGGCAAATAAAAGATAAAATAATACCGTGTTGCTTGTGGCAACATTGGCATGTAGTTTTGACTATGTCATGTTTAGGGTTCTAAATTTGTTCATCTACATTATACGTTTCAAAGATATTGACGATTTGCAATCTATGTTAAGAATGGGTATGTTCCTTGGAGCTACGAGAAGGCTATCTATGTCAAGATGTAATGAAAAGGAGCACAATTGTCTCTATTAGTATTCTAGGCTCAATTTGATAATCTAGAATAATAGATATTACATAGGGAGTTCATAATTGATCTTTTATAATCACTTGTTTTCTTCCTTAATTAAACTTATATAACTCTAATTTTTTGCTAGTGAACTTAGATTAGTTTAATTACGTTTTTTTCTAACATTGGTATTAAATCTAGCCTTGTCAATGTTCTTCTTTTCAACTAGGCCTTCTACTATTATCCAAAGAAGCTTGTGGACGATTGATAAACAAGCGAAGCTTGTTAGTGAAGACAACTTTTTGGCATGGAAGAATTTGATCCAACCAATCTTGTATACTTGCCGTTGTTGGCTTTATGTTACAAGGAGAGACCAGTAAAAGTCTCTAGTTCAATGGAAGGAGTGTCAAAGGATGATGACGACAATCTCTGTCCTGAAGAAGAAGCTTGGGATATGAACTCACTCACACCTAAGATGGTTATGCAATTCAGGTCGAAAGAATTATTAAGGGAGCTTTGGGGAGCATTGCATTCAAGGTATGAATGGTCATGTGAACAAAGACTTACTCATTTGCAAAATGCAATTCAAAGATTTGAAAATAAATGGATTTGAATTTATTTCTGATAAGCTTATTGAGTTTATTTCTTTAAGAGATAAGATGGCGGCAATAGGAAACCTGCTTTCTAATCGTGAGGTATCGTTGTGATTGCTTGCTAAGCTTCCATCCTCATGGGAGACTTTTGTACCATAACACTTAAAAAGTCTATGCCATCTTTCGAACCTGTAGTAACATTGAATCTAGAGAAATAAGTAAGGACTGAAGAATAACAGTTTAGAATAAGTGTTTACTTCTAAAGATGCAAGGAAAAAGAAAGAAAAACACTCTACTGGAGAATTGTCTATTGCAATAAACAAAATCCTTTTCACAAAAGGATTCCAAATAGAAGAATCCACATAGGGATCTTGCCTGTCACTATTGTGGTAAGGAAAGTAACAGAGCTCCAAATTGCTTTAACAAAAAAGAGGGATGTACAAATCAATGATGGTAAAGGTAAAGTTTCATTAATTATGAGAAATAAGATTATAGAGGAAATCATATTCCCCATTGAATTGATTGAGGAAACTAATCATACATCTAAAAATTTATATAAAGTTGAATAGATGGTGGATAATGGAGTTACCAACTATATGACTAATGATAATAGTATATTATAAAATAAAAAGGAGTCATGTACTCCAATTGTTGCGGCTAATAATATAATTATTAAATAAGGGTCTCAAGGTGATGCTAATATTCCATCAGAAAATTCTAATGTTAAAATTAGGGATATCATATATGTGCTTTAACTATCTAAAAGCTCGTTATTAGTAGCACAAATCATAGATAAAGAGTATGGTGGGTTAGTTTGATAATAAATCAGTAGAGTTTATTTCTAAAGATACAGGTTCTGTTGTTGCAAAAGGCAGCGAAAGGGAAACATATATTATATGAAGAATTTCAATATGCAATCAAAGGATTCTTGAAATTTTTGGAGATTTGCAAGTTATCTTAATTCTATAAATTCAATGGACATCCAAGAATCTTTTTTGTGGTATGCAAGGTTAGGGCATGTACCATATTTAACTCTCCAATAAATGAAGCATATGGTAAACGGACTTCAATAGTGCTCTAAGGTAAGCAAACCTTGTGAGGCTTGCCAAGAAGGGAAACAACATCATGCTTCTTTCCCTCATGAAGCTCAGTTCAAAGCAAAAGATATTTAAAATTTGGTTCATATGGATATATGTGGTTCAATTTCTCCTAAGTCGGTTGGTGGTCATAACTATTTCATGTTAGTGATCGATAATTTTCTAGAATGACTTGGGTTTTTATGCTAAAAGCAAAGTTTGAAGTGTTTGATTGCTTTTAAGAATGGTGTTCCATGGTAGAAACTCAAACTAATTCTAGTTTGAAGTTAATAAGAGTAGATAATGGAAAGGGGTTTGTAAATAATAGATTCAATAAATTTTGCAAGAGAAAGGGAATCAGAAGACAATTTACAACTCCATAATCTCTTCAACAAAATGGAGTTGTGGAAAGGAAGAACAGAATAGTTATGGAAATGGCAAGATCTTTGATTTGTTAGGCACAACTTTGAAAAGAGTTTTGGAGTGAAGTTGTAAATACTTTAGTGCATATGTTGAACCATATTCCAATTAAAGCTTTACTAGATAAAGCTCCTTGGGAAGTATTCTCTGGTCATATGCCATAAGTTTCTTATTTTAAAGTCTTTGGTTGTGTTGCTTATGTGCATATTTCAGACGATCTAAGAAAGGTGGATTCATAATCCCAAAATATGATATTTGTTGGATATAGTTCTTATAGTAAATCTTATAGATTGTGGAACCCAGCAAAGAAAGATATCGTAATAAGTAGGGATGTTGTCTGTGATGAGACAATCCTTAAGTGTGGAGATGAAGATGATTTAGACGTTACTTTTCCTTCTCTAATTGACTCTATTTCACCATCTCCATCTGGTATTTCTAAATCTCCTATTTTTGAAAAAGATATTATAACCCATTTTAGTCCATCTACTTCTCAAAATCTTATTTACACTGATTCTCAATCACAACTTCCTCCACCAAGATGGTTGAAGACTTTAGATGATACAAAATTAAAGTGGTTGAGATCTACAAAGTAACAAGAAAGTGATAATCAAGAAAGGTACACAAGAAGTAAGTCAAAGTTATGAATTGCAGAGGTTAATCTTACATTAATTAGTATTATCAATAATGATTGTGAGAAAGTACCAAAGTTGGTGGAAGCTCTTGGAAATCCAATTTGGAAAAAGGCAATGGAAGCTGAAATTTTCTCAATTGAGAAGAATGGAACTTGGGTTCTCGTAGATAGACCTCTTGATAAGAAGGTAATTAAGGTCAAGTGGATCTTTAAAATAAAGTATAATACAGATGGAAGTTTGGATAAGTATAAGGTTTGATTAGTTGTCAAAGGATATGAACAACTAGAAGTTATTGACTATAATGAGACCTTCTCACCTATTTCAAAATTCACAACAATTAGATTCACGTTAGCATTTTGTGCTAACCACAAATGGAAAATATATCAAATGGATGTTAAATTTGCATTTTTAAATGATGATCTAAATGAAGAGATTTATGTGGAACAATCTGAAGATTTTGAAGTTGCAGATCCAAACAATAAAATATATATGTTAAGGAAGGCTTTATATGGATTGAAGCAAGCGCCAAGAGCTTGGTATTTGAAAATTCATGAATTTCTCATCAATTGTGGTTGCATTTGTTCTTTAGCAAATCCAAATCTTTATCTACTACAAGACAATGGTTGTTGATCTACTTATTTTCAGGTTCTTATGAATCATTCAAATATAAATTCTCTTAAGGAAATGCTTACATCTCAATTTGAGATGACTGATATGGGTCTTCTTCATTATTATATTGGCATGGAACTATGACTATTAAAAGATTGCATAGTCATAACCCAGTTTAAGGGTTTAAAACATTGCTCAACAGATTATAGAATGGAGAAACCAAAGCGCATCACTTGTCCTCTTCTGTCTCATGCAACACTTAGCAAATTTGATGATACTCCAGAATTTGTAGATGCTTCCAAATTTTGATCTCTTTGGTATTTATCACAGTAGACCAGATATTTGTTTTTCAGTGGATGTTTTGAGTCAATTTAACAGTAAACCACATCTCTTGCATAGGAGAGAAGCATTGTGAGTTCTCAAGTATTCATATTCTACTATGGACTAAGGAATTACTTACTCAAGTGGAGCCTACATGTATGGCTATTCAAGTGCTGATTGGGCTCAATGTATTGATGATATAAAATCAATATATGGTTACTGTTTCATTTATGGTGGTGGACTTCATGGTCAAGTAAGAAACAATCTTCTGTTTCTTCATCATCAACTGAAGTTGAATACAAAGCGTATCATTTTGCAACATCTGAAACATTATGGCTAATACAATTGATGAAAGATTTACTTAATACATTCAATTTGGCCATGACAATATTTACAGATAGTCAAACTACTATTGGCTTATCTAAAAATCCGATATATCATACAAAGGCCAAGCATATTGACATTACTGATCATTTTACAAGAGAACAAGTAAATCTAGGTATAATGTGTAGAAAGTAACGTGCAGAAGCAAGTATGAAGACCGAACAGAAGGAAGGAAACTCAGGTTCAATGGAGAGCTTGAGCTTACACGGTATACACGGGAGAGACAGAGAGAGTGAGAGAGAAGACACACCAAAAATATATAACAAAAGTACACAATCTCTATTCACCACTCTCTATACATATGTGTGTTCAATGAACACTTTTATACAAGTCCTAGAAGGACTGACAGAAGTACTGAAAGTACTTCAATGCTCATTAAGAGCTCCTACACTAACTCCCAAATATATTCCTCACGGAATATCTTTCCTAACGACCTCCCGGTTTACGCACTCGGCCTAACCGATCGGTCCCAACCGATCCGGTCCTTGGCTTCTTCAGCCGATCCGGCCGATGTTGAGCTTGTCTCTCAACACTCCCCCTCAAGCTCAACTCGAGGCTCTTCGGGATCCTCGGGCTCACGGATCCGGTTCCTCCTGGCTTCACGCCTCGCTCGCGCTCCTCGACCTGTTCGACTCCGCGCGCTTCGACCCTTCCGGTCGGCTTGTATGCTCATGCGGCCCTTATCATCTCTTCTGCTGTTGCGGTGTTGACGCTTCTCCTCCTGCCTTTTCTTCCGCTTGGGCCTCGGTTGATTCAACGTATCTGAATCAAACATCCGAACCGACTCGGCTACCTCCAATCGGTTTTCGCTCTCATCCGAGTTGGTTGTCTCCAACTCGTCTTCGGTCTTCTCGCCCTCGATGGCGTCATCTTCCCCATCCATGGTTGGCTTCGGCTCTCTCCTTCGGCTGCTCCCCTTCTGTCCGCTTCCGGACTTTTCCGCGGGTGATCCGAAGTCGAACTCGACAACCGAGTCAACAGCCGAGTCAACCGACTCGGTGTCGCGGCCTCCACTCCTTTCCTGCTGCTTTGCTTGGTCATTCGGGACTGTTCTCCCCCTCAAGTTCGGCACGTCGAGGTGACGCAATCCAAGCGCACCTGAGAATTGCTGCAACTTGTCCAGACCAAGAGGCTTGGTGAAGATGTCGGCAGTCTGCTGATCCGTCGGAACGTACTAAAGTTCGACTTCACCGAAAAGGACACGCTCACAAACGAAATGGTAGTGCACCTCAATGTGCTTGGTCCGTGCGTGGAAGACGGGGTTCTTCGCGAGTTGGATGATGTTGAGGTTGTCGCAGTAGATCGTCGTCGGATCGGACACCTCCTCTTGCAGGTCCTTAAGTAGCCGCTTCAACCATATGGCTTCGCATGTCGCGACAGCCGCTCCTCGGTACTCAGCTTCGGTGCTCGACAGTGCAACTATCGACTGCTTCTTACTGCTCCATGCGATCGCGGCACTCCCGAGAGAGAACGCGTATCCGGATGTGGATCGGCGATTGGCGGCGTTGCCAGCCCAATCAGCATCGGTGTAGCCGACTAACTGCACGGCTGCACCGGTCCGATATAGCAGTCCCCGGTCCTTAGTGTCGTTGACATACCGAAGTATGCGTTGCGCACACTGAAGGTGCTCCTCGGTAGGTCGCGCCATGAACTGACTGATCACCCCGACCGGATAACTGAGGTCGGGTCGGGTGATGGTCAAGTATATGAGGCTTCCGACAATTTGTCGGAACCTCGTCGGGTCGCATACCTTTCCTGTATCGGGACGAAGCTTGACGGTTCTGTCCAGAGGAGTCGAGACGGACTTACAGTCAGCCATCCCGAGTTTGAAGAGCATACCCAGCACGTAATGACGTTGGCTGATCAATATGCCTTCGGGGGTACGGATCACTTCGATCCCGAGGAAGTAATGAAGGTCCCCCAGATCCTTCATGTCGAACGATGCCGCAAGCTGGAGTTTCACGCGGTCGATTTCACCTAGGTCGACGCCAGTGATGACCAAGTCATCAACATATAGTAAAATACTAACCGGTCCGAGTCGACCTTTCCGGATGAACAGGGAAGAGTCCGATTTTGACGTGACGAAGCCCATTCGACGCAGTTGTTGCGTGATCTTCGTGTTCCAGGCACGCGGGGCTTGCTTCAGTCCGTAAAGGGACTTCTTCAGTCGGCATACTGCCGAGGAGTTCGTTCCGGAGTGGAATTCGGGGGGTTGTACCATGTACACCTGTTCCTCAAGGTCACCTTGCAGGAACGCATTCTTTACATCCATTTGATGTAAGTGCCACCCCTTCGCCGCAGCTACTACGAGCAAAACACAGACAATCGTCATTTTCGCGACCGGCGCAAACGTCTCATCGTAGTCGATGCCGTGTTTCTGCGCGTAGCCCTTTGCCACTAGCCGAGCCTTGTACCGGTTGACCGAGCCATCGGTGTTGTACTTGACCTTGTACACCCACCTACACCCGATCGGTTTTACCCCTGTTGGTGCGTCAACCAGGTCCCAGGTCTCGTTCTCCGCCAATGCGTGCATCTCTTCCTCCATCGCGGCACGCCAATTCGCGTCTTTAGCCGCTTCTGCGTAGCTCTCCGGCTCACGCACTTCCGCTACACGGGTCATGTACGCATAATGATGCGCCATGTACTCGTTGTATCCGAACCGCAGAACAGGGTTCTTCTGGCAGGTAGATCGGCGTAATCTCGTATTAGCCGATGTCGAGGCCTTCTCGGTCGACGCGGACTTCACCTTTAAAGACCCGTCACTGGTTCCCTCGGAGTCGGACTCGCGTCGGTCTGACTCGTTCTTATCCGTGCCGGAATCCGACACCTTCTTCTTCCCTTTCTCTTTGCATGTAAGCCGTCTCCTCGGCTTCCTGCACGAGGAATGCACGGCCGAGTCTCCACTACTCGCCGGCTCTTTATCGGACTGATCGTACCGACTCAGTCGTCCAATTGGTCCACTTAAGCAGAGTGAAATCGAACTCTCTTCGCGGGTCGATTTCGGGCTCATCCGGAGGCATCTCGGCCTCGTTGACCTCATCGTCAGAGCTCAAATTGGAGCCGGGGTTTGGAGTCGAGGGTTGGTACCAGGACGCGGACTCGTCAAACACAACGTCGCGGCTGACACGTGCTTGTTGGGTGCAAGGGTTGTAGCACTTATAACCCTTCTGCTCCTCCGAGTAACCGACCAAGATGCATTTCTCGGCCTTTGCGTCCAGCTTCCTCCTCTTCTCTTTCGGTACATGCACATACGCAATGCTACCGAACACCCTCAAGTGTCGCAGGTTCGGCTTCGTTCCGAAATACAGCTCATGCGCCGACACTTTGTCTCCGATCCAGTTTTGGATGTATACCGCGGTCCTTACCGCCTCGGCCCAGCAGAACTTGGGCAAGCTCTTTTCCTCCATCATTGCTCGTGCCGCTTCCACAACTGACCGATTCTTCCTCTCGGCCACGCCGTTCTGCTCCGGCGTGTATCTACAACTGAATTCGCGCCGAATTCCCATTTGTTGTAGATAACCGTTGAATTGGTTGGAGAAGTACTCTTTCCCGCCATCCGACCGCAGGCACTTGATCTTTCGTCCCGTTTCCGTTTCCACAAACCCTTTGAGGTCCCGAAAACAGTCGAAGACTTCGCTCTTCCTCTCAATGAGGTAGATCCACGTGTGCCGCGTGTGGTCATCGATGAAGGAGACGAAATATCGGCTCCCGCCAAGACTAACGTTTTGTGCCGGCCCCCATACATCGGAGTGTATAAGGTCGAGCTTGTTCCGGCTCTGGTTTCGCTCGTTGGGGAAAGGAAGTCCGTGTACAGCATTCTGTTGTTGGCGTGCGTGCTTATAGACGCACCCACGTGGTTCTCCTCTACCAGGAGCATCGACTGTAAGTCGAAAAAGGATGGCGTATTCTCCCGGGTACACACAGCCGTTCGGAACGCTCCAAACTTCGACGCCAAACCTCCGAGACAGATCTGGACCATCTCGCTCTCCTCGATGTTCACCTCTATGGAGGCGAGGGAGTCGCAGATATCCTTGATCTTCGAGGTATAGTCCGCCACCGACAAGTCGCGTTGTCGTAGGTTGCTCAACTCCTGTCGGAGCTGAAGCTTCCTGGCTGTGGTGCTCGCGGCGAAAATCTTCTTCAGATTTTCCCACGCACCCTTCGGCGTCTTTGCATCCCGAACATAGCTCAATAGTTGTTCGCCCACACACGACGCGAAGCAGTACAATACCCTGCTCGCTGATTGCTCCCACGACGGGAAGTCTCTGTGTGTCGATTCGGGTGCCGCGTCATTAGCTCCTTCGACATAACTCCAGTAGTTGTGCCCGAGCAGGTACTGGTGCATCTTGTAGGACCAAGACGCGTAGTTGGTTCTGTCAAGCTTCTCTGTTGGAAGCGAGCTCGCCATGCCTCTATCCATCGTTCTTCTTGTTCTTCTTCGTCAAGTTGTGTCGGCTGCAGAGAGGTTCTCAACCCTCGCGCTCTGATACCATGTAGAAAGTAACGTGCGGAAGCAAGTATGAAGACCGAACAGAAGGAAGGAAACTCAGGTTCAATGGAGAGCTTGAGCTTACACGGTATACACGGGAGAGACAAAGAGAGTGAGAGAGAAGACACACCAAAAATATATAACAAAAGTACACAATCTCTATTCACCACTCTCTATACATATGTGTGTTCAATGAACACTTTTATACAAGTCCTAGAAGGACTGACAGAAGTACTGAAAGTACTTCAATGCTCATTAAGAGCTCCTACACTAACTCCCAAATATATTCCTCACGGAATATCTTTCCTAACGACCTCCCGGTTTACGCACTTGGCCTAACCGATCGGTCCCAACCGATCCGGTCCTCGGCTTCTTCAGTCAATCCGGCCGATGTTGAGCTTGTCTCTCAACATAATGTAATTGGAATATTTTCAATAAAAAGAGAATCAAGCAAATATTCTTACCAAAGCATTAAATGGTAAACAATTATTGAAGGCATGTCAATACATTGGTTCTTCATCAAATTGCACCTGAAGAGGAGGATGTTAGTCTTCTAGGTTCAATTTGATACTATTAAATAATAGATAGTACATAAAGCGTTCATAATTATTGTAAAAGAGGATAGACATGCAAAATCTATGGGGTAGAAGAAGTGTCTATTTTTAGAAACTCGATTTTTAGAAACTTCCATTTTCAGTCCTTAGCATATAGAGGTTGTGTATTAATCTTTTAAAGCTCATATTGTGTGAATGAGCTTATTACTTAGCTTCATCTTTTGTAGAAATATTCTTTCTATTGTTGTTTTAATTGATGTTTTATAATCACTTGTTTTCTTCGTTATTAAACTTTTATAACTCTAATCTTTTTACTAATCAAGTTAGATTAGTTTAATGATCTCTTTTCTAACAACCTTGATATTGAGAGGTTCATATGAAACGGTAACCTACATCTTGTTGTTTTAAGTCAAGCATGTTTGCTGATATGAAGAGAGACCCTTGGAATCTAGATCCTCGTGAGTGGTTATATTATTCCGTGCTCATCTTCTTACGCATATATTCTTTAAGACAAGTACACTGAAACCGAAGTGCAAACAAATCCTTACCTCAATACTATAGAGAAGGAAGTGTTCATAAAATGATGTAAATTTCCGTATAACCTTCAAACTTGGTGCTACTTGTTTTGTTATATATGATTGTTTTACAACTTAGAACCCTCACAAGCTTGTCTCTCAAAGGCACTCTAGTTCCCTAATTTTTAAGAATACCTATATAGGCTTGAAAATAACATGGGTTGGTGAAATTGAGGCAAGAAAACAAGGCAGATGTTATGCACTCCATTGAAAATTCCCAAAGTTTATTACCCTTTAATTTTAACCAAAAGTGGTTGGGGCTCATTTCCTTGATAATCTCCTACTTGTGCACTTATTTCAATCTATCATCACAACCCAATCTATGCAATAAATCTTCCTGCTCTTGCTACTACAAGCCAATTGAACTTGAAGACAAAACTTAATTTGTACAACCTCGGTTTTTTGGTCAATATCGTCTTTGACAACATATGCATTGGATTCTTGCTTGTTTTTTTTTTTGAGATTCTCAACTCTAGAACGAAATACTGAATTCTTTGATAAGTTTATTGCACTCTAACTATAATAAGTTTATTGCACTCTAACTATAATTGTGCACAACATTCTTCTCTTATTTGAGTCCGAACTTAGGTAACAAAGCTTGAAGATCCTTATAATCTCTTTTCAGAAACTCTTTTATGACTTTAGTTACTGAGATAGACTTGGCAGTTCTGGTTACCGTTAGCCCTTGTGGATCCTCTAGCTCGATCTTTCTGTCGATTCCATGAGTCTCACAAAACCATCTCTATCAATTGATGAGGTTCTCCCTTCCGTCAATGTTTGCTTGGGGATCAGACTAGCATATACCCTATTGATGACGAACCGGGTAGAGGTAGTTGTCAAATACCTCTGAGCCACTAACTCAATATTATTTGATTAGTATTAATCTCTCTCACGCTTACTTTCTCAAACAAAGTAGGAACAAAGAATATATTTTATTACACCACTCTTACAAAGAGGTCTAACACCAACAACGAGGAGAAATTAGCGTTTGTCTACTAAACACTATCATTAATCTCTCTTGAGCTTTTGATTACAAAGGAGAGGAGGCGAGTTTTAATCACTAGGAGCTTCTTAAGAATAAAGAAGAAGCTTAAAAGTCACCACAAGGTGGCTTAAATAGCCTTTACATCATAAGTGTGGCCATTTCACACTAGGCTACAAATTAGCTATTTCTACTCCCCTTTTGTATATCTTATTAGTCGCTTGGTGGCATCCTTTGTTGATGCACTCTTCTTCACGACCAATGTGTTTTGCATTCCAAATGCTTGACAACCTTTCTTGTATTTTGTTTGCTAACTAATGCAAAGTAGTGTTTACTAGAAAAAAACACTTGGCTCTTCTAGTGGATTGAGTGACAATATTTGGTAATTGTGACATCCAACTAATATCCGTGAAGAGGGAACACAAGTGTCTAAATTGAGCTGAATATAATCCATGGAAACCTAGATCTTGTTGCTTTATGGAAAGCACAATTATTGGTCTAACTATTAAGAGACACTTACAATCTAGACTCTTGTAAGTTTGGATATTTTGACATGCTTTTCATCTTATTTGTATATCTTCAAGTCAAGGACAATTAGTACAAACTACAAAGCTTTGGCTCCACAAGAAGTACAATAATGTAGTGGAATTGAAAAGGGTTCACAATGACATTAAAGGAAGGACATTAGTGCATCTGGCCACAAGTTTCAATACAATGAACTGCCCCAACGACACAGTGATATCCAAAACACAGATAGCTACAAATAGAAAACTATACCATATATTGCACTAGACAATTTTGGTAATAGTCTATTGATCACCATAGCTTCTGATGGAACTGGTATGGGATGATCAATTCCAAGCAACTTCATGTTATGAATTCTCAAACAAATCGAATTACTACTAAAGAAGTCAATGTTCAGACAACAGTTATTGGGATGTAGTTGTTTCCATTTGATGTTTGATTTTGTCTAAATTATCTTCTTCAGACTACACATTCGAGGAGTTCAACATGGCATGGATGCTAAACAACTCATGTTGCAACCATGTAGTTGCTGACATGACAAAGCCAGAGACATGATTGAGCATGAATAGCAAAAGTGGTCAAAGCAGAATTAGAAGAACGTTTGAGATTGCTAAATCATGCATGACCACAATCGTGTGCAGTTTCATCCAGAGTTTCCATAGAGATATGGTGCAACATGTCATACATATGTAATGTGTGTGAGAGAGAGTAAGGGCACAGCAAACAGAACCATTGCAAAACCCTGAAAAGAACACTCTACACACGCTTCTCTATCACGAGGAATTTCTCTGAGCACCATGAAATAGCAACCAAGAAACATAAAATAAGAACTTCAAGAAGCTAACCAATGGTGCTACTAGTAAGCATGGGAGTCCGTCCCAAGATGCCCATTGAGAGAAGTAAGGGACAATAAATAAGCATCTTGAAAGACCTGATGCTGTGTCAAACCCACTTCAACATTACACTCTACATTTTTCATAGGAAGGAATATAACACTACACTCTATACATTCATTACTTTGAAAAGAAACATCAGGGAAAACATAATTATCATGGAAACAGAAATACGTGCTTTATGTAGCTAGATTTATCTATCGAGGTAAATTTCTAAAAATGCTTCTAGTTATTAATAGGACCGCCGATAAGTAATACAAGACATTGAGCCTTACTTCTTAGATGGGCAGAACGCTGTATTGTCAGACGGGAACTAATTCGATCGTTAAATCTCCCTCAGCAAGGGAGAGATAAAGTTTGGAGTGTCATCTCATTAGACTTTGACAGATGACCAGAAAGAAAATTAAGAGCGAGAATGTAACTGAGGGAAAAAAAACATCAAAGAAAACTGAATTACAAACATTAACAGTTAAGATGAATATCAGTCATAGAAGCAACCACACAGAAACGAAACCCGAATTTATAATGGACAAGACATAGGAATGAGAACAATAGAAAGAAATGCGAGCCTTGTGAACAGGTACAGAGCAAGTGTCTTTAAAAATAAACAGTTTGATCAACTATGCAAGCCATGCTGTGTAAATCAGACAGAATCTATTCCGTCCCCACGAGATCAGGTAGAATTCGGCTCTCTTCTCTCTCTGGCCTTTCAGAATCAGGTGTCTGTGTGTTGTGAATTAGGGCTTCAGAAGACGTTGATCTTATCCATGATAAATACATAAAGAGGTTGGAGGCCTTTCGAGACATTAGGGCTTAGGTCAAGTTTAGAATCATTTAGGTTATTTACCAAAAATGCCCTCCGCACAAAGAAAAGAACAAGACGCCAAATTGACAATAATAAAAGATAGCTCCGAACCGGCCAAACCAATTGATAAATTTCCGAGTCCTCTTTAGCACTTACAGAAAAATTCTATTGATTCTCCCGGGGCTACTCAATCCAATGCGTATCCCCGGGGAAGAGAATCGGGTTGGCCCTTGCGAACAGCCTCATCTTGCCGAATGAGTGCTACCCCCAGTGGAATTCGAATCCCCGCCGCCTCCGTGAAAGAGAGTTGTCCTAGGCCTCTCTTAAAAACCTCTACTTGACGAATACCACTGAGACTTTTAGTAGGCGACACCTAAACTCAAACTAGGGAAAGTCACTTCAGTAGTTTCTATTCAATCGTATGGAAAGTTGTATTCGATGAGAGTCGTACGTGTAGATTCAACAATATTGTCCCTAAAAAACCAGGTACATGGACCACAATCGAGATCTTTTAGATTTGCAACGTAGAACGAATCCGATATCAATAGCTTCTTTTCACGAATATGGAAATGGAAGAGAGTGAGGGGCGAGAAAAGACGAATTCGGCAAGCAAAGGGTGGGGATAGCATGCAAAGTTTCAGGCGTACATAACGAGAGATATACAAATAAATTTTATCATTGGGTTTGGAGGTCGAATATTACCAATGAAACCAAGAATACATATTACATTTTCACATAATACATGTGAAAATGAGTAGCAAATGTTGCAATCGAGAGTGCACAATATGATTGTGAGAGAAATTCATACAAAGATTAGGTTTAATCGAAGTTGTGTGGAAAGTGTTGAGATATCAAGCTCAACTAGTTTAATCTAGTTAGTCAACACATGTAACTTAGTAGTTACCTAGATCGAATCTAGTTAATGTGTTGACCTTAAGTCTTTAAATAGGACCTTGTACTTAAGTGGGATATTCTAGATCCTCCACTCCTTAGTACATTTAATGTAGGACTTACACATAAGTACCTATGTTCTACCCACACATGTGCACCTTTGCACATGGGTTGTATATATACCTCATTGTGGGTATTTTTGTATGTTGATGACACTTTTCAATATAGTCAATCATCCCCCATTTATCTTCATGTTCATAAGTGTAACTTCCTCTCTCTCTTTCTCTCTCTTCCTCTCACACACTCTCACGTGCATATCATACTAATCTTCCGTTGCTTAACGTAACCATATAATTAATCTCTAATTAACCCTAGTTAATTACCTAATTACTTAACAGAAAGCATAATTGAATGTGATCAAAAGCAAAGAGCATTGTATTGAAGTTTGATGCTCTAAAATCAAGAAAAGTTTATGCATGTATCAAGGTAGAACCAAAATGTAGGTTTACTTCGAACATGAACTCACCTACCCCTCCCTTCACTTTTGAAACCTTTTCTCCTACCCTTTCTTTCTCTTGTTTGTCCTTATTCTCGCTCTACCCCTCCCCCTCTCTTTTTCAATTTTTTTTTCTTCCTCCTACCCCCTCTCCAAAAATCACTTTTGTTTTACCTTCTACCCTTTCTCTCTCCACCTCTCTTAAAATCATTTTTACCCCTCTTTCCTCCATCACGCCCCCCAACTTTTTATAATCACTATAAAATCCTTCCCCCTACTTTTCATAATCACCCTTGAAATCCTTACCTTCACCACTACTCATGTCCCCACTAATTCCCATAAAATGTTCAAACTCTCTCTCTCTCTCTCTCTCTCTCTCTCTCTCTCTCTCTCTCTATGTAACGCTGCTGCCAACGGCTCTTTTTGTTGCCTGTCGTCGTCACCACTGCCGCCATCGTTTGATGTCGTTGCTGCCACCGCTGTCGTCACCATTGCTGCCATCGTTTGACGTTGGTGTTGTCGTTGTCATCGTTTGCCATCACCGTTGTTTGGTTTGTAGTCGTTGTCGTTGTCGACCGCCACTATCACCTACGCTTCTGAAGACGTCGTCGGTTGAGTAAACGAGAGAGTATAAATGTGCTTCTACACTTGTACCTATCACGCAAGGCACTGATGCTCGACTAAGTTTTCTATTATTTTTGTCTTTTCTTTCTTTTATCTTTTGAATTACAACATGACTTCTAGACGAAACCATAAGGAAACACACAAAGAAATTATATGTAAGGAAGAATTTTTAGATGTCCTTAACCGTTTAGTTAAAATAGAAAAATGCGCGAAAGAGATTGAAACTGAAAAACAAAAAGACAAGGAAGAAAAAGAAGTGCTTATTGCTGAAATAGCGAAACTTAAAGTAGACTACACGAACCTTCATAAACAAGTTAAGGACCTTGAGACATCTAGGGAAGATGGTGAAATATCTTCCCTAGAGGATATTAAGGATGAGATCAAAAAGGTTAAGGAAGAGGTTAAACGTGATATGGAATTAGCAAAAACTAGGTGGGTTGATGTAGTAAAACGTAATATTAAAAAGGAACTAAAGGATGAAAATATTGTAAACACTACCCTTGAGGAGGAAAAAATGTGTCAAGCTCGACGCCTAAATATATGAGTTATTGGGCTCAAGGAAGGGGCATCTCTCGACGAAGATGCACAAACATTAGGTAAAATGTTGGGGTATGAAGCCTTACCAATCACTAAAACTTGGAGGGTAGGACATGATACCACTAGGAAAAGAGCTTTGGTCCTTCAGTTTAAGGACTCAGAATCTAGAATCACATTTTTTAAAAAGAGACCAATTCTTCAAGGATTGGGCGGGAACCCTATCTACCTCGATGAAGACCTGACGAAGATGCAAATTGAGCATCGTAAAACTTGTATGTCGCGATTCATACAAGCTCGTAAAGAGGGGCATTGTGCTTTTTACCGAGATGGACGTGTGATAATAAATGATCGCGCCGCCAATTGATGGCGTGTGGCCCATGTGACAGACAATAAACTTAGGATGACTTTATGGAATTGTAACGGTGCACTTTGGACACACCCTGGCCGTCTAGAGGACATTTTGAAGGTATCTGACATACTTTTTTTAGTAGAAACACATTAGAGTCCAAATCGAGGATTGCCATGAGTTGACAGTTTTCGTTGGGAATCTGTCTTTAGACAAACCTCACGTTGACACACTACTAGAGGGTCTGGAGGGGTTGCGATACTATTTCGGAGAGAGATACATAATAGGATAGAAATACTAAAGACAGACCTAGAAGCCCGTTTTATGTGGGTGAAAGTCCTCACTAGCAAGGATCAAGCGATATTTATCGTCGTTTGTTAATTCCCCCTGAAAGGATCCCAGTATAATATGGTTGGAGAGGCGAGTATAGTTGATGAAGGAATGCCACATGGGCCTTCTCCATACGAACCTTTATCGGATGACATAATCTGATATTCTTCTCAAGGGGGAGTCTTCCTTGTAGGAGATTTCAATGTGAGAACCCAATCCTCACAATGCACAATATTTTAGATAGATAGAAACCTAGAAATGGTGAATGCCGACCCTTTAGCCTTAGACATAACACGTACATCAAAGGGTCAAGGTGCGGACGCCACAAGCTTTGGCCATCATTTGCTTGAACTTGGAAGCCGACACCAAATGATCATATATAATGGCTTAGCCAAGTGGTCGGACTCGGAAGAGCTCGCATGTTTTCCACATGGAGGAGGGGAAAGCACAGTTGATTATCTAATAGGACGCCCTGAAGTTACCCACATCGTTAACTCCATCTGGGTGGCCCCATGCCCCATTGGTGCAGACCATAACTTCTTATACTTTGAGCGAAAATGCGACACCTCCCACGCCACCAACTCTAGTCAACCAAACCATCACACCATAATACATTTCACACATGAGCTCACTGACATCTACTCCCAACATGTTCAAGCCCATCTCTCCTCTTTTGATTCTTCCTTGCCTTTAGAGAACCTCACTACAGAACTCGCACACATCCTTCACTCAGCAAAAATTAGTAGCTTCCCATACATGAAACACTCCAATCATAATAGAATAGGGTCTATGCCACAGAAAAAGTGGTATGATGAGGATTGTAGAGAGTTGTATAGACAACTTAAAGTGTCGCGACTTAGTGGTACTATTTCCTCGGTACAGGCTCGCAAAGAGGTGCGCAAGATGATACGTCGTAAAAGATGAACTTGGGAAATATCTCAATATTGGGAACTCTACCATATGCTCATGAGTAGGGACTGCGCCCTTGCATGGAAGAGACTACGGGAACCGCAACCAAAAACACCCATCGAGGATCCCAATATTTGGCACACATATATCGAGAGACTCTACCATGTCCCGAACCAACCACCCATTCCAATGCCTTCCACACCTCGACCTACCATGGAGACACTTTTGACAACCTCTAGGTTGTGAAAAGACACCTCCCTTGATAGGTTATGAGTAAGACACCTCCCTCCATTGAAGGACGGGGAATCGGGCTCCGACTAGTTGACAATGGATTTAAAAATATGTTTATAACTTTTTAGGCGCATGCTTACATTAAGTAGAAAATATGAGAGGGTATGTACGTAGCCATAGTTGCTTTCTAATATTCTGGAACTCGGTTGATGAGTGATTCCCCCATATATATATAAGCCACCTTGTATAGCCTTTCTATACAAATCTTTCCCAACTAATGGGAAAGTAGTTCCTTTTTTGGAAGATAGAAAAAAGGCATTCCCAAGGCAAATATAATAATATTATTCGTGCAGAAACTATAACATGATATTCGTGGATATTCAAAGAAGGCAAATAGAAATCCCTATTTTCTGCTAAAAAAAATAACTACACTCCATCATGCCATTGTTTGAATATAGGTCCAAAAACAACTTATGAGAAGTATGTTACACAACTTTTAAATTTGTAAAATATGTATTCTAAGTATTTTGAAAAAAGTTAGAATACTTGTATAATACTTAGCATACGTGTTCTACGTGTATTGTATGATAGTATTCTACAACAATATTTCGAGGTTTAAAGTGATTTACATGGTGATTCTATGTTGGTTCTCTTACGTTCGAGGGGAACTATTTGTTTCATGTAAAGGATCATCTTGAGATGTGTAAGTTTGATGGATTTACTTTGCAAGGAGGGCCATTTATTGTTGGTGAATATTGATCTTTTATATGATGACACAATGAAAAAAATGGCGAGAAGGACCAATTAAATTCATATCAATTCCAAATGGATTTGTGGTTTCTTAATCAATTGGGAACATATGAAATATGAAGAGGCGTTGAACTGTGTGACTTCATCAAGCAACCAAGAAGACGGTTCATGCGGAAGAAGTGGTTCATTGTGCTTGCTTCATGTGGATTTCTAGGCCTCCACGCGGTGATATACAACGGTAGCAAGTAAGCATGAATCGTGGATCTTTCGCTTGTCCTTGTCTTTGGCCGGATTCATCCAGCCTAGCAGCCGCCCATATAAGAAGAGGAAACTTATCAACGAGAAACTAATAGCTAGTACATGGTCAAGACTCAAAACTATATTAACTAAGACATAATTGTATATACTATTTTAATATTAAGCATAACAAAATAGCTATTTAAAAGTATACTTTAAGAAGGCCTTAGACTAGCTCACTTTCTCCTTTTCTTTCCCTTGCTTTTTCTTCTATTTATCCTTGCTAATCTTTCTTTATTCATCTTCAATTTTCTACGCACTCCCAACCTTATCACATACTCTCTATATGGTTTCAGCAACAATTTATATTTCACTATGGTAACCTCGATGAATTTCAAACTCACAAAATTCTCCATAGACAAATCATGTGCTTTGTAAAAGCATTGATTATATTTGGGTGCCTTCCACTTCTCATTGTCCTTAACATGGCGTCAATTTTTTACTTTCTTAATTCACTTGCAATCAAGTTATTCTAAAATATTGGGTTCTAAAAGCTACGCCAAGAAGTTATTGCACGCAATACCCTTTCCAATCCTTATCTTCTCCAAGAGAGATGTTGGTAATAGTCCTTGGATGTTGAGTGTGAAGAAGATTTATATCTATATGAGCCTTAATGACACATTTTTTACCCAGGAAACAATCGATACATTCAATATATACTGCATGAGTGCAATTGATAATTACCCAAAATACAAGGGGTATTAATGTTTGTTAATGTAGTCCTCATACTAGTATTCTTAAATTAAGCCATGCATTAAATTTGAAGGAACTAGAATTGATGTTCTGTTAAATTTATGAAACATTCCCCATGTGATGATTATGTAATAGCCAAAGTAGTTGACGAAGTTTGCATAAAATGGTCATTGAAACTTGTTCTTTGAGGATGATTTATAGCTCGGAGGTTCACATCACATAGAGTATGGAGTTGAAGGTTTTGAAAATAAAACCTCATTGGTCATCTTGTGCTTTGCAAATAGAGTTTGAAAGAAGTATGTAGTGTTAACCACCAAAAGTAAATCAATCATGGATATAAATTCACGTGGCATTAGTTGTGCATTCTTAAGACACAATATGTGTTAAATAAGTTGGGTGCTCAAAGGAGTTAATGTTTGTTGAAAATGCCAAGTGTCAAAACATCGTCACCAAGTTTAGATATATAATAGCGTCTCTATTTTTACGGATTCATTTGGATGGTTACTTGTACAAACATTATCTGAATTTGTCAAATGGACAATGGTGTGCTTACATTCGGACATTATTAATAACCCCCTTTCACTTCATCTTGAGGGTTTCAGTTCATGTCACAAGTTATTACTAATAGCAAAAATCCCTTTGATTTCTCATGTCATCGCTGAAACATCGGCCAACAAGAAAATGCTACATTTGTTGGTGTCACTTTTATCTATTAACCAAAGCTAGACCAAAATGTTTTACATTGGCGAAGTGATGAATTACAGTTTTTTCTATTCACAAAAGCTAGACCAAAATGTCTACACATGTTTGAAATTGGAGCAAGGGTAGCGAGGTCACCTTTGTAATATGTGCTAATTTGTAGCTCCTTATGTATGAAAATACATTCTATTTCTGTTTTGGAGGCAAGCGCGTAGCATCTATGAACGCCTCAAATAAAAAAGTTATGATGAGAAGATTCTACTTTTAGAATGAGATATGTATGCCAAGAAAAGCATATGGGAGAATCATGTGAAGAATATTCCCACGAATCTTCTTTTTTCCAATTATTTTAAGTAATGTTTCCTGGGAGCCACAACATTGCAACTTCTTACCTTCCAACTCTAATACACTTGGGAAACAAACCTTGGTTGGCTGTGGGCACTGGGCATCGCAAGGAGGAGTGAGTGGGTTTTACTTCTAGAAATTCCATTCTTGAGGAGTGAGTGGGTTTTACTTCCATAAATTCCGTTCTTGTTGTCGTTCTCAGATTAAAAAGTACATACACCTTCTTGTTCCTCCATCAAAGAGTGTATGTCTTTAACTTTGCGAGGAGACTGGTTGTTGCATATAGTTTGTTCCTTTTCAAAAACGCATGTTGACCTCACTCTTATTTATGTATTCCCGAAAAAGAACTCGACACCAATTAAATTACTACTTGAACATATTTTGATCTTACCATGCTCAATTCTAATGGTTTATCATTTGAGTATGATGAAGTTGCCATCAAACTAAGTGCTTACTTACTTCTTGGTCCTCATATCTCTTGAATGGTTTATTAATATTCTACACATTCTATCATATCTAAACAAATTTGGAAATTGTTCAAGGTGTAATGCCTTTTCCAATCGAGCGTATTGGATAATTGTGGAGATTAACACAACATATCTTCACAAAAAAGTGACACGCTCAATCATTTCTACCATAAAGAAGAAGATAATGATAAATTATAAGAGATTAAAATAAAAGAAATGAGTGATGGCACATAAAAGGAAGAGCATAAACTTACGAAAGTTGACCTAAAATGAATGGTTGTTCACTGTCATGTGAAGCTGTCAATGTTTTTCCCATGTTACAAAGAAAGACAAGCTATATAAACAAATTTGAATACAACTCGGCAAAAGCTCGTGGACCTTTTTATTTTCAAAGAGATGTGTATAAATATGTATATGATGCCACTTGTTTATTGTCCATACAAACAAAATTGAATTGATCTCCCTTCTCTTTGTCTCTCCCTTCCCCCTTATGAAGAAGACACACATTAAGAAAACTTGTGTAAGTAGGCGCTATGGGTCAAAATTGGCCTCTTTATGGACACTTCGTATAATGTTCAAGTTGTGATTTATTGAAATTGTGGATCTTTAATGGGGTTTAATGCTTATTATCGATAAAATACAATACATTACGAAGCAATCTTTTGTACATATATGCAAAGGTGTTTTCGGAATCTATTTGGAGTGATGATAACATCATGAAGAAGGGAAGAGTGGCTGGCCATCCGACTCGTGAAGTGATGATTCCCACCCAATGGATGAGGTGCAGACAAAGGCAAGCGGCCAACAGCATAGCAAGCGGCCAAAAGCCGTAACAGAGCAAAAGGCAAAAAGCGAAGAGCAAAGGAGGCAAAAAGGCAAAAAAAAAAGCGAAGAACAATAAAAGGAGGCAAAAGGGAAAAACGCTTAAATCAAAATGCAAAATCCAAAAAGTTCATAAAGAAAGAAGGCAAAAGCAAAAAGAAAAAAATGCGAGAAGAGCGAATACAAAAAAGCGAAAAAGCCGAAAGCCGAAAGCAAATGTTTTTGGGCGAAGAAGATGAGGAAAGGAAAAACATGTCCTTCTTCTTGTGGTTTTTAGGATTGGGAAGTCTTTTTTTTTGGGAAACTTCCTCCAAGAAACACAACAATACCAGGCTACTACTCTACTACTACTACTACAATCGAAGAAGAAAGAAGAAGAAGAAGAAAGAAGAAAGAAGAAGAAAGGAAGTTCCATTCTTCTTCTCCTTCACGCAGCGGTATTTTTTAGCATCTCAATTCTCTCCTCTGTTCTGTTCTGTTCTGTTCTGTTCTGTTCGGTGTTGTTGAGAGAGAGGGAGAGGGAGAGAGATAGCCATAGCCATAGCCATAGCCACAGCCATAGGCATCGGCATAATAACAGAATGGGCTGTATATCCTTAAGCCGATCAGCGATCCCACCCGGAATCTCATTCCTAAGGCGGATCACCAGGAAAGAGGCGAGCTTCCATGAGTACCGGACGTCAGTGCTCCTCCTCACCTTCATGGCCTATACCCTCTACCACGCGTCTCGGAAACCCACAAGCATCGTGAAGGACACCCTTCAATCTGATGCTGTTGGGCTTGGGCTCAGCCGTGGTGGTCCTCCTCGTCCTCTGCACCATCATGTCTCCTCGCAGTCGCAGTCGATCATGGACACCGGCACAGGCACAGGGGTAGGCACAGGCACAGGCACAGGCACAGGCACAGGTTGGGCGCCCTTCAACACGGCCTCCGGCACTGCCCTCCTAGGTGAGGTAGATGTTGCCTTCCTGGCTTCTTATGCCATCGGTATGTACTTTGCCGGTCATCTTGGTGACCGCCTCTGCAACCGATGGTTCCTCACTGTCGGCATGATTGGCAGTGGTATCTGCGTCTCCCTCTTCGGCATGGCCTACTGGTGGGACATTCACTGGATTGGCTACTTCTTCATTGTCCAGATCATTGCCGGCTTCTTCCAAGCCACTGGTTGGCCCTCAGTTGTCACAGTGGTGGCACGGTGGTTTGGGAAGCGGAAGCGAGGCCTCATCATGGGGATATGGAATGCGCATACATCTGTAGGCAACATCTTGGGCTCCTTGATTTGTTCGGCCATGCTCTCCTACGGATGGGGATGGGCCTTCCTCATCCCTGGCATAACCATGGCTTTTGGTGGCTTGGTCATCTTCTTCTTCTTGGTGGTGGATCCTGTTATTGTTGGCTTCCCACCTGCACATGAAGCTACTGCCGAAGGATCCAGCAAAGCCAGGGATCACGAGGCTGCAGTCAATCCTGACACAACATGCTATTCAAAATCGGATGACCCGTTGCTTAGTGGCTCCGAAGCTAGCGATTCAGATGGACATAGTGCTGTGAGCTTCCTGAAGGCCTGGGCAATACCAGGTGTGGCACCGTTTGCCTTATGCTTGTTCTTCACCAAGCTTGTTGCATACACATTCCTCTATTGGCTCCCCTACTACATCAGCCATACTGGTACAAAAGGGCTTACTTTGGATTTATTTATGTGGTCGATTTCAACATCTTAGTATTCACTTTGTGTCTAATTAAATTATGGCACGTGTTTTGCAGAGATTGGAGGTAAATATCTCTCTGATTCCACCTCTGGGAACTTGTCCACAGTGTTCGATATTGGTGGTGTGTTTGGAGGCATACTAGCTGGATACATATCAGATAGAATGAGAGCGAGAGCCATAACGGCAGCGAGCTTCATGTATTTCTCCATACCGGCACTATTTGTGTACCATGTGTGCAGCTCGGTTTCGCTATGGCTTAACTTGGTGCTAATGTTTGTGGCTGGGATGTTTGTGAATGGGCCATATGCTCTCATCACAACAGCTGTCTCGGCTGATCTCGGAACACATAAATCTCTCAAAGGTAACTCAAAAGCATTAGCCACTGTAACTGCCATCATAGATGGGACAGGGTCAGTCGGGGCAGCCGTGGGGCCCTTACTCACTGGCTATATTTCGTCCACTGGTTGGGATTCAGTTTTCATCATGCTCATGATGTCAGCTCTCTTTGCGGGGCTCCTACTGACGAAGCTTGTGATTGGCGAAGTGAGAGAACTCATGACACGAGCCAAAGATTCATCTTCCGGATCCTTCACCTCATCGTCGTGATGTGGAATTAGCAAGAGAGTCTAGGATTAAACAAGGAGCAAATAACCCCATGTTAGTCAGGTACTTAATCAAACTCTTTAAATATCACGGTATCTCATTTGTGAGGCGTTGTGTGGAAAACCACCTCTACTTATATGTATATATACATATATTGTTGTTACATTTACAAAGTGTATAGATTTTGCGTTGTGATAGGGCTGTTCTTATTTCATCTAATGTTTGAACCCTTGCAGGCTCTTTCGTTTCTGGATGCTCAATAATGACAATGGTATTATAGTCATGAAGATCAAGGGCACACTATATGAGGGCTATATATGGTGCTGTAATAATGTGGAATAGATTTGTTGGTGATGAAACTAGGGTTTCGATGGTGGTATCTGAAGATATGAGTGCGATGATAAGACATTCGCATAATCGGGAAAGAATCAAATCGGAATAGGTTTTTGTGTGTTATCTTGTTATGAGAATGATATGTTTGATACACACCAAGTGTGTACATCACGAAGTATATGTTCAGTTAGTCTTGAGATTTAGGTGTCTATATGTATCGAATCCTACAAATGAGCATTCATTTTTTTCATGCACTTCATAATATGTATGGAGGCGAAATAATAACCAGAATATGGAATGATATGTGAACAATTCTGTAATGCTGAAAATTCAAGCCATGGGTTCAGTTGATTAGATAGAATGATAAATGAGAGGAAAATGTGTTGTGTGATGAAAATAAACATCTCTCTCATCATTCAGAATCGTAAAGATTGAAAAACCATAATTTCTTATTGCTCTCATTGTCTTCTTGATAGTAGTACAATGTAGGGTTAATGATAGTTGTGTGTTCTAAAAAGTTTATGGCTAGTTGCTAATTTTATTCAATGTGTTTTCGCTATTGTCCTCATTCCTGATATAGTCTAGCCATTACATCAGATGCCATCATGGTTTGTGTGGCTATGGGAATTAGGGCGAGTTAGGAAGTCCATTGATATCTATATAGTAGATGCAATCAATCTACCAAATATGGTATCACCATCTAGGGATGCTACTCCAGATCTAAGCTATACATGAAGATAAGTGTGAGTTTTGCTAAAGTAGGATTTTACAGCCAACAGAATATTATCAGATAATGTCAGCCTTTCCATGATTATGTTGTTCATCACATATGAGTCATTTGCCAAGTTGTATATTTATTATTCGATAATGCAATGCAACATATTCTCATTCTTATTTGTACTTTCAAGGTGCCAAATTAAGTATATAGAAATTGGACCATGCTCATTGTTCACTTGAAAGATGGACAGCCAATGACAGCCAATGGAATTTTAGTTTAAAATTATTAGGGACCCTTTTCCAAAAATGAATGTTTCTTTTCATGTTGAAAACCCGTTATGAAATTGTCAAAATCCTCTCTTTGGTCACTCAAAACTTGATATTGTGTTTGTTTCTCGTTAATTCACTTTCTTTAGTTTTCCTATGTGGTAATTTTTCTCATGTGTAGTAACATGTTAGTTTGGATTTTTACATGTTTGTTTAATTCGAACTTATGATCCAGGACCCCACATGATTCACATCATGTAGGAGAATAAATTTATTTGTGAGATGATGAACCCCTTGGGATCTAGGTGAATATAGTCTCTTTGAACTAAGGATTGAAACTGTGTGGAAACAAGGAATTTACACCTTGATACATTAACATGAAGGAGTTACCTCGCAAGTGGTATGCGAACAAATGTGAAAGCTAGGTGTTGCTGACTTCATGAATAACATCGAGGCCACCTTGTTTTGTTTGGAATTTGGCATTTAGGCCATTACCAATCAAGTAATAAGTACAAAGTCTACAACTTTAATTTGCAAGATGACTAGATGGTGACCAATTGCTACAATATCATATGATCACTTTGCTCTAATTAAGCAAAGGTGTTACAAAAGCCTATTGTGATTAAAGCACCTTCAACAATGATGAAAGGCATTTGTCAATCCTAATATTGAGAAAACTATGCCTTCAATGGCCCCACTAACAATCAGTAATGGTTGGCTCGATTTATTTTGGGAGCTTCAAATACAAAATGTTTCAAACCAAATAGTTCTAGAGATTACAAACTAAAAACCATTTTGAAACTAAAAACTGAACCAAGTCACAAAATTCTTTAAATTCAAATGAAAGCGTTATAGGAATTTCCAAGGTCGAACCAAATAGTTCTAGAGATTACAAACTATTAAGCCGTGATTTCACAGTTTCGTTTTGGTTTCACTCTATACCAAATTATCATAGGCTTGACAAATGTACACTCAATTTTTCAAAGATATATTCTTTTATTAACAAGCACTTTTTTTTTTCCCAAAATGAAGCTACTTTCCCATTAGTTAGGAAGGATTATTACAAAGAGACTGTACAAGGAGGCTTAAACTTAGATCAGGGAATCTCCCTCTGATCAAGTTCAAGAAAATGAGACTAGTTACATCGCCTTTCGGACTGACTACTTAATGTAAGTATCTACAGCTAAAACGGTGCCCTTCAGTGATGACTAGTAGGAGACAACTCTTGGGGTTGACAGCAAAGGGAGGGTGGTAAGTGAGCCGGAAACAACCAACGTGGGGGCTGGTGGTTCCACCTCGGGCCACTTCCTCCGTGTGTCACCATAGGCGTGTTTCGCCATTTCTGCCAAAAGCGCAAACGGGCAGTGCCCACGTCAATGGAATGGTTGCAAACCTCGTCCAATTGCCCTCGTAGGCAGCTAATAAGTGCAAACCATATGTCCATGATCACTTTCTTTGGGGGCCGCACCAGATCCTGGAAGACCTTTAGGCAACACGCTTTCCATACATACCACAGGGTGAAGCCTGCGATCAGCATCCAAATGTCCGAGAACCTAGGGGATGCGGACTGCAAGCCTCTCTCAAATCGAATCTTGGCAATTTTGCCTCTCATGCATACGTAGCACCAACTATCCGCATTGAAGGCATCTGTCCACCTATCAACGGAGTGATCAAGCCATGTCGCAACACTCCACGATGTTGTTCCTTCCACTTCACATGCCGCAAGGAGGCGAGTCACACTAACCCATACCTTTTGAGCGTGACGGCAATCCCTCAGAGTTTCAATAAGTGAATGGCAAAGTGAGCAGCCAAACGGGCCGCCACGTTTACCTAGCCATTTGCCAACAGGAACCACATTATGACCGATTTGCCACCAAAAGAACTTTATCTTTTTCGGCAAGTGGAGAGCGAGAGACCCTTCCCAAAGGTAATGAGCACCTCATCAGGGATGCCCACTCTACGCCAGCCATTGCGTAAGGGGTGTCGAATACACGTGTATAATGGACGTATTCACATTATCCCGTTTTGGCCATTTATGTAATTAGCATAAAGGGCAGTTGCCCTAAGTCGGTCACTATATATAGTGACCTTGTAACCTTTTTGTAAGGTTGGCTTGTTGTATTATTGCTTTGAGAAATAAAGAGTCTTTTGTGTCTCTCTCTCTCTCTCTCTCTCTCTTTCTCTCTCTCTGTGCAACGACCTACAATCTGTCATACGCAGGTACTCAGAAGAATCGAATGCTTCTTGATCTTCCGCAGAGACTGCCTCGTCTCCAACATCTGGTATCAGAGCTTGCACAGTAGTCGGTCCTTCAATCCGCTGTCGGCCGCCTGCACAGCATTCGGTTCTTCACTTCATCACGGCCTGCACAGCATTCGCGTCATTCGAAGAAAGAGAGAAGAAGAACAAAAACGAGGTTTGCACCCCATCGCGTTAGATCCTCTTGCTTGGAGTAAACCATCAGGTTGTACTCTGTTCCTTGTGATCGTAACCGCTCGAGGTGAAATCCCCTTGTGCATCATTGACACGATCGTGATCCATTCGGTTAAACGGCATCCGAAAAGGTCATTAAACGCTGCTCGCTGCTCGTTGTAACCACTCGGTGCAGATCGGTCTTAAGACAACAACCCCAAATTCGTGCTTCATCTGGCTGATCAACATTCGGGAGGATTAGTTGGATCCGTCTCTCTCGTTGCTGCAGTCAACCGAAGCAAAATCGGTTTCAATAATCGGTATTCGGCATATATATATATATACCCGAAGCGAACCGGGCTCACTCCGACTCGGCAACATTCGGGAAGACCAGTCGGTTCTGTCCCTCAAGCTACCGAAGTCAATTCGAGCAAGTTCCGAAGCCGAACCGACTCGGGTTCAAATCCGACTAGAACGATATCGGGTGAGCCAACCGGCTGCACCCCAACAAGGTTCGTAGTCAACTCCGAACCGAGCTTCGTCAACCGAAACCGAATATGATGGCATCAACATCCGGCTCGTCAGAAATGAGTCTCCGAAAGTTCGATGGATCGAACTTCAACTTCTGGAAGGAACAAATGCAGGACTATCTCATAGTCAAGGGGCAAATCGATCCCATCGAAAATGAAGAACCTCCAGAAGGATACAAACCAATTGAGTGGCAGAAGCTGGACAGAATCGTCCGCGCCACGATTCGGATGCACCTATCGGAATCGGTATACTTTACGGTGCAATCGTGTACGACAGCATTCGAATTGTGGAAAACACTGTCGGACACTTACGAAAAGGTCGCCGCAACGAAGATGTTTCTGATCCGGCGCCTCTACAACTTGCGGATGAAAGAATCCGACTCGGTTCAAGCACACCTCAATGAGTACGAAAGCATAAGCTCCCAAATCTCGTCACAGGGGACGGCAATCGAGGATGAACTCAGAGCAATGATACTCATGAGTAGCCTTCCCTCATCATGGGAAACTTTCGTCACAACCGTGTGCAACGCGTCAACCACGGCTGTTAAATACTCCGAAGTCACGAGCGCAATCCTGACCGAAGCAGCTCGGAGAAAGTCTTTCGCCAAAGACTCAACAGAAGACGCTTACATAGTACAAGGTTCGACAAACCGATCGAACATACGAGGAAGAGATTCCTCACGACCGCCGAACAATCAGCGAAGACGGAGCCAGTCACGGGATAACCGAACCTGCAACTATTGCAAGAAACCCGGACACATCAAAGCCGACTGCCGCGCACTCAAGAACAAGAACAACAAGAAGAGTGGCCGGCATGAGGAGATCAATTACGTCAGCTTCTCAGCTGATGTACTACCGGACGAACCGAATATACTATCAATCGAAAATCCAGTCGGATCAGAAGTTCTACTCACGACTGAAGAATCGAGCACATGGCTCTTGGATTCGGGCGCGTCATTTCATGTGACTCCTCATCGGTCCCAATTTCGGCAATATACGATCCGTCACTCCGACTCAGTTCGGGTCGGCAACTCACAACACTGTGACATCATCGGAATCGGCACAGTAGAGCTCAACCTTGCAGGTGGCTCTACACTTGTACTCCACAATGTCCGACATGTACCCGAGCTCTCAAGGCCATTGATCTCAGTCGGACAACTAGATGAAGACGGCATTCGTGCCGGTTTTTCTTCGGGAGGGTGGACACTCCACAGGGGGAACCTCCTGCTTGCTAGAGGACCCAAGATACACTCACTGTATCCGTTACATGTTACGCTCAGAGAGGGTAACCTGTTTTTGGTGGATATTCCTGTGTCATCACTATGGCACCGAAGATTAGGACACCTCAGCAAGGCCGGCATTACGCATCTATCTAGAGCCGGATACATCCCCAAACTCTCCTTCTCCGACCATCAATTTTGCGAGCATTGCCAGTATGGCAAACAAGCAGCCGCATCACACCCGACATCAGCACCAAGAGAAACAAGACCTCTCGATTTGGTCCATTCGGACGTCTGTGGCCCAATGCCGCATCAGTCTCTTGGCGGTGCCTCTTACTTCGTCAGTTTTATTGACGATTCGACTCGAAAGGTGTGGGCTTATCCGATTCGCACCAAAGATCGTGTCTTCTCGATCTTCTCCGATTGGCTCGCTATGGTAGAAAATCAAACCGACCGAAAGCTGAAATGCCTTCGGACCGACAATGGGGGAGAGTTCAAATCCGACGAATTCGTCAAATTCTGCCGACAACGCGGCATCCGACGTGAATTTACGGCACCACACAGTCCGGAGCAAAACGGGATTGCAGAACGAATGAATCGGACAATCCAAGAACGGATAGTTTCCATGCTCCAACACTCCGGACTGTCGGATGGCTTCTGGGCAGAGGCTCTACTCACGGCAGTACACATAATCAATATGTCGCCAAGTAGACCTCTAGGACTTCAAATTCCTCAGGAACTATGGATCGGCAGTAAGCCGAATTACGACAAGCTGAGGATCTTCGGATGCGAGGCGTACGCCCTCATTCCGAAAGATGATCGCCGAAAACTTGCACCTCGGTCCAGGAAATGCATTTTCCTCGGATATGGATCCGACGGCGAAATGGGATACCGACTCTGGGACCCCGAACGCAGACAAATCGTTCGAAGTTCGGACGTTGTGTTCAACGAGTCGGCTATGAATCCATCAGTCGAAAAACCGATCGAAGTCCGAAGGGTAACATTCTCCGATGTGCCGACCCTTCAAGAAGGCCCCGCTCTTAACACACGGTCAGCTTCACGGGTAGCTGAACCTTACACTACCGACTCGGACAACTCCGACTCGGCACAGCAGAACAATCCGCTTTCGGACCATCCGACCTCGATACCCGATGCGACCAGTCCCATCATACCTCGACGATCCGAGAGACTGTCGCAACCTCCGGAGAGGTACTCTCCTGGAATTTTCTTCACCGACGTCTTACGAAGAAGCATCGACTTCTGTCGATTCAGCCACCTGGCATCTGGCGATGGAGTCGGAAATGCACTCCATTCGGGCAAACAAGACTTGGGATCTGGTCGAATTACCTAAGAACCGACGTGCTCTTCCTTGCAAGTGGGTTTATCGACTAAAAGAGACGTCTGACTCTACCACCCCAAAGTACAAGGCCAGATTAGTTGCGAAGGGCTTCCGACAAGAATATGGCGTCGACTTCGACGAGATTTTTTCACCAGTGGTGAAAATGACAACCCTTCGTTTTCTACTCGGCGTAGTGGCAACCGACAACTTGGAGCTGATTCAGCTAGATGTCAAAACAGCCTTCCTCCATGGTGATCTCGAGGAGGAAATTTATATGGAGCAGCCAAAAGGCTTCGTGGCAACCGGCCAAGAACATCTAGTCTGCCGACTCAGGAAGAGTCTATACGGCCTCAAACAGGCACCACGACAATGGTACAAGAAGTTCGACGACTTCATCCAATCGATCGGCTTCTCCAAAAGCGATGAGGACCATTGTCTCTTCACCAATACAGCTCAAGATGGATCACCCATCTTCCTCATCATCTACGTGGACGACATGCTAATTTCTGGACGCCACGCGGGCGAACTTGCCGATCTCGTTCGGCAACTGCGGTTGAAGTTTGCCATGAAGGACCTCGGTCCGGCACGACACATACTCGGCATGAAGATTAGTCGGCATCGCGATAAACGACATCTTTTTTTGTCTCAGACCGACTATATCCGACGTGTCTTAGAACGCTTCAACATGCAATCAGCCAAATCTGCTTCAACCCCGCTCCCAATGAATCTTCGGCTCTCTCAGCGAGACTGCCCGACATCCGGCCCGGAGGGGGAAAATATGAAGTCGGTACCGTATGCACCGGCAGTCGGCTCCCTTATGTACCTGATGGTCGCGACACGGCCTGATATCTCTCATGCCGTAGGAGTCGTCAGCAGATTTATGCACAATCCTGGCCGATCGCATTGGAACGCAGTCAAGCATGTGTTCAGATATCTGGCTGGCACAAAAGAACACGGCATTCTTTTCGGTCCGAACCGAACCTCAGGCGTAGTCGGTTACACCGACTCGGATTTCGCCGGCTGTATAGACAGTCGGAAATCAACAACCGGATACTACTTCAAATTCGGCAATGGAGCAATCTCGTGGAAGTCGAAACTTCAGGAGTGCACAGCAACCTCAACGACCGAAGCAGAATATGTAGCTGCGTCCGACGCAGCAAAAGAAGCTTTGTGGCTCGGTCGGCTGGCGCACACGTTTCGACAAGTCGACCATGACTCGGCTCCAGTTGTCTACAGCGACAGTCAAGGTGCTGTTGCCTTGTCGAAAAATCCGGTTCACCACAACGCCTCCAAACATATCGACGTTCGATATCACTTCGTTCGGGACTGCGTCATTTCAGGGAAAATCGGTCTAGAGAAAATATCCACAACCGACAATGTCGCAGATGGAATGACCAAGTGTCTTTCGGCAGACCGTTTTCGGTCTCTTCGGCATCAGATGGGCGTAACGACAAACCAGTCCGGTTAGAGCCGGACACAGAGCAGGATGGTTCCCGACAACCGACATCAGTTCCTTAATGATCGGCTTCAACTGTTCCGACCCGACCAGTTCGGTCTTCTGCCTTCGGACCCTGCCGACTCGAACAAAGCTGATATGTCCAAGAACCTAAGTCTATACCTGTAATCTTAGATAACCCATGTATACGCCCATTACGGGGGAGTGTCGAATACACGTGTATAATGGACGTATTCACATTATCCCGTTTTGGCCATTTATGTAATTAGCATAAAGGGCAGTTGCCCTAAGTCGGTCACTATATATAGTGACCTTGTAACCTTTTTGTAAGGTTGGCTTGTTGTATTATTGCTTTGAGAAATAAAGAGTCTTTTGTGTCTCTCTCTCTCTCTCTCTCTCTCTTTCTCTCTCTCTGTGCAACGACCTACAATCTGTCATACGCAGGTACTCAGAAGAATCGAATGCTTCTTGATCTTCCGCAGAGACTGCCTCGTCTCCAACAAGGGGCCGTCTAGCTGCAATTGAAAAGTCTGACCCAGTTTAGTGTTGTACTCGAAGAAATGGCGAAATCTGCCATCATGTTTCCACCTGAAATCTCCTGGGTTCCATTCTAGTTCGATGAGGGGACGACAACCATATACCCATAACTTCCAATGGGGTTCCACCTTAGCAACATCCGGGTCTGTCTTCCAAATGTTACCAACATGCGCCACCACGCGGATTGGGTGCCAAGAGCCTCTACTCTGACTCTCCCCAAAAATCCTATCTCTTCCCGATCCGCTCATGCCCTTCAGCGCCTTAACCCTTCCGGCCTCATCAAAGAGACCGAACCAAGCATCTTCTCTCACCTCCCCCATCGGAACCTCATCAACTGCCTCAGCTATCAATCTCCGCATTTTCATGGCTCCCTTGAGGGGAGGAAGTGGGACCCCCTAGGCTCCTCCTAAAGCCATCGTGCGTCTCCAATCATCTAAAGAGTGAAGCCCTATTTGCGCCAGCTTTCCCCATGCTAGGCCCTTAAGCTGGCCTAACATCATGTCGTCACTTGTTCGCACCTGAGGGTTCCAAAATAATGGTTGTCTAGACCACTCGATTAGTGTCTCTGGCGTGTGCTTGACCAAATGATGTCGTATGTGACACCATGCCCGCAAGATGGAGTTCGTGACCCTCTCCTCTGGAAGAAAAGCCATCTTGGGAGGAACTCCGCTCGTACAACACCAATTCAAGGAGTCGGGCCAAGGCCTACCATACTTGGGAGTCCCTGCCTGCAACCTATTGCGAAGTAGAACCTTCCAACACCCCTCACCTGGCAGGAGGCAACGAACCACCATTTTGGCTAGCAATGCTCAGCTCTGCATTAGGGGGTCTATGAGGCCAAGCCCCCCCCTTTGGCCCGCGGTTGTGTTAACCAATGCCATGACACTCTGGCGGCAACCATCGGGTTGTCCTTACTTGACCATATAAAACCCATGATGGTAGCCTTAATCGCGTGCAAGCCTGAAGGGTCCATAATCTAGCACGAGATTGAGTGCCACATGGTGGCGAGCATCACTTGGTTCGCAATAAGAACCCTACCAGTGAAGGATAGTTTAGACCTGCTCCATTGGTTCAACTTCTTGCTTAGTTTGGCTTGCACATGGGACAATTGCGCTCCCTTGGGGATTGCCCTCCCCATCGTAAATCCGAGGTACTTGAATGTCGTCCCATCAGGGACCCATGCAAACTTAGCATGGGGATGCTACCTTGGCTTCTCTTGTTCGTTGAACTAGAGGCCTTGGGTTTTATCCCAATTGATCTTGGCACCAACAACCTGACAAAAGTCTTCAACAAGATGTTCAACTCGTTGTAAATTTACATCATCGCCCTGCAAGAAAAGAACCATATCGTCGGCATATTAAGATAACATAAGATCCTCAGTCACATTGGGGATGGGCAATCCCCTCAGTCTGTTGCTTGGTGCTTGTAAGTAGGCCGAGAAAGCCTCGGTTACAAATAGATAGAGATATGGGGCTAGAGGACAACCTTGCCTCATTGAGCGATGTAGTTGGAAGGCGGGGCCCCTAGCACCAGATACCAACACGCTACTGGTAGCAGTCCGATAGAGTGCAGAAGTGAAATTCCTCCATTACTGGGGAAGGCCCATAGCTCTCATCACTCTTTCCAAAAAGGGTCATAACACCCTGTCGTAGGCCTTCTCAAAGTCTAACATCAGAATAGCCGAGCTCAATGCGGTGCGATCTGCCAATGCCATAACTTCCCAGAGAAGCAGCACATTATCAAAGATACACCTACCCCTGATAAACCCTGTTTGGTTCTCATGTATGATATCCGGTAGGAAGCTTGCTATTCACCTAGCTAGGACTTTTGCGAGTATCTTGTATATCGTGTTAAGGATCGCGATTGGACGCCATTGGTGCAGCTCGAGGCTTCGCCCTGCCGCTTTAGGGATGAGATAGATCATTCCCTCCACCAAGCCATTTGGCATCGCTCCTGAGGACCAAATCTCTTGATCTAACACCAACACTTATATGAGTTTTCACCCCTTATCCTATATGGAATCATATACATGATCCTTATATGAAAATGTTCAAGAATTATTAAAATTAAGTATTCATGTGCTACTTGAGCTAGACCACTAGGGATTTTAACAAGAGAGGATGGGGTGTTAAGTGACTTGAAGTCAAGCCTTCTTAGACTCAAAGGTAATGTAGAGTCAAAGATTATGCAAAGTCAAAGGTAACCTAGTATCACGATTTAACATCTTAATAATGCAAATGGTTTGATTCTGTTCTATTTAAGTTTGAATATTTATTATGGTCTAGTTTTGCTTCCATTTAGTTTGGGCCTTTATCAACTTAATGGTTTATAGTTTAAACAATTGAAATGACTTAATGGCTTATGGTTATGTACATGCGTAACTTCGCGACAATGCAACATATAGATAAGAAACTATCCTTTTTATTGAACCAAACAAATGAAGTTCATGAAATATGTCAAATAATTTGTATCATCCAATCTAAATATGACAATTAACGAGGGATAGTGAATGCATGTGTGATACAAAACACTACATCCAAACTCAAGAATGCTAACCTTCTTTAGAGTAAGTAGGCAAAAAAACACTTCATGATATATATCAATAAAGTTAATAGTTTTAGGAAGCTAGAGTCTCGTAAGTTATTATAGTCTTTTGAAAATTTGGAGACATTATATTTTCTTGCTTAAGTCTTCTCACACTAAATACACCTTATATTAACAAGCCTCTGTCAAATTTTTATATAATCTAACCGATCTATTCCAATTCTTCTCTCCCTTGTTGAAACTTGTCAATGTGGTCTTTATAGTGTGTTCACAAACACTTACTAATTCACTTTTAAAACACCACCCAAGGAAGAATAGATCAAATGTGTAAACATTTACATATGCACACATATATTAACAGAAGCCATCATCTAATGAAAGCAAGACATAATGCCATGCATAAAGCCATAGATATGACATGTTTGTGTTTTTTGGGATCTATACATTTTGCCATCTTTGTATGGACTAATATCAATATGTCAATGTTAGGATTTTGGCTCTAACTATCTAATCAATATATGATAGTTTGATTTATAACACGCATTTAGAAGGTTTTTTTTTTCACTATCTTAATGTTCCTTACACTTTTACTTGATGCCTATATCATCAACATTAGTGATCACTCGTTGGAAATTTGAAACACTCATGGCTTATTGATTCTATGAAAACCTCAAGAACCCTACATTTTGTTAGTTTTGTAAAGAGGCTCAAGCACATTGCACTTGTGATAATGGAATTCATCTCAAAATTGAAAACATCAATGGAAATTGCACATAAACTACAAAAAATGGTTCCAGTAATCCAACTTGAGGCATAGGCAACACGACAATAATGTCTAGGGTGAAGCAACTTTGTAAATAATTATGCACTACCTCTTTGGGGTCATTTGTCAGTCCATTCACTCCTTGTACCGTGTTTGGACGAATAATCGCCAACTTTAACTAAAACACATCCAAGACCGAAATCAATCAGTTCACTTGAATATATACTACTAATCACCAATACACAAAAAAGTCCATAGAAACTTTGATATAATGATAGACCAAATTCAAAACCTCCAAAAACTATGATTTGGAGAAGTGTTCCTTATGGGAGCTTTTAGAGGAGGGTGTATATGGATCTTCCCATGGCCTCTCTCACTATTTCAGGCCACTAACACGAGTTCTTGTTCATTTATTTCCAGTATTGATTACCTCAACCTATTTTTCAAAGACCACATGTATTGTACATATACAAGATAAGTTACAAACACTCACAAGGATGAATACAAAGAAAAGCTCTTCTTTTTCATAGGCCTCTTCCAGTTCTTGTAACTTGCTGTCACGGGAAGAAACCAACACTAATACATCACTTGTCTTGCCATATTCATAGGGCCAATGCTTCGACAAGGATATAATAGAACATCAGTCCATATGTGCCTTGAGAGAAAGTTACTCTCTAAGGGGCATCAGGAATGAATTGAATTTCTTCGTCGCGAGATTGAGCCAATTTGGTAAGCTCTAACTTGGAAACTAAGGTGTTTGCTCGAGTCAGCCCCTCCCATTATCTCCTCAATTGATACATAATGTAAAAGGTCAAATCCATAATTCCCACTAATGTTAGGATGCATATAAATGAAGATATGAGAAAGGGTTTTTAGTGTGCGCAACCCCAAAAAAATCCTACATGACCTTTCTATGTTTTTTCCGTCTTTCTTGTTCTCTATTCTCTACCTTTTGTCTATTGCAGGAAAAACTGTTATTCGGCCGCTACTTCCTCAAAAGTTTATATGGGGTCTTAAGCAATCTCCTCAAAAGTGGTATAAAAAATACGATGCTTTTATGAGGTCCCAAAATTATAATAGGTGCAAAGAAGACTCGTGTCTATATATGAAGAAATGTCTAGATGATTCATATGTAATTTTGGTACTCTATGTAGATGAGATGCTCATCGCAGATAAAAACAAGGGTGAGTTATCGAAGCTAAAGAAAACTTTGAGTCAAACTTTCCGCATGAAAAATTTGGGAAATGCAAAATACATCCTTGGCATGTGTATTACTCGTGATAGTAGTGGATGAATGTATTTGTCTCAATCTACGTATGTATCCAAAATACTCAAGAGGTTTAATATTGAAAGTGCAAAACCTTTGAGCACAATATTGTCTATGCATGTAAACTTGAGCAACAATGAATATCCCAAATCTGATGATGAAAAGGAGTTTATGAGAATAATTCCTTACCGGTTTGTTGTTGGTAGTCTCATGTACGCTATGGTAGCGATGGACCAGATGTTGCATTTGCACTTGGAGCTGTGAGCACCTTAGTAAAATGATACTAAGGTATCTAAGTGGCACTAGATCTATGTTTGGGTGGCAGAAAGTCTACTTTGAGGTAAATTTTTAAATTTATGGGAAGTGCCATATTGTGGAGATCACGTCTCCAAGAGTGTACTAGTCTGTCTACTACAGAAACAAAGTATTTTGTAGCTAGTGAGGCATGTAAGGAAGCTATATTGCTTTCTAGACTAGCTTGTGACATGAGCATACCTTAGCTTGTACCCATATTGTATTGTGACACGATAGTCAGAGTGCCATTACATTGGCTAAAAACCCACTCTACCATGCAAAGACCAAGCATATTAGAGTGGGATACCATTTCATACGAAAATGTTGCATCAACCTTGAGAAGGTTGTTTCTTGAGAAAATGTTGCAGATCCATTAACCAAAGCTCTGCTGCATGATGCGCTAGAGCATTGTTGTCACTTTATGGGAATTGCTTAGATCTTCATATTACACAATTTGTCTTATATAGATTGTGTAACATGTTTATTAGGTGGGAGGTTGAAGTCTTATACAATCTTCCCATCAGTTTCACGATTCTTTTCGCCTTTAGTGGGAGATTGACACATAATGTGAAAGGCCAACACCGTAGTTCCCACTAATGTTAGGGTGTATACATAATATATATAGGTCAACATATTGAGAAAAGGATTTTTGGTGTAAATTGCAGCCCAAAAAAGTTTTTACGTGAGCTCTGTGTTTTTCTATGTCTTTCTTGTTCTCTGTTGTCTACTGCAGGAAAAACAGCAATTCGGTCGCTACTTCCTCGTCCCCCAACACTCTATCATCGCCTCATATCTCGTATCAAGTGCATCTTGACGAAAGTTTTTTAACCCGTTCCTCCATCACCGAGGATGACGACCTTGGAAAAATAGAACAATCAGCCATGGCCAAAAAGGAATGGCTGATGGATTGACGAAACAACATATAAAGGAACCTAGATGCTATTTGTATATGAGACAGAGTCAGACAGACAGAAGAGAACCTGGATCGCGTGGCCTTCTCTCTCTCTCCCCTCATGTAGTAGCCAAGGTGAGGGTGAACATGTGGAAGAATTTGCAGACAAGTACTTTCAAATTGCTACCTCTCCGTCGAATGTCAGATACAGCTTCTACGTGGAGACATGGGAAGCCGATTATCACATCAATGGCTTAGAAGGGGTCAATATTCCCAAGGACAAAGTTAAAGGCCCCAACTTACAATTGAAGGAAGAATTCATACCCCATCCTTGGGAGGGCGGCTACATATAATTCATGTTACAACTGTCCAAGGAATGGGAGAACTATAGTGGATTCTTACATGGATTTCACAAAACGTGAAGTCCACCCCGCCTCTTTGTGTTCAGTGTGTAAGAGATAGAGGTGAAGGGCGAGGGGAAGGTTGAAAAGGTTTGGCACTGAACCTAGGATCAAGAGATGGAGGTTAGAAAAGAGAATTATTGCAAGTGATTAGCGCAAAGGTATTCATATCCTTGTCTTCTTATATAGTGATGGGGAACAAATTGCATTGTTGCTTGCCAAAACTCAAGCTTAATCACTCTCTACAAAGAAATTCCTTCGTGTGGAGATGAGAAGCCCATAGCACATTTTCCAGGAAAAACTGATGCAAATCAACAATTACCTCTTTAGGATTTTGTGAATGATAACCTAATCACAAGGTGTAAATCTTGATCTTGCTATAGCCAAATTAGTGATAAATGGCAAATTCCCAAGAACCCTTGAGAACTTAAGAGGACTTCTTGATAGTACGGGATGGACAAGATCACATCTAGAAGACTATCCAAAGATTGTATATCCTATATTGAAGTTACATAAGAAAGGAAGACCTTTGCCTTCATATAGTGCTAAGGTTAACTGAGAAAGAACTATCCCACTTATGACTTTATTGGCCTTCATATATGTACTGAAAAAATGGAGACACGCCAAACACAAAGACACCTTTTCAACCTTTCCCTCGCCCTTCATCTTTTCCTACTCATAACTGAATTTGGTAATTGAATATATGTACAACAGATTGCTTTCATTTGACAAATGTTAATAGGCTGTGGAACTCTGATGATCAATTGAGCTCATGGAACTGCCATTGACCTATGACACTTAATCTATGAATAAATTGCGTCACGGAACACAAAACTCTTGAGAAAGTATTTGCCAAATTTCAAAAATCCGTAATGAAGCTACAACACACCCACATGTCCTACCCTTGTCAATGAGAGGGGGGCAAAAACCACGCTTCAGAATAGATTTAGAATATCAGGGAATACTTGGATAAATTAGATTCTTGCGTGTTACTAGTCCCACTAATCATCCACTAGAATGGTTGGCACTACGATAAACTGTCATAGTTTACATATTCAGCGTACTTTCATGCATATAAGAATAAAGAAGATTGTGGTTGGTTTGGGCAAAGCAATACTTTCCACTTATAAATATGGAGAGCAATTGTTTCTATTTACATTAAACCAGAATCATATACGTGTAAGATTTCACTTCTGTATGGATTTTGGTTTGAGCAAAGCAATACCTTCCACTTTATCAATATGGACAGCAATTGTTTGTATTTACATTAAACCAGAATCATATTACATGTAAGATTTCACTTCTGTATGGATTTTGTTTCTCTATAAGACCCCCCATATGTATACCTTGGAGGGACTTCCAAAAAAATACAAATCACGTGATAAACAACATCCCATGATGTTTTTCATCCATCAACGACATCAATGCCGAATCATATGATATCACCTTTGCCAATTCAGCATATAGTCATAGCCAATTGATCATTTGGTTGTCCCAAATTCAAAATATAATCATTTGCCAGTTCATCAAATAATCATTGCCGAGATGTCATGCAACCATTGCCGAGATGTCATGTCACCGTACCTACCTATCATCCTGGCGTTTTTCAGCATCTAACAACCAACTGTTTTGCATCTGATCATGCCAAGAAGGCCCAAAACACTTAGCTTTGGTCAAGCAGAATCCCGTAATGGTGCCAAAAGATGATGCTACCGAGGTTGTCTTCAGTATATAGCATGCACTTCTCGTTATGGTTTTTCCAAGAACTAAAATCCCCCAAAAATCTGTTTTACCACTACTATTACCAATACTTTCGTATCTTTGTTTCGTTTCCGTATCATCAGAATTTGTTTTAACCTTTGTCTTATCCAATATTGATGATCCAAGATAGAAGCCGCGATCCAAAATAGATTCATCATCCAGATGATGAACCAGAATCATTCCATCAGGTGCAGCTTTGCTCACACAATCTTTCATACCTTTCCATTTCTCGTCTGCACTGGTAAGATCATCCTCAGCAGAAGGACTCACTCTATGTCTCTGAGATAACTCCGTTGTCTTGTTGCCGTCCGAATCAAATAGCATGTGCAAGAACGGAGCTTCATTTATGTTCCTCACGATCTGCGGAAAAAAGAGAAAGAGACATTTAATGACCATGAAGGAGATGGCTAGGAGACCGCAATACGTTTCTGACGATCATAATTTAACTAGCTAGGACTATGTACAAACAGTAAATACAGAGCTTGAAACTAACGCTACTGCAGGGCACTATTACTATATGATTGTGTGTGTGTGTGTGTGTGTTAGTAAAGACGAGGGAAAACAAAAGCTTACATCGCATGCAAATTCTTCCATCCATCGATCAGGAGACCTGGCATCTTGGATGTTAACATTCTTTGCGTCATTCTCATACTTTTTGAACATAGCCAAAGCATCGCTTTGGGCATAGCCAGACTTCCAGGAGGTCATCTGACGCACAGTGGCCAGTGCATTAGTTCGTCCAGGAGAAACATTGGGAGTAGTGTGCAAAGCTATACAGTTTTTCAATCCTGAGCAGATACCGAAACCAAAGGGGATAAGCCATAATGAAGATAGAATATAACAATGAAAAATAACTATGCCATCGTGTTCGCAATCAACGATTTGGAGAAGCATGAATGTATTAAAAATACAAAAAAGAAAAGAAAAAAGAATTAGAGACGTCAGACAGTTACTACCTTTTGAAGAATTCGGAATGAAGCAGAACGAGCAAGGAGAAGACTGACGAGGTTTGATGTGGTAATGACAAGAAACAGAAGACATCCCCATCGTGGAAGATCCATATTGATGGAGAAGAGATTCTGACATGATTTGGTATTATATTTCGACGAGTTTGATATAACAGAGATGAGGAGAAGGAAAGCACTCTCAGCAAACCCTGACTCGGGGTTATTCCGATGAGGAGGGAACCCAACGAACGAGCAAGAAATTTTGGAGACCTTCGGAATCGATGAATGGAAGCAGAATAATTAACTCTGTGTGTGTGTGTGTGTGTGATTCGACGGATGGAAGAGTAAATTTCCCTTTTGACTGCGTGAGCAGGAGGAGGTGGGGGAAGGTCAATCCACCCCTCTGCTGCGACTGAAGGGAAGCGAGGTGGGGTATACACAGACAGAGGCAGAGGCAGAGGCAGAGGCAGAGAGAGAACAGAGAGATGGAGATGGAGATGGAGGATCAGAGAGAAAACGTGCAGAAGGATTGAAGTTATGGAGACGCAGAGAGGAAGGAAGGGAGGGGGGGGGCGGGGGTGGTTTTTCTGGGTGCGTTATATTTATTTATTTATTTTACAAGAAGGGGGGGGGGGGATGCCGACGTGGCTGTGCTTTTCCAGCAGGGACTGCTGATGTGGCCAGTTTCTGGCTGACGTGGGGAGGCGCGATTGGTCAGGAGGGGCGGGAGAAGGGGCAGGGCACGCGCCAGCGCCCGCAGGCACTCGAAGCGTGCGTGGTAGCAGCGGGCGAGGGCCGCCACGTCATCGATGGCCTTTTTATTTCTCTCTCTTTTTCTTCCTTTCGTTTTTAGAGGTTTGGATTATTGGATACATACATACATACATATAAACATATTGAGTGAGTGAGTGAGTGAGTGAGATTTTGGTTGCAGCGTGCGTATGTATGTATGTATGTATGTTATGTTCCCACGCGGCCAAAGGTAAGACACTAAGAAAGTCCCTTCCCTTCCCTTTCCTTTTCCTCATCCTCCTGAGTCCTCCTCCTCTTTACGATCGAATGAATGACGACGACTCATTCACTCACGATGACGACAATGATGATGATGATTGAGAAAAAAAGCATGCATACATACATAAACTCTCTATCTATCTATCTATCTATCTATATATATATATATATGTATGTACAACTTCTACATACATGATGGGATGGATGGGTCTGACTTGTTCTTTTGAACACGTTCTTTTTTTGGAACACGCTCTTATTTTGATGGCAGGATCTCCCAACCACCCACATCAACTGCTTTACCACCCCCATCCTACTTTACCTACACACACACACACATACACATTCGGCTATACATACCAAATCCTTCGTCTTTGCCGGCTCCCGATTGGAATTTCAGGGAAAGAGTGTGTAACCTAGCCAATCGATCCTTCATCCTCTCCTTTTTCTGTTCGAGAGCACGAAAACAACAACTCACTGCATTCTACATTTCTTCGTCGTTTACTTACTCATCATTGCAAACCATTCGCCTAAAGATCCACAACTTGCTTTTGAGAACCAAATATTACCATGTTCGTAACTTATGAATAATCTGTTTTTTAAAATAAAACAAATAAATGACAGAGAGTCTCATTATCCTTGACATGCGGGTAACTTTGCTCTCATGGAATGCTGGTACTTTCGTAGCTCCAAAAAGCGTCTCAGATCAAATATTGGATTCATAACTGATTTGACTCTTTAGACGTTTTCCTCCAATATCTATCAACTGCAACGATGTTATGCTTATATTCAATCCAATATAAACACTTCCAAGTTCCCAAACTGTTGCATTATGTGTTTTATATATTTGTTGATCTTGTGAATTGAATCTTGGGCTCATAGAATGACAATGATTTCTCATGATGACCGACCAAGTCTTTTTGTGGCATAGTATTTGACCAATTGAATCATTAAGGCATAACAATGATATTAATATTTATTAAAAATACATCATGTTTGAAATTCATTTGAAGGTTCCCATATTTGAATTGAATGCTTCATGAAAGTTATATTAAACCACCAATGGGGTGAATCATGATCCCAATCTAGGCTACCTTTGCTGTCTTTCTCTTTCCCATATTTGAATTGAATGCTTCATGAAAGTTATATTAAACCACCAATGGGGTGAATCATGATCCCAATCTAGGCTACCTTTGCTGTCTTTCTCTGTGTTCTAAAACATTTGGCCATTCAAATGAAGTAAGTAAATTCTTTATAACCAAAGTAATGCACACCCAAGAAAAATTATGAAATTAATTTGAATGCACAAAACATCAAATCAATTGCTCATGATGTCAATCTACAAAGCACCACATTCAACATCATAGTTCTGATTTGCTAGAGATTAGATTGTGGGTATTCCAAAAACTTGGTTTGCTTACAAAGATGAGAGTGATGTGATTATCTTCATACTTTGGATTGTGGAATTGTGAAAATATCAAAGATGTAAAGAAATTCTCACAAGTGACCAATTAGTGTGCATCATCTCTAACTTAACTTATGAAGAAATTTATAATGGCCATAACAACAAAACCCATTGTTCAAGCCTTGGCTCGACAACCTTAATGTTATAGGGTATAAGTTATCCTAGATAATTTAAGCTATGACTTTATGAGTTATGTTGATCATACAATCGTTGACAAGGAGTGCGAATGGTGTGTCTTTGGTGCATGGCTTAGAGAGCACGAGATAGAGAGAGATTAAACCTTGATAACTTAAATTACTATAGTGATTAAAAACTTAAATATAACTAAAAAATCTAAAAATATAGTGAGAAAGGGAGAGAGGGCTACTCATTAAGTATTACTTAAAAAGACTAAAACAAATGTTACTAACATGTTAAGAGAGAGAGAGAGTGATTAAGAGCAAAGCTATTACTAATTATCATTAAGATTGGAAAAGAAATTATATGGGGATATGATCATGAGCAAAGTAGTTTCGCCCCCTACGGGGCTCATTAGTGCGAAAATGACCATTAAGGGTGGATAGGTTTATATAAGGAGTTTTAGGAGAGGCTTTAGAGAAAAGACAATATGGAGTGGGGGTGTGTTCTTATGGATATGATTTGAAAAGGGGAAGATTTGGAGAAGAAGAAAAAGGAGATTATGGGTTTTAATGTGACAAGGGGGGGGTTTGGGTATAAGTAAAAAGAGGTTATAATGTAAAAGAGGGATAAGAAGAAAAGGGAGAGTTAGGATATGAAATGTAATAAGAGGGGAAATATTAAAAGGGCAGTTAAGACTCAAGAGAGAGGAAGAAAAGGGAGAGTTAGGATAATGAAATGTAATAAGAGGGGAAATATTAAAAGGCCAGTTAAGACTCAAGAGAGAGGGGGAAATAAGGAAAATATGTGAGATGATAAGAAGGGAAGGAAAGAGGAGAGAGAGAGAGAGAGGGGGGGGGGGGGGGGGGAATGAGTAGAGACATAAGGGGAGTCAGTAGATCTACGAAGATCAAGGGTGGGAACTAGCGAGAGAGGAGAGAGATGCGTGTGTAAACTAGACAAAGTAAGAGAGAGAAAGGAAGGAGGAGAGAGGTAAGGGAGAGAGACAAATGTGGGGAAAGAGGAAAAGATAAAGATGAAGGCTATTGATTTAGGAAGAGGATGGGGAGGGGTAGGGTAAGAAAAAGTAAAACATGGGTGAGGGTAGAAAAACAAAAATAGAAAGGGGGATAAAATAGGATAGGAAAAGATTTTGAGAGAGAAGGAAAAACTAAGAGAGGGAGAAGTGATAGCTTAAGTGTGAGAGAGAAATAAAAGGGAAAAGATTTAGAGAGAGGAGAGGTGGGGGTAAGGTGTTTAGTTTTTAAGAAATGAGGGGGGGGTTTAGGGGAGGGGTAGGGTGGTAATAGGAAAAAGTGGGAGGAGTGGAGTAGAAAGGTAATTTTGAAAAAATTAAGGGGAAGGGTAGGAGGGTAATTTAGGAAAAGTAATTTAGGAAGGTAAGGGGGGGGGGGGGGGTAGCGGGGGTAAATTGACAAAGTGGGGGTGAAGTGAAAAGATCACCAAGAACGATTTGAGCGCAACCAAATCATTTGATACACTTGGTGTGAGCTAGGTAGGGGTAGGGGTAGGGGTAGGGTTGTAATTAAGTAAAGGGAGGGGTAGAGGTAGGAGAGAGAGAGAGAGAGAGAGAGAGAGAAAAGAGGATATAAAAGCAAGAAAGATAGAGGAAGAGAGAGAGAGAGAGAGAGAGAGAGAGAGAAAAGAGGATATAAAAGCAAGAAAGATAGAGGAAGAGAGAGAGAGAGAGAGAAGAAATACACGGGAAACCAAAAAATTAAAAGAGCGAGGGGAATAAAAAAGGAGAAGAGTGTTATGGAGATCCCATCGAATATGGCGGGGGGTTGGCCGCTTGTTGCAATTATGCCAGGTGCAAGGCTCAATCAAGTGGGGAAATATATATTGGCTATTATGGCAGACCGCAATTGGCAATTATGAGCATCAAGAGGAGGGGATGACTTTGGTGATACAAGCACAAGAGGTCTTTTTCTCCTCCAGCGGCAATGTCCACTCCACTCCTCTTAATGACAAATCTCAAGAGGTGTTGGAATTGGCCAGCCCAATAATTCTTTGGATTCTATGGAAACAACGGTGTAGACGGGTCTTTTCTAACCAAACCGTGCAACCAATAGTGTTAATGCAAGAGATATGGAGTTAAGTGGTAGCCACTCTAAAGAGCCAATATGATGGCCTCAAGGGTGACTTCGATGGAGCTGAAAGACAACGACTAGCCTTCATCCAACAATGGTCGTCCTCCCCCTTTATTGAGTCGATGGGCATCCACATAAGATGGACCTATCGTGTCCCTATAGGGATTTGTATATACTAATCTCATCTGTAAAATTTTATAACTAATGGAAAGAGTTTTTTTTGGAAATAAATAAATAAATTGCTCATGATGTCAACCTACAAAGCACCACATTCAACATCATAGTTCTGATTTGCTAGAGATTAGATTGTGGGTATTCCAAAAACTCGGTTTGCTTACCAAGACGAGAGTGATGTGATTATCTTCATACTTTGGATTGTGGAAATGTGAAAATATCAAAGATGTAAAGAAATTCTCACAAGTGACCAATTAGTGTGCATAATCTCTAACTAACTTATGAAGAAATTTATAATGGCCATAACAACAAAACCCATTGTTCAAGCCTTTGCTTGACAACCTTAATGTTATAGGGTGTAAGTTATCCTAGATAATTTAAGCTATGACTTTAAACTAAACCATTGAAACCTAGATGTTATGTTGTAATGATTTGTTTTTGCCTATAAAATGAAAGCATTTGTTTGAGATACTTTAATATGTGTAAAGACCATGTAGTTCGAAATCAAGATGAATCACATTCGATCTTTGAAAACATCACTCTGCTCATTGCATCTCGATCGCAGTAGGGAAATAGAAATAAGAAAAGAGGGATTATTGTGCATTTCACATTATGAATTGCACGTTTCCTTATATTTATTTTAATGAAATTGAAAAGGTCATTGCATAGGGACACGTTTTATAAAAAAATTGTTATGTGACGTGTTCAAGTGTGCAAACATTGCATACATTTTGCAAGCATCAATAAGCAACATATTAGTGACACCCACCTTTTGCATTTCTTTGCGGAACATTTTGTAAAGAAACGAGACATTGATAAGCCCCTTCATTGTAGTAGGTGTAATCTCTTAAAGAATGAACCAAGCTACAAGTTGCTAAGAAAGAACTTCAAAGTTTTTCCAATTACAGGTTTAGTGGGGACACTAAATATTTCCTTAGGGTCGGTATGTCTACATTGTGGAAAAGGAACAATATCTACATCTCACTTGCGCAACCTAAACAATTCAAAGATTTTTTTACTACTAATTGTTTGGTTGATAGCACCATCTCATATGTGTGCATTGTCATAACTATATCTAACCTCGCATGTGAATCAAATGTGTGGGGAATAGTGTAACATCTATGTTGAAGTCAATATTCAAACATCATACATGTTGCTACATCTTGAGACCAGATCACTCCCAAATAAAAGCATGCGATGTAGAGGGTTCTGGAGTACATGTTGAAGGTTCATGCAAACTACATAACTATTATAATTCTTTGAATTTGTAAACCACACTCACCAATCCATGCAAAATCACTCATGTTTATATGTAAGTTGTAACTAGATAATAATTAGGGGTAGCGAGGTGATATGTGCCTTGGACGGTTTGAAGTTTGCATCGGGATTCGTGTGAAATTTGAACCATTAAATCAAAGTTGGCTTGAAAAAGTGCAAACGTAGGCATCTTATTTCGAACCCGGTTAATATTTTCTAACTTGATGATCTTCTAATGTGGTAACCATATTCTAACCAGCTATAATTATATAATCTGGCCAAACTAACCCAACCATATATTCTAACCTAGCTACACTACTCCAAAATAGGGCGTTAGCAACCCAAAAACACGTTGTTTATTGCTCTATTTCCATATTGTCTCTATATGACACAATTATCGACAAAACAAATGCTCACACTATGCAACAATGACATCATTGTGTGACATTATTTGTATGTCACACAACAAAGCATGCGCATTGTAGTGCAACTTTTGTTGAAGCGTTGCAAGCAACACCCTACAAAGACCAATGTTTGTTGAATTGATGCTCTCTCTCTCGCGCTCATACTCACACTTTTGTTGTTCAACTTGCTCACACTCTCCGAAACTCACTCTCAATGTATTTTCCGACTCTTCAACTCACATTCTCTACTCACGCTCTTGTTCACAACCAAAATGTCAGCTGAAACAACTAATATTTATATAGAATAGGGGCTTACCAACAAAAACACGTTGCTATGGGCATCACTAATTGCATCGCTTATGTATTATCAGTGTGTGATGCCATTCTTGATGCATTTTTATGTGTTACGATAAAAAAAATGAAATAAACTTTTTGAAACTTTTTTTCAATAATTGTTTTTAAAATTGGAACTTTTGAATTTTAATTTGGTTTTTACGTGAATGTAAGTTTGTTGATTGGTACATGCCTTTATCTATTGCGTATGGCGTCCCAGTTTCTCGATGTCATATTCAAAACAATACTCCAAGGAACTCCCAACTCATCGATATTGATGTAGCCATATAACCAAAAAAACCATGCAATAAGTGTGGTCAAATAAACATAATTAACAGAATTTAATTTGTTGAATTTTACTCTCTTGTGTACATATCTGAAGTTACAACCATGGTATTGGTACATGAACTTAATTTGAAAATGAATTACAGATTTTACTATAGATTTCTAGAATCAAAACTTGGAGATGTGAACGCGATTTTTAAACAATGAAAGAATCCAAACACAAAATCTATATTTTAGAGTGGAAGTACTAAACCTACCATCACGAGGTTTGCTCTACCATGGACATCAATCACAATGACCATAATTGTCACTCTTTCACCTTCATTCACATTCTTAGAAAAATACATGTATACACACAATGCAACTTGTATGACACTGAAATAAGACTTGTGTTTACCTCTCTCCGCATCCTTGACATCTAAAGTTGCTTCTATAGGAATGTGTAGTCTGATAACAAACATACCTTTCAAGTGAACAATTCTTGCATCACTTAGTTCATCATAAGCAAGATTAAAGCCTTGCAAATTCAATTGTATTCAAAACATAGTCAAGTTGTTTGGAGGTTGTATTCAGTTGTACTTAGAACATAGTGAAGCTATTTAGAACCTACAGTTCCCGTGGTTTTTCCCTATTTGGGGTTTCCACATTAAAATTTGGTGTACTCTGATTTTTGTTTCCGTTGTGTCTATCTTATATCGTGTTGGAAGTCTAAAGCTCATCCCGATTTAGTCCCATATTCCTAACAAGTGGTATCAGGGTTGTGGTTCATACCCTTCGCAAAATTTGGAATATGGATGAATCATTAGGTGGGATGATTAAGCTAACTAGATCCAACTATCTCATATGGAAGTCCAAAATGAGGGACATGCTGTTATGTAAGGATTTGTGTTTGCTCGTACAATATGGTGAGGGCAAACCGGATAAAATAGATGAATTGACTTGGGAAGCAATGCATCTAAAAACAACAACATACATACACTGTTTTATAGACATGAGTCCATATAACAACTTCGATGATGAAACCAAAGCAAACGAGTTATGGAGGAAAATCAAGAATATGTTTCAAACCAAAAATGCCTTAAATAGAGTATCCGTGTTTAGGAAACTTGTAAGACTTAGATATCAAGATGGCTCTAGTATGCCAGAGCATCTAAATACGTTTCAAGGACTAATAAATCAAACTCTCTCTTTATATTACCTCTAGCAAATGAGGTGTTGACCTTGTTATTGTTAGGCTCTTTCCTAGATAATTGGGAAACCCTTGTTGTGACACTTGGGACTACAACACAACAAAAAGAGTTGACATTGGACATGCTTAAGTCGAGTCTTCTACATAAAGAAGCACGATGAAAGGAGCATGAGTCCAACTTAAATGACCATAAATCCTTGGTCACAGAAAACAACCCCAATAGAGAAAGAAGCCATACTCGGGGGTTCACAAGATCACCGAAGTAATGTTGAGGGGAGGTCAAAATCTAGAAGTAGGAAAGACTTCAAGAAAGATTTCTCATGTCGTTATTGTGGTGGTCCAAATCACTACAAAAGAGATTGTAGGAAGAAGAAGAGGGACTAGAAGAATGGAACCACTAACGACAAGAAAAATGACCTTATAACAGCCACATGTGATGGCTATATTATTATTGTTTGAGATGATCCTTGTGATAGTTTAGCATGTCAACAAACCGATTGGGTCATTGACTCGGGAGCCTCGTATCACATTACCCTATATCGGGAGATGTTTGAGTCATATACCGGTGGTGACTTTGGTAAGGTCAAAATGGCCAACCAGGGTGTGACAGAGGCTGTTGGCATAGGGGATGTAGTCTTGGTGTTGAGAGACAAGCTCAACATGAGCCAGATCGGCTAAAGGCCGATGGGTTGAAGAAGTCTATATTCCTAGTCTTAGTATTAGGAATATTTTAGGGAGTTAGTGTCGTAGGCTCTTTATGAGCATTCAAGTACTGACGATACTTGTGTCAACCCGTTGTGAGGGCTTGTATAAAAGTGCTCTCTGAGCACACTTGTGTATATAGAGAGTATTATTTTGAATCTAAGTTTTTTATCTTCTGCTCTCTTTGTCTCTCCCGTTCTCGCTTACTGTATTTCTGCTTTTCTTTGTGTTTTACCTAACTATGACTAAGCCGACTGTGTTGTTCATAAGCTTCTGCATACGAAACTCTTTACATGGTATCAGAGGACGAGGGTTGAATATCCTCTGTTGTCGACAAGCGTTTTCAACACAGACAAGCCTTTAATCTCCGGACAAGATTCACAGGAACATGGATAGAGGAATTGGTAGCTCACTGCCGTCAGAAAAGCTAGATAGGAGCAACTATGAATCTTGGTCGTATAAGATGCATTAGTACCTACTAGGCCATGGTTATTGGAGTTACGTGGAAGGAGTAAACGAGGTACCACCAAAGCCGACACACGGAGACTTCCCAACTTGGCAGCAAGCAACAAGTCGAGTCTCATATTGCTTTGCCTTGTGTGTTCACGATCAAATGCTCGGGTATATAAGCACTTTCAGACCCCTCATTTTCATTTGTGCTAAGAGCACTTTGGCCACTTTGTCTTGATGTATGATGGTGGTTAAGTTCCCAAAAACCGGAAACTGGCCGGAAACTAAAAATAGATGTAACTAAAATTAGAGGCCATGCAACAAAAAGTGGAGATGCATATGATCAACAGGAGAACTCCATATAATTTTTCCATTTTTTTTTACACTCATACTCTCTCTCCATAATTTTTATTTTATTTTCCTTCTTAGCTCTCTTATCTCATCGAAGCCATATCTCTCAAAAACCCTAATTTCCTTACGGAAACCAAAAACACTAATTTTCCCTACGGAAGCCAAAAAACCCTAATTTTCCCTACGGAAGCCAAAAACCCTAATTTTCCATACGGAAACTATTGAACTGGTAAACCATAATCTCTTAGAGAAGCCAAAGACCCAAAATTTCTATTGAATCCATATTTAGTTTCTTCTAATCTATTAATCTAGTAATCTCCATAAGCTAAACTTTTATAATTCCGATCTTGGGATTAATTGTAATCTTTTTTTTCTATTTATTAATGAAATTTGTCAATCTTTCTCATTTTCCATTAATTGTTTAATATAAACATACGTATTTGATATCTTCCGGTCGGAGGCCTCAGGGTCTTGCCTCAAAGTTCACGTATCCTCGTCGTATTTTCGCGACAACGGAACATTGCCGATGTGCCGAATCGGGTGCATAGTGTCGTCTCCGGTTTCAACATAGCCGGGTCGGTCCGACTCTCGAAGTTCTCTGAACAATTCTTGATGCGATGTCATATGGTTCAAGGCACCGGAATCGACGAACCATACGTCTTCCGGACCGGAGGCATTAGTTGAGGTAGAGGCGGACATAGAGTTTGCTCTATGTTTCATCATGAACATTCCACCACGGTCGGAGTTGTGTGCATACATTCCGCCACGATCTTCGTAGTCGGAGTTGTGCCCGTACATTCCGCTATACTCTTCGTAGTCGGAATTGTGCGCATAATTTGTGAGTTGTCGGCTTGTGGAAGCTGATTCACGCATCTTCTTTTGACACTCTTCTTCGTGGTGGCCGAGCTTTCCGCAATATCCGCATTCGGTTGCGTTTTGACGGCTTAGGCCGGAGTGGAAGCTCCCCCTTCTTGCGAAGGTTCCTCGTTGGCTTCCGTTTTGCGGCCGAAATTGGGACTTGTTGTCGTAGGTCGGACCTCGTCCGCCTTGTCCTTGGCCGAATCGGCCTCTCGCTCGTTCGCGTCCTCTTCCTCCGTTCGAGTGCGTGTAGAGAATGTGGCCTTCCGACTCATTGCTCCTTGTACGCATGTGGTTTTCTTCGACCAATAGCATTGATTGGAGCTTGAAGAAGGAGGGAGATTTCTCCCTTGTTAGAACGGCGGTTTGCATCGCGCCGAACCGTGGTGCGAGGCCGCCGAGGCATATTTGCACCATCTCATCATCATCTATACTTACGCTTATCGAGCCGAGCGAGTCACAAAGCTCCTTGATCTTCAAGGTGTATGTCGTGATGGTCATGTCACTTTGTTGAATGTTGTTCAACTCTTGGCGGAGTTGAAGCCTTCTTGCGGTTGTGTTCACCGCGAAAATCTTTCGTAGATTTTCCCATGCCTCCTTCGGCGTCTTGGCTTCGCGAATGTAGCTGAGCATGTGATCGTGAACACATGTCGCCAAGCAATACATCACGCGGCTTGTGGCTTGCTCCCATGTCGCGTATCTGGGAGCCGCTTCGGCGGGTCGGTCTTCGTGCTCTCCTTTGATGTAGCTCCAATAGCCTTGTCCGACAAGGTATTGGTGCATCTTGTACTCCCAAGATGCGAAGTTGTTTCGATCCAACTTCTCGGTCGGGAGAGCGCTCCCCATTTGAGTATTCATTATGTCGATTCTTCTTCTTCTTCTTCTTCTCTTCGAATGGGAGCTATGTAGCAAAGCTACGATAGCGATGAGCCGGTTCTTGGTCGTCGACGTAGAGCACAACACACGATCACGATGAGGCGAATGGGCTAGATCGAGCTACCAAATCGCTCTGATACCATGTAAAGAATCAGGTATGATTCTTGTGTAGTGGAATAGGTGTGAACTGTGTGTGTATGAGAGAGAGAGAGAGAGAGTGAGAGAGACAAGGAGTAAGACACAGACAAAGTATACGCAAGGTAGATTATATTAACAAAGGAGAAAGACTCAACTAAATACAAGGTGGGAGGAGAACTAAATACAAGGTGGGAGGAGGGTGCTTTATATAGTCACCCTCTCTCTTCATTAACTACAAGACTCATGGAGCATGGGGAATGTGAAAGCTCATAAGTTATGTGTCATAGAATATGATTCTATGACTCATACTAAATGCTAGAATACAAGGAGGTGACATAATGGTGACTCTTGACCGTTGGAGTGTCTATTCACTCTCAAGGTGAGTTCACACACTAGACCAAGTTGAGCTTGATTCTCAACAAAGACTTTTCTTAGTGTGTACAAGTTTTGTTTAATTTGCTATGAGTGTGAGCACTTGTACAATGTTCATTGGCCCATTGAGCAATAATAGTTTGCTATTTGGTATTGCCCTGTTGTTCAATGTGATTGGCTTGTTCACATGTGGTTTTAATGTGAGTAAGTTGGCTTTCTTAGTTCCGACTCAATGTGGTTGCATTGAAGTGGCCAAAGTTGTTAGTCTGAGGTCATTTCTTGTAGATTTGAGTTGGCATGTGAGATCTGCATTCTACATGTGCATCTCTTGTATGAGTGTTGATGTTTCATGTAGGCGTAAACTAGGGTGTCTAGCTTATGTTGGAGCGATGTAACCACTTTGTTGATTGCATTGACAATAGGCAAGATTGCAAGAGCTTATGTATGGATTGGAGCGATGTAACCACTTTGTTGATTGCATTGACAATAGGCAAGATTGCAAGAGCTTATGTATGGATTGGTAAAGGGGTGGCCAATAGTACTATTATCATATCAGTAGCGTGTGTTGTGGTATCCTAAGCCAGTTGTGTTTAAGTGGGGGAATGAGGAATGGTGCTTCAACATTGGAGCATCTTGTGAAGACATGTCAAGGTAGTGTCATCAATTATGAGTCTTGGCAATGAAGCATGGGTTTTGGTGGCAATGGTTGAGGCGACGATGAGTGGAGATGTAGGGTGTGTGGCAATACCTGGACTAACATCAATATCATCACACAACATAACTTCAATGTGGGTGGCGGGTGGCGGGGGTCTGAGTTCCATGAACGGAGTGGGCATAGGTTCTTCGTGGGTGCCATGATATCATGATGGTCATGTCCTTGTTTGGACTGGCATGCAACACTCAACACTCGACATCCAATATAAAGTCTATGATACAAACCCATTCAATAGGAACCTATAATGATTGATCAACACCCATCCACAAAAAATGTACAAGAGTGAGAACTAAACTATTCACTAAAGACTAGTGTTGAACTAGAATGTTTCTAACAATACAATATGTCTTGTTTAATATACGAGTAGCATTTGCCCATTGGAAATTTATAGCCCATCATGATACCCTTTGGATATTTGTAGGGTCACAATATCAAAGTTACAATAAAGTAAATTATAATATTTTTATGTATAATATGAATATCTCTCTTAGGAGGGTATGGGTTCAAGTCACCCATAACCTCCTTATCAGGAAGCTTATTGACCTATATTGAGATTGTTAATAAGGAGAGACGTAGATGGTGTTGTGCAATGGAAGCGAGCTATGTGTGGGTGTGTGAGTGCACATAAGGCAAGACCGAGTGAGAGAGTGAGAGAGAGAGCTTGAGCAAGAAGACATATTCATAAAAGGATAGATTACATCCAACAGGAACTAAGTTACAAAGAGTTGGTTTAAATACCAACTAGTCTACAAGAAGTGCCCTTTCTACTAATTACAAATCTAGCCTAGTATGATGTCCACTGGCTAGTGTGAACATTGTCTCTATGGGAAGTTGAGTTCGATTCTCAACAAACCCCTCGAACACAACTTCTGGATGTTGAAACGTTGGTTCGGTTCGATCTTCAAAAAACCTTCGATTCGGCTGAATCGGCTTCGACTTTCGAGTTGTTTCGGTGTTCGGCTTTCAACTACTCGATTACTTCGTGCTCCTTGTTCGGCGCTCGGCTTGATTGTTATCATACTTTGACTCCTTTGGTTGGCTTCGATTGACTGATCGACTGTTGTTCGACATCGAAAATTACTATTGTTTTTCGGTACTCCCCCTCAAGTGCAGCTGGTCAGTGATCGAGAGGCCAAGGTTTGTTGCTAACTGTCGCAGCTTGTCGACCCCTAGGGTTTTTGTGAAGATGTTGGCTACCTAAAGATTCAAGCTGATGTGTTGTAAATCAACATCTCCAGCCTGAACGTGCTCTCGGTTGAAGGGATAGTGCACTTCAATATGCTGAGTGTGTGCGTGTTGTTGCAGTAGAGGAGAATCAGATCCTTGATGAGAATGCCTAGATGCTTCAATATGTGCTTTAGCCAGACGGCCTCGCATGCGGCGACTGCCGTACCCCTGTATTCTGCCTCTATACTCGAAAGTGCGACTGTCGGTTGCTTTTTGCTGCTCTAGGAGATCTCTACACTGCCAAGGGAGAAGACGAATCCAAAAGTCGATCGTCTATCGGCCTTATAGTCGGCCCAGTCTACGTTCGTGTACGCTTCGAGCTGAGTGATCGTCCATCGTCCCACAGACGTACCTAAGTACCCTCTTAGCGCAATCGAGATCAACATTTCGAGGATTCTGCATGAATTGGCTAAGTAGGCCAACCAAATAGCTGAGGTCGGGTCTTGTGATGGTTAGATAGATGAGGCCACCGATCAGTTGACGATACTGAGTCGACTCACACTCTTCTATTCCCGAATCGGCATTGAGTTTGAGCTTTCGATCGAGAGGGGTAGACACAGGTTTGCACTCTGTCAATCCGAACTTGTAGAATAAGTTGAGGATGTAGTGCTATTGAGAGATCAATATCCCGATTGGTGTTCGAATTACTTTGATATCGAGGAAGAAATGGAGCTCGTGCATATCTGTCATTTCAAATCTGCCGGTTAGGAATGATTTGACCTTATTGATCTCGGCGAGATCCTTTCCTCTGATGACCATATCATCTAGCACGTACAAACTGATGACCATCGAGTTGTGTGACTCATTTCGGATGTATAGGGAGTTGTTTGATTTTGACATTTGGAAGCCGATTTGGTGCTGATACTGGGTGATCTTCGAATGCCAAGCACGCGGGGCTTGCTTGAGGTTGTATAAAGGCTTCTTGAGTTGGCTGACTGCTTTCAGGTGTTTACTCGATTCAAAACCTAGTGGTTGAATCATGAAGACTTCCTCTTCTAATTCGCCTTGCAGGAAGGCATTCTTCACATCCATTTGGTGGAGATGCCACCCTTGTGCAGCTGCAAGAGCGATGACCATCGAACAGTCATCATCTTTGCCACTAGGGCAAAGGTCTCCTCATAATTGATTCTGTGCGTTTGAGTGTATCCCTTAGCTACGAGTCGTGCCTTGTAGCAATTTACCGAGACGTCGGCATTGTATTTTACCTTATATATCCATATTCAACCGATCACTTTCTTGTCTGTAGAATGGGGAACAAGATCCCATGTCTCGTTTTTGTTTAAAGCCTACATTTCTTCATTCATCGCTTTTGTTGGCCGGTGGCTAGAGTATGAAAAGTAGTTAGGGGGAGAGCCGGTTTCGTAATTATTAAAAATTAGTATTTAAGGATAATAGGAATGGGCAAACCCGGAAAGGATGTATCGATCCGGATCCGGATCGGTTTGTAGCTGGTTGCCGGTTTGGCACCGTTTTGTAAACATAATCGGATACCTATAAAAGGATCCGAAGAACGATGTATATGGGAGTGGAACTAGTATAAGAGAGGTTTGTTACTATTGTGTATCTGTCAATTCTGTGTTGTGCTTATTGTCTTTATCTTACGTGTGTAATCAACCATATGTGATTGTCTATTCGGAATCGATCTGGAAGTGCCGGTTACGATCAAATCGGAGTCGAATCCTTACCCCGCAACCACCCCTTTGGTGAAGTGATCCGGAAGGACACCCTGTGTTAGTGGCTAGTCCAGCCCAGGAGTAACAACTTTGATCCATCGCGGATCCTTGGCTGCCTCGGAAAAGGTTTCTGGTTCTCGGACAGTCGCCACCTTCATCATAAAGGCATAGTGGTATGCCATATATACTCATCGTAGCCGAATCAGATAACTGGGTTGTAGAGTCTAAGGCTTCTTGTTTGTAGAGTCTAAGGCTTTCTTCGCTCCATTCGTCCGGATGATTGGGATGTCTAGGCCTTCGAACTCATTGTCAGGGAGTGAGTTGACTCGTTGTCGATTGGATCTTCGTATTCCGACATCTTGGCCTTCCTTTTGTCGAGTTTCAGACTTAGCTGAGATGTGCTTTGGTCACTCAGGGGCTCATGTGGTCCATGTCGAATACGAGTGTATAATGGCCGTATTCACACTGTCCCTTTGGACAACCCAAGTTTGGGCTATTTCTGTAAATAGCATAAAGGGCAGTTGCCCTAAGATAGTCATTATATAAAGTGACTTTGTAACCTTTAGTTGAGGTTGGTTGTCATTCTTTGTAACTGTTGCTATTGGAATATAACATTGGTTTGTGTGTGTGTGTGTGTCTCTCTCTCTCTCTCTCTATGTGTCTATCTTGTTTTATGCGCATACCCAGGTTCTTCTTCATCACGAATGTTGCTTGCACTTCCGCATTGACGGCCTTGTCCCCAACATTTGGCATCACAACGTTGGAGGTTCTTCAACCCATTGCCGGCCGTCATAGTACACCACACAACATTCCATTTTCGTTTTCTTTGAAGAATAGAGAAGGGAGAAGAAAAACAAAAAGCTCGCATCTCACTGTATTAAATCACAATTTGGAGTAAGCCAGTCGGCTGTACTCTGTTCCTGTGATTGTAACCGCTTGAGGGGATCTCCTTGAGCAACAACCAACCCAATCGTGCTTCATTCGGTTAAACAACATCCGAATAGGTCACCGGACGCTATTCACCCGCTTGCTGTAACCACCCGCTGCAGATTGGTCTCCAAGTAACAACCAAATTCGTGCTTCACTCGGCTGATCGACATTCGGGAGGATCAGTTGGATCCGTCCCTCTCATCGCTACAGTCATCCGAAGCAGAATCGGCCCAAACGATCAGTTTTTTGTAATCGGTATTCGGCATACAATCAGAAGCTAACCGGGCTCACTCCGACTCGGCAACATTCGGGAAGACCAACAGCCGGTTCTGTCCCTCAAGTTATCGGAGTCACTTCGAGCAAGTTCAGCAACAAGTATCCGAAACCAAACCAACTCGGGTTCAAAACCGACTAGAACGATATCGGGTGAGCCGACCAGCTGCACCCCACTAAGGTTCGTAGTCAACTCCGAACCGAGTCTTACCAACCGAAACCGAAGCAGATGGCATCAACATTGGGCTCATCAGAGATGAGTCTAAGGAGGTTCGACGGTTCGAACTTCAACTTCTGGAATGAACAAATGTAGGACTATCTCATAGTCAAGGGTTAGATAGACCCGATTGAGAATGAAAATCCTCCAGAAGCATACAAGGCAAACAAGTGGCTAAAGCTGGACAGAATTGTCCACGCCACGATTCGGATGCACTTGTCGGAGTCAGTGTACTCCACAGTGCAATCATGCATGACAACTTTTGAACTTTGGAAAACAATGTCGGAAACGTATGAAAAGAAGGTCGCGGTGCAACGAAGATGTATCTAATCTGGCACCTCTACAACTTGCGGATGAAAGAATCCGATTCGGTTCAGGCACACCTCAATGAGTATGAAAGCATAAGCTCCCAAATCTCGTCTCAGGGGACGGTAATCGAGGATGAACTCAGACCAATGATACTCATGAGTAGTCTCCTCTCTTCATGGGAAACTTTCGTTACAACCATGTGCAATGCTTCAACAACTACCATTAAGTACTCCGAAGTCACGAGCGCAATCCTGACTGAAGCAGCTTGGAGAAAGTCTTTTGCCAAAGACTCGGCAAATGAAGCTTACGTAGTACAAGGTTTGACCGACCGATCGAACAACCGGGGAAGAAGTTCTTCCTGACCGCCGAACAATCAGTGAAGCCGGAGCAAGTCCCGAGACAACCGAATCTGCAACTACTGCAAGAAACCGGGACACATCAAAGCCGACTGCCGGGCACTCAAAGCAAAAACCGACAAAGCTCAAAGAGCGGATAAGAAGAGTAGCCGGCATGAGGAGGTCAACTACATCGGCTCTTCAGCCAAAATTTTGACGACCGACCCGAACATATTGTCCATAGAGAACCGACTCGAATCAGAAGTTCTGCTTACGACCGAGGAATCGAGCACATGGATCCTGGACTCGGGCGCATCATATCATGTGACACCTCACCGATCTCAGTTTTGGCAATACTCGGACCGGCACTCCGACTCAGTTCGAGTCGGAAACTCGCAACACTGTGCTATAATCGGGATTGGCATCGTAGAGCTCAACCTTCCAGGCGGCTCTACACTCGTACTACACAACGTCCGACACGTTCCTGACCTCTCAAGACCCTTGATCTCAGTCGGACAACTTGACGAAGGCGGCATCCGTGCCGTATTCTCATCAGGAGGGTGGACACTCCACAAAGGGAACCTCCTGCTTCCTCGAGGACCAAAGGTACATTCCTTGTATCCTTTATATGTCACACTCAAAGAGGGTGACTTATTTTTGGTTGATATCCCCGTGTCATCGTTATGGCACAGACGACTTGGACACCTCAGCAAGGTCGGCATAACGCACCTATCCAGAGCCGGTTACATCCCCAAACTCTCCTTCTTGGATCACCAATTCTACGAGCATTGCCAGTACGGCAAACAGGTAGCCACATCACACCTGACATCAACACCAAGAGAATCGAGTCCCCTCGATTTGGTCCATTCAGACGTCTGTGGCCCGATGCCACATCAGTCTCTTGATGGTGCTTCGTACTTCGTCAGTTTTATTGACGACTCGACTCGGAAGGTGTGGGCTTACCCCATCAGAACCAAAGATCGGGTGTTCTCGATCTTCTCTAAATGGTTTGCAATGGTAAAAAATCAGACCGGTCGGAAACTGAAATGTCTCCGAACCGACAACAGAGGGGAATTCAAATCTGAAGAATTCGTCAAATTTTGTCGGGATCGCGGCATTCGACGTGAATATACGGCACCCTATAGTCCGGAGCAGAATGGAATTGCTAAACGCTGAATCAGACGATTCAAGAACGCATAGTATCCATGCTCCAACACTCTGGACTGTCGGATGGCTTTTGGGCGGAGGCTCTACTTAGGGTAGTACACATAATAAATATGTCCCCAAGTAGACCTCTTGGATATGGATCTGATGGCGAGATCAGATACCGACTCTGGGACCCCGAGCATAGACAAATCGTCCAAAGTTCGGACGTCGTGTTCAACGAGTCGGCTATGCATAAAACGGCCGAAAAGCCTATTGAAGTCCGAAGGGTAATATTTTCCGAAGTGCCAACCCTTCATGACAACCCAACCCACAACATGAGATCGGTTTCACGGGTAACCCACAACTCTCGCACCGAATCCACCGATTCGGCACAGTTGAATGGCTCGGCTCCCAACCATCCGACATCAACACCTGGTGCAACTAGTCCAGTCATACCTCGTAGATCCGAGAGACTGTCGCAACCTTCGGAGAGGTGCTCTCCCGGAATTTTCTTTACCGACGCTGGCGAACCAACATCTTACGAAGGAGCATCAACATCTGCCGATTTAGCCACATGGCATCTGGCGATGGAGTTGGAAATGCACTCCATTCGGGCAAACAAGACTTGGGACTTGGTCGAATTACCGACGAATCGACGTGCTCTTCCATGTAAATGGGTCTATCGACTAAAAGAGACGTCTGACTCGACCACCCCAAAGTACAAGGCCAGATTAGTTGCGACGGGATTTTGACAAGAATATGGCGTTGACTTCGACGAAATCTTTTCACCAGTGGTGAAAATGACAACCCTTTGTTTGATGCTCAGCGTCGTGGGCGCTGACAACTTGGAGCTGGTTCAGCTAGATGTAAAAGCGACATTCCTCTACGGTGACCTACAGGAGGAAATCTATATGGAGCAACCGAAAGGCTTTGTGGCATCCGGTTAGGAACATCTAGTCTGCCGACTCAGGAAGAGTCTATACGGCCTGAAACAGGCACCCCGACAGTGGTACAAGAAGTTCGACGACTTCATCTAGTCAGTTGGCTTCTCCAAGAGCGATGAGGACCACTGTCTCTTCACCAAAACAACTCAAGACGGGTCTCCCGTCTTCCTCATCATTTACGTGGACGACATGCTACTCTCCGGTCGATATGCCGGCGAGCTCACCGGACTCGTTCGGAGACTGTGGTTGAAGTTTGCCATGAAGGACCTCGGTCTGGCAAGACACATACTTGGTATGAAGATTAGTCGACATCGCGATAAACGACAACTTTTCTTGTCTCAAACTGACTACATCAGACGTGTCTTTGAACGCTTCAACATGCACTTGGCCAAGTCTGCTTCGACCCCACTCCCCATTAACCTTCGGCTGACTTAGCGAGACTGCCCGACATCCAGTCCGGAGGGGGAAGATATGAAGTCGGTACCGTGTGCACCGACAGTCGGCTCCCTTATGTACGCGATGGTCGCGACATGGCCTGATATTTCTCACGCCGTAGGAGTCATCAACAGATTCATGCACAACCCAGGCCGATCACACTGGAACACAGTCAAGGATGTGTTCCGATATCTAGTTGGCACAAAAGACCACGTCATTCTTTTTGGCCCGAACTCAACCCCAGGCGTAGTCGGTTACACTGACTTGGACTTCGCCAACTACGTGGACAGTCGGAAATCAACAACCAGATATTGCTTCAAATTCAACAATGGAGCAATCTCGTGGAAGTCGAAACTCTAGGAGTGCACAACCACCTCAACGACCGAAGTAGAATATGTAGCTGCGTCCGACGTGGCAAAAGAAGCCTTGTGGCTCGGTTGGCTGGCGCACACGTTTCGACAAGTCGACTCCGACTCGGCTCCAATTGTCTACAGCAACAATCAGGGTGTTGTTGCTTTGTCAAAGAATCTGGTTCACCACAACGCCTCCAAGCATATCTACGTTCGATATCACTTCGTTCGGGACTGCGTCATTTTAGGGAAAATCGGTCTAGAGAAGATATCCACAACCGATAATGTCGCAGATGGAATGACCAAGTGTCTTTCGACGGATCGTTTCCGGTCCCTTCGGCACCAGATGGGTGTAACGAAAAATTATTCTGGTTAAAGTCAGACACACAACACAGGATGGTTTCTGACCACCGACATCGGTTCTTTGAGGATCGGCTTCAGCTCTTCCGACCCGACCGGTTCGGTCTTTTGTCTTCAGATCTTGCCGACTCTAACAAAACCAATCTGTCTGATAAACCTTGTATATACCTGTAATTTTTTAGATAACCCATGTATACGCCCATTACGGGGGAGTGTCAAATACGAGTGTATAATGGCTGTATTCACACTGTCCCTTTGGACAACCCAAGTTTGGGCTATTTCTGTAAATAACATATATAAAGTGACCCTAAGATAGTCACCATATAAAGTGACTTTGTAACCTTTAGTTAAGGTTGGTTGTCATTCTTTGTAACTGTTGCTATTGGAATATAACATTGGTTTGTGCCTCTCCCTCTCTCTCTCTCTTTCTTTGTGTGTCTATTTTGTTTTATGTGCATACACAAGTTCTTCTTCATCACGAATGTTGCTTGCACTTCCACATTGACGGCCTTGTCCCCAACAGTCCACTAAGCCATGCCGTAATCATACTTTCTTCAAACATGTGTTCGAGTCGAAATTCATCTTCAACCGATTCCGGGTCGGCTAGAGTCAAAATCAGAGTCGTCTCTAGGTCATACCAGGATGCTGACTAGTTGAAAATGACGTCTCGATTTACTCGAACTTTTTGGGTAGAAGGATTGTAACATTTGTACCCCTGTTGTTCGAGTGAGTACCCTATGAGGATACATTTCTCTGACTTTGGGTCGAGCTTTTGTCGCTTCTCCTCGGGAATATGCACGTATGTGATCGAGCCGAATATCCAGATATGTGATAGATCCGGCTTCTTTCCGAAGAACTTCTCATGAGGGGTTACGTCGTGTACCCCAGAGGTTGTACATTTGTTCATGAGATAGACGATTGTGTAAGCCGCTTCTGCCCAATACAATTTCGGTAGGTTCTTCTCATTCATCATGGCCCTTGCCACCTCTATTATGTGCCGATTCTTTCTTTTGGCTATTCCGTTTTGCTGAGGTGTGTGTCGGCATGAGAATTCTCGTCGAATTCCTTCCTTTCGGAGGTTCACCGTAAAATTGTCCGAGAAATACTCCTTTTCTCCATCGGATGGAAGGCATCAGACATGTCAACTTATGCCTTTTTCAACTTCGTTTTTAAACCTTTCACTTTTTTGTCGCATCGGATAGATCCAGACCTACCTTCAGAAGTCGTCGATAAACGTGACATAGTATGTATTGGTCCCCATAGATCTAAATGTATGACATCTAGGATCCCTTTGCTCACATTACCTTCTTTTGGGAATGGTTGTCGGTGTTGTTTGCCGAATTGGCAGGCTTCACATACACCCGTAATCTCCTTCTTGGTAAATGTTGGAAGTCCGATTATGACTCCTTTCGACTGCATCCTTTTAAGATTTTGGAGATTAATGTGGCCGTTTCGCTTGTGCCATAGTTTCAAGTCGGTTCGACTTTGATGGTGTTTGCGAACATGGTAGACTTCACATCGCTCGACTCGAGACTTGAGGATGAACATTTGGCCTTCTCGACGACCATGCGCTATGATTTGATCGTCTTTTTCAATGAAGCACCCTTCATTATTGAACCACACTTGCATGCCTTCTTCTACTATCTGGCCGACCGATTTTTCGTGATGGTTGGGATATGCAAGACATTTTTGAGGTAAGTTTGTTTGCCATAGTTCCCGAATGGGACATTTTCGATCTGCCAAATCAAGTGAGTTGTGTCATCTCCTGTTTTGATATAGCCAGGCCGATCGGGCTTTCGTAATTCTCGGAACCAATCTTCGTGGGACGTCATATGATTGGATGCTCCCGAGTCGACAAACCATACATTATCTGAAGGAGAGGTTCTTGTCTCACCTTGTGTCGACATTGAATGTTCGTTGTGCCTCATCATGAACATTCCGCCACGATCGTCGTAGTCGGAATTCGAAGCATAGTTAGTGAGTTGTCGACTAGTCGAGGCCGATTCTCGTCGCTTCTTTTGGAACTCCTCTTCATAGTGTCCAAGTTTTCCATAGTACCCGCATTCAATCAGGTTATTGTGATGGCTCGGTATGGCAGGATGGATCCCCTTTTTGCCGAACTCTTTAGGATTGCTCCTACCATCTTGCCATTGGTAGGAGTTGCATTCTCGGGTCGGCTGACTATGTCATTCTCAGTAAAATCGACCTCTATTTCCTCGGCTGAGTCCTCTTCTATCATCCGACTGGGAGTAGAGCATTTGACCATCTGGTGCATTGCTCCTTTGTTTGGCATGATTTTCCTCCACCAATAGTATCGACTGAAGGTCGAAAAAGGAAGGTGGATTCTCCCTTGCTAGAATGGCCGATCTAATCGTGCTGAATCGAGGTGCCAAGCCGCCGAGGCATATTTGCACCATCTCGTCATCATCGATGATGACGTTGATCGATTCGAGGGTGTCACATAGCTCCTTGATCTTCAAGGTATAGTTGGTGATCGACATATCCCTCTATTGCATGTTATTCAACTCCTATCGGAGTTGGAGCTTTCGTGCATTTGTATTGACCGCAAAGATCTTCTTGAGATTGCCCCAAGCTTCTTTCGGCTTTTTCGATTCTCGAATATAGCCGAGCATGTGATCATGTACGTATATTGCAAGGCAATACAATACACGGCTTGCTCCCACGCTGGGTAGTCAACGTGTTGGGTTGGGTTGCGTTTCATGAGCTCCTTAGATATCGCTCTAGTAACCTTGTCCTACAAGGTATTGATGCATCTTGTATTCCCAAGATGCAAAGTTTGTCCTATCGAGCTTCTTCATAGGAAGAGCGCTTCCCATTTGAGTATTCATTATGGCAATTTCTTTCTCTGTTGCTTGAATCGGTTCTGTTGATCGTCGGTGTTGTGATCACAACACAGTTGAGCGAGATTGATCAAACAATCACACGCTCTAATACCATGTTAATAAGGAGAGACGTAGATGGTGTTGTGCAATGGAAGTGAGCTATGCGTGGGTGTTTGAGTGCACATAAGGCAAGACAGAGAGAGAGCTTGAGCAAGAAGCTATATTCATAAAAAGATAGATTACATCCAATAGTAACTAAGTTACAAAGAGTTGGTTTAAATACCAACAAGTCTAGGGTGTGAAGAATGGAGCTTTGCCACAATCGAGCCTTACACTCTATGAAAGAACAAAATAGAAATGGAGGTTCGTATGCTTACGCAGAAGAGATGACACGGGATGTTTACGTGGAAACCCCTAATTGGGCAAAACCACGGGAGCCCACAGTCTCCAACTATCACTACAAGAAGAGGGGGTACAATAGGAGACTCAGAGGCAACGACCTCGAGCTCTATGTCTTCGTCAACCGACGGTTACATCAGAAAACTCTCTCTATATATACAACAAAATGATAATAACTAACAACCACAACTCATAAGAGTGATTGACCTAAATCATATTTATACTTATATGACTTTAAGACTATTTACAAATATAGCCTTTATAGGCACACCAGAAAACAGATTTGCAGATTTGCTGGACCCAAATCTTCATTGAGAAGGTTCGATTCAAGGCCTTCTTCATATTTCCGATTTTGGTTTGTTCTGGTTTGACAATCAGCATGTCATCCACATATAGCAGGAGTATCAGGAAGTCTCCTCCGTCGAAATTCTTCACGAATATGCAGTGGTTAGCTTGGGTCTTGTGGTACGCTTGGTCGGTCATGAAGGAGTCAAACTTCCGGTACCATTGCTAGGGAGCTTACTTTAGTCCGTATAGGCTTTTCTTAACTACCGGGGCAAAGATCTCTTCTTAACTACTGGGGCAAAGATCTTGTTAAAATCCACTCCTTTCTTCTATTGAAAACCCTTCACCACGAACCGAGTCTTGTACCTCGGTGGATTTTCGGCGTCTCTCGGTTTCGGCTTTTACACTCACTTGTCCTGGAGTGCCCTCTTTCCTTTCGGCAACTTCGTCAGTTCATATGCGTGGTTCTCATGCAGGAAATCCATCTCGTCCTGCATGGCACTCAACCACTTGTGGCTGTGGGTGTCTTTCTTTGCTTCTTCGAAGCTTCCCGGCTCCCCTTCATCGGTTAGCAACACATGCTCTGCATCCGAAAATCTTCGGGGGGCTCTTGTCTCTCTGAGAGGATATCTTCTTCCTTGGTTCTCGACTACCGGTTCCTCCGTTTGTTCTTCATCCGAATTTGATTCAGGATCTTCTCCGGTTCCGGTGTCCTAATCTTCTTCTTCTTCGATCGGTTCGGTCTCTTGTCCGACTCCGGCCGGTTCTTCGAGCATTGTCCGGCTTCCGGCCGGATGAGTTCTTGTGTCTTTCGACCGATCTCTGTTGGTCAATCCGGATTCCGCTATCGTCTTCTATAATCTTGTGTTCCATGAAGACTATGTCTCGACTATGGAACACCTTCTTGTCGACCAAATCCCACACTCGGTAGCCGGATTCATCATCACCCTATCCAATGAATATGCATGGCCGGGACTTCGGATCCAACTTTCCTCTCGTCCTTTGCAACATGCACATAGGCGAGACACCCGAACACCTTTAGATGCCGATAAGACACGTTTGGCACCGTTTTGTAAACAGAACCGGATACCTATAAAAGGATCTGAAGAATGATGTATATGGGGGCGGAATTAATATAAGAGAGTTTTGTTGCTATTGTGTATCTGTCAATTCCGTGTTGTGCTTATTCTCTTTATCTTACGCGTGTAATCAACCATATGTGATTGTCTATTTGGAATCGATCCGGAAGTGCCGGTTACGATCAAATCGGAGTCGGATCCTTACCCCATAACCACCCCTTTGGTGAAGTGATCCGAAAGGACACCTTGTGTTAGCGGCTAGTCCAGCCCAAGAGTAACAACTTTGATCCATTGCGGATCCTTGGCTGTCTCGGAAAAGGTTTTTAGTTCTCGGACAATCGCCACCTTCATCATAAAGGCATAGTGGTATGCCATATACTCATCGTAGCCGAATCGGCTAACCGGGTTTTTCTCTCGGGTGGAGCGACGGAGCTTCTTGTTTGTAGAGTCTAAGGCATTCTTCGCTCCATTCGTCCAGATGATTGGGATGTCCAGGCCGGTTCCTCCGTTTGTTCTTCATCCGTATCCGATGCGGGGTCTTGTCCGGTTCTGGTGTCCGGTTCTTCTTCTTCGATCGGTTCGGTCTCTTGTCCGACTCCGACCGGTTCTTCGAGTGTCGTCCGACTTCCGGCCTGATGAGTCCTTGTGTCTTTCGATTGATCTCTGTTAGTCAATCTGGAGTCTGCTATCTTCTTCTCTGACTCCCAGTCGGCAATAGTCTTGTGTTCCATGAAGACTATGTCTTAACTACGGAACACCTTCTTGTCAACCAAGTCCCACACTCAGTAGCCGAATTCATCATCATTGTATCTAAGGAATATACATGGCCGGGAGTTCGGATCCAACTTTGCTCTCTTGTCCTCTGCAACATGCACATAGGCGAGACACCCGAACACCTTCAAATGCCGATAAGACACGTCTTTACCGGTTCATACTCTCTGTGGTGTGTCTCCTTCCAAGGGTGCTGAAGGTGATATGTTAATCACGTACGTTGTCGTCATCAACGCCTCAGCCTAGAACGTCTTGGAGAACTTTGCATGTGCTAGCATTCTTCAAATCTCTCCATTATGGTTCGGTTCATCCGTTTAGCCAGTCCATTTAGTTCTGACGTCTTTAGCACAATGAATTCGAGCCGGATCCCCTTCGACCGGCAGTACTCCTCGAACTACCCCCGTCATTCGCCTCCGTTATCTGCTCAAACCGCCTTTAGTTTCCAACCGGTTTCCCTTTCTACTCTCACGTGGAAGTCCTTGAAGATGGAGAGTACCGGGTCCTTCGTCTTCAACAATGAGACCCACAACTTCTGGCTGTGGTCGTCTATGAACGTCACGAAGTACTACAATCCGGCATGTGACTTCGTGTCCACTTGACACGCATCGGTATGCACCAGATCCGGTGGTGCATTTCGTCTCATCGGGGGTCTTGACCGGAAGGAGGTTTGGTTTTGCTTGCCGGCCAAGCAATCAGTGCACTTCTCAAGATGCACGTGTTTCACCTCCGGAATGAGGTTATATTCAGCAAGTCTTTTCATCCCCTTCTGGCTTGTATGGCACAGTCTCTTATGCCACAGCTCACCGGCAGTGTTGGATGCTACGTTTACTTCTTCCCGGCATATCCGGGCATGCATCAGCTACAGGGTGTTGATCTTCTGGGCTCTAGCCACTATTAGGATTTCTTTGCTGAATTTCATGACTCCCTTCCGGATGCTACCCGTGTAGCCTTCATCATCTAGTCGACCGGTTGATATCAGGTTCAACCGAACCTCCGCAACGTGTTAGACATCCTTCAATAGCAACTTGCATCCGGTTGATGTCGTCAACAACACATCTCCTATGTCGACAATTCGGCATGTACCTTCATTCCCCATCCGGACACAACCGAGATCTTTGACTGTGTAGGATGAGAAGCATTTCCGGTCCGGTGTTCGGTGGAACGATGCTCCAGAATCGACAACCCATGTTGTCTTGTCACCGACAAGGTTTAACTCATTCTCCTTGGTGATGAGCAACAGTTCTTCTTCACTCGTTGCGATCGCCGACATTCCTTTCTGTTGAGAGGCAAGCTCAACCGGATCCGGATCGACTGAATAAGCCTGAGCCGAATTGGCATCCAGAAGGATGAGCCGGATCAGTGAGCCGGTGAGTAAGTGAGCCGGTGAGCTGGATCAAGCAGTAACCAGAGGCCAAGTAAAAGCTAGTCTACTAGGGATTTAATATCTCGTAGTTAGTGTCAGACGCTCGTGTGAGCATTGAAGTACACTGTACTTCTGTCAATCCATATGGACTTGTATAAAAGTGTTCACTGAACATAGACTGTGTACAGATTGAGTAGTATTTTTTGAATTAGGTTTCTCTGTGCTCTCTCTCTCTTTGTCTCTCCCGCGTACTGTTAAGCTCTCCATTAAACCTGTTCTCTGTTTTCTGTTTTCTATTGCTTCCGCACGCTATTTGTTCTACATGGTATCAGAGCGCGAGGGTTGAGAACCTTTGCAGCCGACATTCGCTTTCGCAAGAAGAAAACCTAACCTTTGTAAAGAACAAAAATAAAATAAAATAGATAGAGGAATGGCTAGTTCGCTTCCGGTGGAGAAGCTCGATAGATCCAACTACGCATCTTGGTCATACAAGATGCACCAGTACCTGCTTGGGCATGGTTACTGGAGCTATGTCGACGGAGCTAACGACACAACACCTGATGTGGCACACAAGGACTTCCTGGTGTGGGAACAATCAACAAGTAGAGTGATGTACTGCTTGCGTCTAGTGTCGGAGACCAGTTGCTGAGCCACATCCGAGATGCCAAGACGCCGAAAGAGGCTTGCAGAAACCTGAAGAAGGTGTTCACCACAAGCACTACAACCCCGAAGCTGCAACTCCGACAGGAGTTGAGCAATGTCCGACAGAAGGACATGTCGGTGGCTGATTACACGGCCCGAATCAAAGAGACCTGTGACTCGCTTGCCTCTATCAATGTCACAGTAGAGGAAGAGGAGATGGTACAGGTTTGTCTTGGAGGCCTGATGTCTAAATTCCGAGCTTTTCGGATAGCAATATGTACGAGGGAGAATACACCATCATTTTTCGACTTACAGTCGATGCTCCTTGTAGAGGAGAACCACGTCGGTGCGTCAACAAGTGCACCCACTGACAACCGGATGTTGTATACAGAGGCGGATCGGCCCCGTGGGACGAGGCGGGTCGGCATGCAATGGAGGTGGCCGACAAGGGCAAGATTGATGGCACAGAGATCGTGCCGACAGCAGTTCTGGGACCTCCACAACCAGGGGGAGTCAAGGCGGCGCCGGAAGCCGGCAAGACAAATCCGCCACGGAATGTTGGTACTGTGGTAAAAAGGGCCATAGAGAAAGCGAGTGCTGGAAGAAGTGCGCCGATTCGGACAAATCCAGATCTGGCAGAAAGAACTGGCAATACTCGCACTACACAGAAGGATCCAAAACCGGAAAAGCCGGTAAAGGGCCAACCTTGGTGATGAAACACGAGGCTTACTCGATGAAGAAGACCACTTCCAAATCAAAGGAAGTGTGGTACGTTGATTCCGGTGCGTCGAACCACATGACGAGCCATAAAGAGTGGTTCTCCTTCTTGGAGAAACTGGAACAACCAGGAGTTGTCGAAACCGGAGACGACACTCCACACCCAATCGTGCATATCGGAGAAGTCCCTTTGAGCCATGTTGGACAGAGGGGGAAGCTGATGAACGTATAACACGTTCCAACTATCACGAAGAACCTAGTGTCAGTCGGACAGATCGTGGACTAGGGAATGCAGGTGCAGTTTACGCACCTCGGGTGCTTCATCGAGGAAGAGGGCCAGGCCAGATTATCGCGCAAGGGCGTAGAGATGGGAGGATGTTCATCCTCGACACCAATGACGTCGGCACCGCCTTGTTCGCCAAAGGACAGAAGGTCGAATCAGACATCGACCTCTGGCACAAACGGATCGACCACGTCAATTACCGGAGGCTTCAAGACTTGCAAACGAAACAAGTTGTTTTCAGTTTGCCGAAGTTTAGTGGCCGGAAGGCCCAAGTATGTGAAGCCTGCCAACTCGGGAAGCAACACCGGCTTCCATTCCCCATCGAACGAAACCGTAGCCGTAACAAGCTTGACCTTATTCATTCGGATGTACTATGGGGACTGGCACAAAACGTGAGTCTTGGCGGGAGTCGATACTTCGTCTCCTTCATCAACGACTATAGCTGACACACATGGATCTACCTCATTGAGAGGAAGAGCGAAGTCTTCGACTGTTTCCGGAACCTCCAAAGCATGGTGGAACGGGAATCGGAGAGGAAGATCAAGTGCCCGTGGTCAGATGGCGGAAAGAATATTTTTCCGGCCAATTCAACAGTTATCTGTAGCAAATAGGAATTCAGAGAGAGTTCATTTGCAGATACACACTGGAGCAAAATGGTGTGGCCGAAAGGAAGAACCGGTCACTTGTCGACGCGGCAAGGGCAATGCTGGAAGAGAAGAGCATGCCCCACTTCTACTAGGTGGAGGCGGTCCGAACGACCGTCTACATCCAAAACCGGATCGGTGACAAGGTGTCTGCGCATGAGTTGTACTTCGGGCGCAAGCCGAATTTGAGACACCTTCAGATTTTTGGCAGCATAACATATGTGCATGTGCCGGAAGAGAAGTGGAGGAAGCTGGATGCAAAATCGGAGAAGTGCATCCTCGTCGGCTACTCACATGAGCAAAAGAGGTATAAGTGTTATAACCCCCGGACGAAGCAGGTCTGAGTTAGCCGCGATGTTGAGTTTGATGAGACGGCATCATGGTATGCCTTACCAGCTCTGACTTCTGACCTCGACCTAATACCGTAGGATGAGGCTAGTGAGCCTGAACCGGTCCAAATAGAAGATGATGAATCCGGGACTCAAGAAGAGAGTCCGAAATCCTTTCGGTTGAGTGGGCCGAATGAGAGACTGGGTCAATTCGACCAATTAGAAGAGGAACCGGTGGGTACTGAAGACTCTGTCGTGCTCTCCCCGCGCAAGGAATCGAGGAGACGACTCACGCGCAAAGAGAAAGGGAAGAAGAAGATGCCGGATTATGAAACTGGTAATGATGAGTCAGGTCAGAGCGGATCCGACTCTAGAAAGGAAAATGACGGTTCTTCGGCACTGAAGACCGAACCGGCCAAGAAGGGCCTCAAACCGGGTAACGGTGGGTTACACCGGTCAACCCGCCAAAAGGAACCTGTTAAGCGGTACAGGTACAATGAGTACATGGCGCATCACTATGCGTACATGACCAAGGTGGCGGAAGTGCGTGAGCCGGAGAGCTACGCAGAAGCAGCAAAGGACGCACATTGGCGTGCCGCTATGGAAGAAGAGATGCGGGCACTTGATGCCAACGAGACATGGGACCTGGTTGACCCTCCCCGTCACTATAAACCGATCGTATGCAAGTGGGTGTACAAGGTAAAGTACAATGCCTGGTTCAGTTAACCGGTACAAGGCCCGGTTAATGGCGAAGGGATACACCCAGACCCACGGAATCGACCACGACGAGACCTTCGCTTCAGTAGCAAAGATGACGACAGTTCGTGTGGTGCTGGCGGTTGTTGTGGCAAGGGAGTGGCATCTTCACCAGATGGACGTGAAGAATGCATTTCTTCAAGGCGATCTAGAAGAAGAGGTCTTTATGACCCAGCCTCCCGATTTCCAGACAGAGATGATCAAGTTGGCGGTATGCCGGTTGAAGAAGTCACTTTATGGCTTCAAGCAAGCCTCCCGAGCTTGGAATGCGAAGATCACACACCGGTTGCGTAAGATGGGGTTTGTGGTCTCCAAATCCGACTCTTCACTGTTCATCCGGCAAGGTCCGGACGGTCCGGTTTGTATCTTGTTGTATGTTGATGATCTAGTCATCACCAGACCCGGACTCGATGAAATCAGCCGAGTCAAGTCCTAGTTGTCGGACGCATTTGAGATGAAGGACCTGGGGGACCTTCACTATTTCCTTGGGATCGAGGTGATCTGAACCCCCGACAGCATATTGCTCTCACAAAGACACTATGTGTTGAATATGTTGTACAAGTTTGGCATGACAGAATGCCGACCTATCTCTACACCCTTGGACCGGAAACAGAAGCTATGTCCCAACTCCGGACCGGCCTGCGATGAGAAACGGTTCCGACAAATTGTCGGAAGCCTTATATATTTGACCATCACCCGACCCGACATCAGATATTCGGTCGGTGTGATTAGCCAATTCATGCAGAAGCTGACTGTAGAGCATCTTCAATGCGTGCACCGAATACTGTGGTATGTGAGAGGCACGAAGGACTGAGGATTGTTATACCGGCATGGTATAACCGAAGAGCTAGTCGGCTACACCGATGCCGACTGGGCCGACGATGTATCGGATCGCCGATCCACCTCCGGATATATGTTTTCCCTTGGTAGCGCAACTGTTGCGTGGAACAGAAAAAAGCAGCCAACAATGGCTCTATCGAGCATTGAGGTTGAGTATCGGGGTGCTACCGTTGCCACTTGTGAAGCCATTTGGCTTCGGCGTTTGCTGCAGGACCTGCGGATCGAGGTGCCAACCCCGATCCTAATCTACTGTGACAACATCAAGAACCCTGTATTCCATGCTTGCACAAAGCACATAGAAGTGCACTACCACTTCGTGCGTGAGCGTGTCCTGAGCGGTGCAGTTGAACTTCGGTATGTTCATACGGATCGGCAAGTTGCCGACATCTTCACCAAACCACTCGGATCAGACAAGTTGTAGCACTTCACCGAAATGCTTGGTGTTCAGCATCTCGACATGCCACACTTGAGGGGGAGAACGGGTAAAGACGTCGGAACAGGCAAAGGCAAAGAGACTGCCGATTGTGCCGGTGAGGGAAGAACCGATAAAGGGAGAGACAAGAAGAAGAAAGGAGCCGAGTCGACAAAGGAAGTTGACACATCCGAACAAGTCGGAACAAGTGGCAGCGGAGGCAGAATCAACAAGGATAGAGCCGACCGGAAGAAGAAGGCCAAGACCTGGACATGGTCAGATATGGAGAAGGGTCTGGAATCGGAAGAAGAATCGGGAGCAACTGATTCGGACAAGAGCTGGAACGAATCGGAAGCAGCCGATTCGTTTCTATAGAAGGATTCGGAAGAACCAGATCAAGTCAAGGCCAAGAGGACGAGATGGCAACAAAAGTCGACGCCAACATGAAGGAATCGGCGGGTCGACAAGCGCCGAAGTCGGGGTAGCGAGGGAGCTGAATTGGGCATGTTGAGTAGACAAGTTGACCAAGGAAGTCGAGGTGCGCAGGAACAGAAGGGTCGCAGCAAACGGGATGGGACCGGACGAGGAGCGCGAATAAGGCGGAGTGACGCCAAAAGGAGCCGGGTGGATGGACCGGCTGCCATGGAGACTGACACTACGATCCGAACTCAAGTTGAGCTTGAGGAGGAGTGTTGAGCGGCAAGCTCAACCGGATCCGGATCGGCATCCAGAAGGATCAGCCGGATCGGTGAGCCGGTGAGCTGGGGAGTCGGTTAGCTGGATCAAGCAGTAACCGGAGGCCAAGTAACAGCTAGTCTACTAGGGAGTTAATATCTCGTAGTTAGTGTCAGACGCTCGTGTGAGCATTGAAGTACACCGTACTTCTGTCAGTCCGTATGGACTTGTATAAAAGTGTTCACTGAACAGACTGTGTACAGACTGAGTAGTATTTTTTGAATTAAGTTTCTGTGCTCTCTCTCTCTTTGTCTCTCCCGCGTACTGTTAAGTTCTCCATTAAACCTGTTTTCTGTTTTCTGTTTTCTATTGCTTCCGCACGCTATTTGTTTCTACACTTTCCAATCCGGAACTCTCTTGTTCGAACCATTTCAGTCCGAACTCTTCTTCAAATCAGTGGTGTCGCCCCCTTTTTCTTTCCGAAAATGTCGATAGTTCTTCTGGAAGTGCCCCGACTTCCCACAGTAGAAGCAAGTAGGCCTCCCCCTTGACTTTGACCTTGTCCTGGCTTCCCCCTGGCTTATCCTAGTATTGGGGACTCTGATTTCGGCCTCTTCCCCGATTTTGGTCATCTTCCGTGACCAAGGCTTTCGGATCGGTTCCGGACTCCTGGTCCTTTCGGCAAGCTTCTTCATTCAGCAAACTTGATTTTACCCTTGCTAGGGACAATTGCTTCCTTCCAGCCCAGCGTTGCCCAAAGTGACAACTAGCGTCTCCCAACTATCCAGGAGGGAACCGAGAAGGAGTAATGCAAGTACCTCATCGGCCAGAGGTACTTCAAGCGAAGTTGTTTGATTTATGAGTCCCTGGAATGAATTCATTTGCTTTGCCATGCTAGATCCGTCCTGGTACCGGAGTCTCACTAACTTCCAGAATATCGAAACCCGATTGACGACGTTTTTACTCTCTAGCATGGTGCCGATTTTCTCCCAGAGCACATGATCCTTACTTTCTTCATTAAAGTTGTTGTACAACCTCATGTCGATGAAGCACTGAATGTATGCCGTTGTCTTCATGTGCATCATCTCCCATGTCGTGGCATCGATCTTGTTTGATTTCTTATCCCCGAATTGTACCGGTAGGCAGAGATCGTTGACCACGAGCATGTCCCTCATTTTCGACTTCCACACTGGGTAGTTGGAGCCGATGAGCTTGAACATGCTTCCGAATGACTCTTCCATTTTCTTGTTCGCTTTGATACCAGATTGTGAAGAATGGAGTTCGGCCACAACCGAGCCTTACACTCTATGAAAGAACAAAACAGAAATGGAGGTTCGTACGCTTACGCTGAAGAGACGACAAAGGATGTTTACGTGGAAAACCCTAATAGGGCAAAACCACGAGAGCCCATAATCTCCAACTATCACTACAAGAAGAGGGGGTACAATATGAGACTTAGAGGCAATGACCTCGAGCTCTATGTCTTCGCCAACTGGCGGTTACAACAGAAAATTCTCTCTCTCTATATATATACAACAAAATGATAATAACTGACAACCACACCTCATAAGAGTGATTGCCCTAAGTCATATTTATACTTATATGACTTTAAGACTATTTACAAATATAAAGGCTTTATAGGCACACCAGAAACATATTTGTAGATTTGTCCCTGGAAGAAATTTCATTATTCTTATTTATTAGTTAGCCTCTAATTATTGGTATTAGAATATACTTTTTTTTTCATGTTTTCTGTTATCTCTCTTCATATCTTTTCTTTAATTATGAGTTACAATTACATGTGTACTACCCAAGCTCAAATTTTCGTTCCTTTGTGTGTCATGTGTTGGCATTTACGTTTGGTGTGGTTGTATTTCTATGGATTCATCATGGCATCTTTATGGAACGTGTCACCATCTTAACATGTACTTTTGTGTTGTTTTATAGGTGACATCGTGGTGCAACACCATAATGTATTATAGGCATATGGGTGCAATCATACATGAGCTTCTGTATTCTTGTCGTGATGCGACATCTCTATACAACGCCATTATGTGCTACTAACATATATGTAGTTGTGTGTGCATGTATGTGCTCTAAACATAGAAACCATTATATGTATCTCTTGAGAGCAAAACCGTTTACATTTACTTGTAGGAATTGACAATCATTTGGCCAAATCGGTTTGCTAGTGCTCAAGCCAAACTGAACCAGGCTCAAATAGGTTAATGAAGCTCATGCCTGAACTGAGTTGAGTTGAACAGTCAAACTCAATTCTAGCTTGAGTTGGGCCGATGCTGACTCCTACTTGGCCAGTCAAAAAGTGTGATCACTCGATAACTTCTTTTGTTACGAGAACGTATATCAGAAATGATTTCATATACATATCATAGTGAACCATTTGATTTTTCTCTAGATAGTTACATAGATACATATCCATCTTGATGTAATAGTTCACAAGGTTCTTGGTCAGAATTTGTAGTTACAATCACATGGGCTTAAACCGTAGCAAAATATGGGTACATGTCTCCAACTTATCACATTTGTATAAATTTAGGGTCCTCAAACCACCATATTAAACATATAAAGAAACACTTAATACATCATGATGTGTAGTTAGTAGCAAGTGACAAAAAACTGAAGACCAAATACTCTAATGTTGGTTATACATAGAAGACAGAGATGATGGCCAAAGAAATTCAATAATATACAAGCTATTTAAACAAGTTTACAATAAGAAGCGGAGGTGGTGTTTATAGCGTTTATAGCGATACCCTTTTAGGACAATGTATCCAACAAATCCAGTGTCACATAGAAAATCAGCTGTTTGGGTGCTTATGATTAGAAGGCGGGCTAACAAGGCGATCAAAGACGGTGCGTTTGATAGGAGTACTGAAGCATGAAGATGATTGAGAATTAATGCTTATCTTCTCTAATTGAGACTGCATGTCCTTTTCCCACTCTGCCCTTAACGTTTGCTGCTCTTCCATTTTGCATAGAAGCTCAACCTTGTCTACAAGAATGACTTCAGAATCTGGAAGCACAGCTCGGTAAGTTTCTTTTAGCTCATTGGTGAGCTCCTCTTCCATCTGCTCCATCATAATCAAACGATCCGTTAGAGTATCCAAGGCTTGCTGAACATCTGAAACTATACACCCTCCTGAAGGTAATGTCTGAATCAAATTATTTGCCCTTTGCAGTCTGCTCCTGCTTACTTCCCTTGCATTCAGAAGGCTTTGCATCATGCTTTCGAGCCTCGTACGATTTGAGGTAGCATCTTCATAAGCTTCATAATTAGTGTACATACTGTCATTATGCTCCTTCATGTCTTTTAAATATGTGTTTTCACTCCCATAGAGGAACACATCCATTTGTTCATCAGAAACTTGTCCATAAAAGTCATCGCATGATTCTTGACATGGTGATTCCAAAGCTTCCGAACGATGATGATTACCCGTATATAGACTGTATCTATCATTTCCAGCCCTGCAATCTGAAAAACCTGTAAGCTCTAATTCGTTAGATAAGTTCTTTATTCCTGATGTCTTCATTTCATCTTGACGCTGGTTATGCTGCCTGCTTATCTCATCCATTATCATCTTTTCTTCTCTCTCTATTTTGGCACACTCCTTGTCTCTCCATAGAGAGATCATTTCCAGACCTGACGGAACCTTTGAATGGTGTACACCTGTGCTTAGATTTTGGCGTACTTTTAAACATTGCTCACTCAAAGGATGATTATATTCTCTCCCATGCATTGCTTTAGCTACATCCAGACGTTCTGGATAGGTTGCTCCGTTCCCGTTCCTTTCTACAGTGTCTACAAGCTTTTTCATGTGCTCAGCTTTATAGATAGTTTTCAAAGCATGTTCTCGCTCTTTCTCCAGGAAATGTTTTTCTTTCTCAAGATTTCTCTCTTCCATGGAAAGTTTTGCTTCACGAGCTGCCAATACAGCCTCGATTTCTTTCTGAGCATTTCCTAGGCGCCTCCTTTCTTGTTCTAATGCCTCTCGTTCTCTGTGTGGTGCAATTGCGAACGCATTAGCAAGTTTCTCACTGTTCTCATTGGAAAGCAATTTAGCACACATAAATGAGTGGAGTATTAAGATATACTGTCAATAATCCACCTGGAAGCTCTTTGTGCTGTGATTGATGCATCGACTACCATCTCTTTTGTAGCCCTCAATTGAGCAGCTAATGTCAATTTGGCATCCTGAACTTCATACTTTGTCTGTTCCTGAGGTAAGAAAAAACACAGATTTACAACATTATGCATTTCATGTCAGGATTTGTACTCTCACACAGCCAGTGCTTCTCTTACCAGTTCAAGCTGTTGTACTTTAAGATTATCCCTTTCTTTGATGATTCGTGCAAACTCCTGTTGAAGCATTTCTATTGTTAATATTTCTGCTGAGCTTTCTGTCTTAGAGTTTTTCTTTCTCTCGAATCGAGGTTCAGTAGCCAGATTGCAAGTGTGTCCCGTAGTCTGTCTATTGAGAAATTCTGCATCATTACTACAATTTCCATGCTGCAAGAAATCAATTGTTTATGTTGAAAAGCATGTAAATATTCCTGTTGAACTTGGATGAAGAACTTTAAAAACATATATGCACATCTATTGTACCAAGAGAGCAGGAAATTACTCATGGAACCAAACCATACAAGGGCTGATACAAAGGAACTAAAGGGAAATAAGCTTTCAGACACCATTCATGAAACAAAACTCCTGGTACATTGATTTACCATCTTTAAATATTGTTCAACTCCCCACTAAAATCAAGGGACATGCTACATCTATGGTACATCACGCTTACATATAGCCAGACCGTTTGGTTAGAGTGCAAAAGTAGAACTCATGTTACAGGACATCAGCCTGGTGAGATGGATAGAGAAACTAGTCAATGCATGGGCTTCTGCTCAATTGTATTCAGTATGACTGATCATGCTAATTCAGCTGCACAAGTGAAGTTAAGAACGAAAGAAATAAAGAGGCCAAAATGACCTCTAAGACCAAACTAGAGATTACATCTTCCAATGTTTTCTTGTCTTTGATATCAAAAAACCAGATTAAATACAAATATGTTACTAAAGAATCTACATATATAAGACCTTGATTCTAAACTTTAGACCTAAAATTTTGTATTAAAAAAATCTCCAACATTCACCACTGCAAAATGAAGAGATATCTGAAACAAGGGAAGAACCTTTGGTGCTGGGTGACAATGGCCTTTATTTGTTGGTGAGAAGGGTGACATGACCACGGTCTAACTAGTCGTGATCTGTTGGGAATAAAGGGCCATCATGCCTTTTATTAGTGCACAGATGTGAACATATCCTTAACACACTTTAACCTCCTATATATATAAACCTAAAGTAAAGACACCCCAAAAACAAAGAAAAGTTTGTGCATCTCTCTATAGCTGCCAATGTAGTTGTCTGTCTCTTGTGTATGTCTTTGTGTGTATGTGTGTGGTCTAGTGGTGCCGTAATCTGCTGTCAGCTCCCTTCAAACTGGTATCAGAGCAGGTTACAGTCAGCATGATAGGTCACGTTTCTTGTGAAGGTCACCTTTCTAGTGCACTTCACAGTCATCACAACAGGTTACATTTCAACGCAACTGAATGTCAGCCTGGTGGGCCACATTTTTAGATCAGGTGACAGTTAGCACAGCTCACTAAAGTAACGCAGGCAGGAGACAGGCAGCGTGTTGCAGTTCATAACGTTTTGTTCCCATAGGTTCTTTGCAAGCAAGTCCGTTACACATTGACAAGAGTTATGGGGTCGGGGCCTGCATTTGCTGATTTTTTAGTCACTTTCATGCCATCTCATGCACATCAAGAAGCTTGAGGGTGCACACAATATCCTACAATGCTATAATGGCAAAAGAAGTAGGCAAAGCCAATAAAGGAAAGGGAGTAATGCCTACAGATATGGGTGAAGTTGACTGGGAGGAGTTGAACGAGCTTGCACTGGGATCTTTGATGCCTTGTTGTTTAATATTGAAGGTTTGGACTCTGCCTCTGCAATCTCAGCTAGATTCAAAGAATTCTATGTCCAGAAGAATGTAGATAGCAAAGTTTATTGGATGAAAAAGCTTATGGATTTGCGCATGAAAGAAGGCATACCCATGTCAACTCACTTAGTCGGTTTAATTCTATGTTTCGCCAGCTAGTTGCCCTCAAAGTTCGTCATTGATGATGAGTTAAAAGGCCATTTTTTTGTGCACTTTGCTAAAGAGTTGGGATATCTTTAGGACTACCACGAGCAATTCAAATGCTATGCTTTTGTATGTTGATGTAAACAGTTTTCTACTCATGGAAGCGATGAATTAGCAGAAAAATGCAGGCAGTACGTCCTCCCCTGCTTTGCATACTAGGGCCAGGTCACAACAAAGAGGCAAATCCGATAGCAAAGGCCATAGTAATTCACATGGTAAAGATGTTAAATGCCATCATTGTACCAAGAAGGGTCACTTTAAATGTGACTGCTACAAATTGAAGAAAGAGAAAGGAAACGGCAAGGCAGATGAGATAAGGACAGGATATGAAAGAGAGTCAACCTAAGAAGAGCAGTGTTAAAATTAGAGAGTTGAATGTCGTTGTGGGAATGCCATTCTCTTCGTCTCTTCATACTATAACATGCTTTACTTGCAGATATGAATGGTGACATGCACACTTGGATTCTCCATTTAGGTGCTTTTCACATCACTCCTCAGCAACAGGTCGACATGGTGTTGTCAATCCTGGGGAGAACTGATGCATGTCACATTGCAGGTATTGACACTGTGAAGGTACACTTCTAGTATGTTTCTATCTTCACACTTCAGCATGTATGGCATGTACCTCGGCTCAAGAAGAGCTTGATTAACGGCACAGGAAAGCTAGATGACATTATCTTTTATATGGAGCACTACTAGATGAGCAATCAATAACAGTCTAGCAATCTATCTAGGGCACTACTTAGCCAAGACAGCCGTAGGGAAAACATTGTGAAGAAGATGATAATTGATACCTGTTATTGATTACTCATCTCTTCCTCTCAGGAACAGAGTCACCTCGGTTTCTACCCCTCTTCTTCCGCTGCTGCTGCTTTGCTCATCTTCGCAGCGCCTTCATCTTCCGTTTTCCATCACCTTGGGCAATGGGAAATGGAAGATCTGTAAGTTATCTAGAGTTATTGCCGGTAATTGTAAAAGTGATACTTTGTATCTCCTCCATGTATTGCCTTGTTGGGAAACATGTTCAGATTTCTCATAAAAGGTCTCTTTTGCTAGAATCTTCTCTTCTAGAGTTAATACATTCAGATGTATTTCAAAAACCGGAGTTATCTTTAGAAGCAAAAAAATATTTTGTCACTTTTGTTGATGATGCTACACGGAAGGTATGGCTTCACCCTATTCATAGCAAAGACAAAGTGTTGGACAAGTTTAAAAAAATCTTGGTTGGGGATATGTGTCCAAGGCCTTGCAGGTATTTTGTGACAGCAAATGGATAAAAAGGAAGCTTACATACAACCCCTGAAAATCGGCCCCAAAATGGAGTTGCAGAGCCCATGAATTGAGACTATACAGCGCAAAGCTTGTACTGTGCTCTCTCATGCTGCATTACCCCATGGTTTTTGGGCAGACCCTGTTATGACAGAAACAGGTCTTTGGGGGGAGGAATCACTCAAGAAGCATGATTGAGCAAGCAAACTTCAGATGCTCACCTGTAAGTATTTGACTGTGAGGCTTTTGTGTACATTGATACACAGCAAACTTGAGCCAAATTCTTGTCAATGTATTTTCCTTGGATAGGGTGATGAGGGTGAGATGTGGCATAGATTATGGGATCCCCCGAAAAGAAAAATAGTATGAAACTCAGTGCAGAAGACAGCCCTACAACTGATGATGAAAAGGTTAACATGGCCAAGATTCCATATGCTTCAGCTTTTGGCAGTTTGATTTATGCTATCGTTGCTACATGTCGTGACATTGCTTTTGCAGTGGGAGTGGTTGGCATGTACGTGAAAAACCCTGGCAAAAAGCATTGGGAAGCAATGAAAGGTTATATGATATACGTTAAAGGTGCAAGGATTTGTGCATCTACTTTGGAAATCAGAAGGCATCTGCCATTGGCTTTACGGATGCAGACTATGCTGGTCATTTCGACTGCAGAAAGTTCACTTCAAGCAGTCTCTTGGATCGCCAGGCTACAGAGGCAGAGTATGTGGCTGTCATTGAGGCATGCAAGGAGGCTTTATGGATTTATCATTGTAGAGAAACCTGTTCTTCATTGTTACAGTCAAAGCGCTATCATGCTAGCATGGAATCCTGTCTTTCATGCAAAGACGAAGCACATACAATTGAAATATCAGGTCATCAGACATGTACTCGACAGCAAGACCATTGAGCTTGTCAAAGTGCATACAGATGATAATCCAACAGATATTCCCACAAAGAGGCTTCCAGCAGAGTGGTTTGCTACCTGCCGACAAATGATGGAAGTTGAATAGATATATGTATTTCAATTTTGTACACGCTTAAACTTCGTCGATCCTTTCTCCTCTCAAAGCATGTTGCCTTTCTTTAGGTGGGAGGTTGTTGATTCCTATTGTAGATATTGATTGCGAATCTCTGATGTGGATCATAAAGGGAACTCCATCTTAACTTCCTCAAACAAGGTGAGTCGTAGGAGAATCACTGAGATGACAATTGACACTGATACAATTTTCATTACCTGGGGTGGTAAGGTCAGGATGCTAGATTATGTACTTTTCGATTCCTAGATTTATCATGCATTTAAAATAGCCCATATCTGAGGTTTGATGATATACAAACATAAAATATTCCAGTCCTCAGAGAATCATTGTGACAACAACAGACACTTTGATTACAATGGGATTTGGTTAGATTATGTATTTTTCTATTCCTCGATTATACAGTCCACAAAGCACTCCATTTCTTGATGGAATTAAATTTTGAACCTAACATCAAACGAATGTCATATAGAGGTGATGCCATTGATCATTCTAGTGTCAAGTATCTGGATACGATAGGTGGACTATGTATAAATGTAGGACTGTTAATTTGCTAGACTCTCCATGGGGAATTGTTTTAACATTCCTGTACTAAACACAAAACATCATACCAAGGCTACAAGCAATGTTCATATTTTATATTGCATTCCCGCTTAAGAAATAAACGTGATGTCTCCTTGGTATCTGTCATTCAGTTAATTCATAACCACAATGCAAACTTGATGCATCATTAGTATCTATCATTAGTAAATTGATAACCAGAATACATAAAGCAATCTAAAGCAATATTCATATTCTCACCATCTCTTTGATCATTGCTGGGTGCGAATTTACTGCAGAATCATGTTTTTGCCCGTTTCCCTCGTTGAGGCATAGCCCTAGTTGCTGTCATACCAAAATTAGTACTCACTATCAAGCCCACAATTAAACTCTCATTGATTTGAATGCAGAACAATAATCTCATTTAGAACCCATGCATTTAATTCTGATCGTAGTTTTGGGTACAAGATTACTTTGAAATTTTCCTCCCTTGACTTGAGTGTTTGCTCTTGGAGGTTCAGAATTTCTTCTCGGGCAATAAACTGGCCATTTTTTCTTTCCCATTCCTTGTGCAATACTTCAAACTGTCGTTCCTGCTAAGATTCATTTCTAGTTAAATCCAGAAGCAAGAGCAGTCTTAAAGTTCTATATAAGTATGGAATGGAACACATGTCCATTTAATCAAATGAATCTGCGATCTAGAGGTGCCCAAAATTATTTGAATTAAAATGAAAGGTGTTACATAAGATAGATTAGACAGAATATACAGAATCACCCTGAATTGATCTCACACAAATATCGTGATATAAGGTATTGTGAAAGGTTGTCTTCAAAAGGTTTTCTACAAGGTTGAAAGGGAATATTTAGCCCAGGACAATTGCACTTGTCACTTGTCTTTACGTTAACTAATTTCTCACAGTTGGTGAAAGTTGTTGAGAGATCAAGCTCAACTTACTTTAGTTTGTTAGTCAACCATGTAACTTCGTAGTTACCTAGATAGAATCTAGTTAGAAGGGTTGACTATAACGCCTTAAATAGGACCTTATACTTACATGGGATATTCTAGATCCTCCACTCTAGAGTACATTTAATATATACACTTTTGTACCTATATTATCCTCACACATGTGCACCTTTGCACATGAGATCTATATATACCTCAATATAGGTATTTTTATATTTGATGATGATAATGCTAATTTAATATAGTTACTCATCCCCCATCTTGTGTTGTACATAAGTGTATCTTCCTCTCTCTCTTCCTCTCACACATGGTATCAGAGCGTGTGGTTTAGCACATCCACTAAGCCCATCCGCCTCTTCATAATTGTGTGTTCAAAACGTCGATGACAAATTCCGGCTATCCGGTACCGTAGTGCCGCTACGTAGCACGAGTATGTGATCGAAGGAAGAAAAGCAAAACGGAAGACACTTCATTAAAATGAACACACAAATGGGTAGCTCGCTCCTTAGTGAAAAGCTAGACTGGAGCAATTATTCATCTTGGGAGTACAAGATGACCCAATACCTTGTTGGCCAAGGGTATTGGAGCTACATCAACGACGCACAAGAAAATCGACCCCACTCAAAGAACGCTGACTACACAACATGGGAGCAAGCGGCGAGTCGAGTCATGTATTGCTTGGCAACATGTGTCCACGACCACATGCTTAGCCACATTCAAGACGCCAAGACGCCTAAAGAAGCGTGGGTTAATTTAAAGAAAATGTTCGCCGCCAACACAACCGCCTGAAAGCTTCAACTCCGACAAGAGTTGAACAACATTCGGCAAAAAGACATGTCTGTGTCGGACTATGCCGCAAAGATCAAGAGCATTTGCGACTCGCTTGGCTCCATCAAAATAAACATCGATGAAGACGAGATGGTTCAAGTATGCTTGGGTGGCCTTGCACAACGATTCGATCAATTACGGACGACAATCTTGGCGAGAGAAAACCCTCCTTTTTTCGACCTCCAATCAATGTTATTGGTCGAAGAGAACCATGTCCAAACCAAGACGAAGACGTCGGAAGGACAAATGTTCTTCTCAAGTTCGGACAGTAGATGCGAACGAGGTCATGGCGGTAGAAGAGGCCAATTCGGCCCATCACACGAAGGGACCAAAGCCATCAAGGAACCTTCGGAAGAAGGGGGAGCTTCCATGCCGAACAAGGTCGGCAAATGAAGCCCGCAACTTGCAACTATTGCGGAAAAATCAGCCATCGCGAGGAGTGCCGAAAAAGAAGAAGCGAGTCGGCTTCGACAAGTCGACAACTTACAAATTCCAACGCCAACTCCGAATACGATGACTACGACAGACTATTCGTAATGAGGCATAGAGCAAACTCTATGTCTGCCTTCGACTCCGCAAGCACCTCCAACTCCGCAAGCACCTCCAACTAGGAAGACGTGTGGTTCGTCGATTTCGACACCTCACATCATATGACGTCACACCAAGAGTGGTTTCGTGACATACGAACGACGGACCGACCCGGCTTCATAGAGACGGGAGACAACACCACACATCCCATTCGACACATTGGCAATGTCCCATTCGGGAAAGAAGGCGAGCAAACTTGCATCAAGAATGTCTAACATGTGCCCACAATAACAAAGAAATTGGTCTCCATCGGCCAAATTGTGGAGTAAGGCATGCAAGTCCGCTGCAACAACGAAGGATACTTCATCGAGAAAGATGGCCGAATCATAGCTAAAGGGCGGAGAGATGGTCGAATGTTCATCCTCGATTCGAACAAGGTGAAATCGGCAATGTACGCTAAAGGTCTCAAAACCGAGACAAGCATCAAGTTGTGGCACAAGAGAATTGGCCACATAAACCTCTAACGGCTCCGAGCTATGCAATCAAAGGGAGTGGTTATCGGACTTCCGACATTCGAGTCGAAACGAGTCGACCGAGTATACGAAGTGTGTCAACTTGGCAAACAACATCGACTCCCATTCTCGAAGGAGAGCCACGTGAGCAAAGGCCTCCTCAGCATCATACACTTAGATGTATGGGGACCGGCTCAAACGTCAACGATCAGTGGATGCCGATTCTACGTCACCTTTATCGATGACTACTCGTGCTACACGTGGATCTTCCTGATGAAGAAGAAGAGTGAAGTGTTCTCCCACTTCCAAAAGCTCAAGGGCCAAGTCGAAAAAGAAACCGGTCAGCACATTCGATGCCTACGATCGGATGGAGGCAAGGAGTACTTCTTCGATGAATTCACCTCCTACCTCCAAAGTGAAGGCATTCAGAGAGAATTCTTGTGCCAACACACCCCGCAACAAAATGGAGTAGTCGAAAGGAAAAATCGACAAATACTCGAGGTAACACACACCATGATGCATAAGAAGCACATGTCGAACTTCTATTGGGCCGATGCGGCATCCACGACTGTCTATCTCATGAACCGGTGCACCAACAATGGAGTCCATGAGCTAACTCCCTACGAGCTCCTCGTCGAAAGGAAGCCGATCCTGTCGCACCTCAAGGTGTTCGAAAGCATTGTGAATGTACGCATCCCGAACGAACAACGACAAAAGCCCGACACGAAGCGAGAGGAATGTATCCTCATAAGATACTCGTCCGAGAAGAAGGCATACAAATGCTACAACCCTTCTACTCGAGCGGTTCAGGTAAGTCGAGACGTAGACTTCGACGAGTCCGCATCCTGGTACGCACCAGAGACAACATCGACTCCGACTCCGCTCGACCCAGAATCCGCCGAACGAGAGGTAGAAGATGGAGATCGCTTCGAACACATGTTTGAAGAAAGTTTGATTACGGCAAGGCCTAGTCGGCCACAAGAACCCCCACGCGACCCAAGCATGTCGCGACCAAGTACGAACTTGGACAAAGGCAAAGGTAAGATGCCCGAATACAAAGTCAATCACCCCGACGACAGTGATTCAGATGTGTCGGCTCCCTCACTAGACAATGAGTTCGGTGTACCCATCATGCGAACACCCGGAGCAAAGAAGGCGCTAACATCGGCGAGCGAAAAACTTCGACGCTCATCTAGAGCTAAGAACCCCGTCACTCAGCTCGGCTACAAGTATATGGCCCATCAGTATGCCTTCGCGATGAAGGTAGCGGCCGAACAAGAGCCCAAGAGCTCCACCGAAGCAGCTCGTAACGGACGATGGGTAGAAGTAGTTGACCTTCACCCACACACTACAAGCCTTCGTCACTAGCTTGAGGGGAAGGAACCGAGATTGTCACGACAAAGAAAGCCGAAGGGCAGACGGAAGCACACAAAGCCGATGAAAGCCAAAGCGAATGTCGGACGCCTCACACTTGAGCTTGAGGGGGCATGTTGAGAGATCAAGGTTAACTTAGTTTAGTTTGTTAGTTAACCATGTAACTTCGTAGTTACCTAGATAGAATCTAGCTAGAAGTGTTGACTATAACGCCTTAAATAGGACCTTCTAGATCCTCCACTCCTAAGTACATTTAATATAGGACTTACACTTTTGTGCCTATATTATCCTCACATATGTGCACCCTTGCACATGAGATCTATATATACCTCATTTAAGTATTTTTGTATTTGATGATGATAATGCTAATTTAATATAGTTACTCATCCCCCATCTTGTGTTGTACATAAGTGTATCTTCCTCTCTCTCTTCCTCTCACACACATACACACACATATCACTTAATCTTCCACTTATTAACTTAATCACATAATTAGGTATAATTAACCCTTGCTTAATTACCTAATTCTTAACAAAAGTTTTACCTCAAAGTTGGTTACCTCCACAGAAGTTTAGAGAGGAAACCTATTGAAGTGTTAGCTTCAAGCAAACCTCTTGTTATTGGTTTAAGTTGTTGGAGACAAAACATAAAGGGGTTCTAAGTGGATAACTCCCAAGTACAGCCACACATATGCTATGTCTCTACCATTTCTTCTATATGCCTTGTAAGGCCCAATATTTTATATTATGTGACGATGATAACGGAATGCTACATCTAAAGGAACCACGGCCTCTTAAGGAGTATATATCAGAATCTATAAAAAACTGCTCAACGTGGCAGCAAAGAAAGGAAATAAGTGCTGCAGGGCCATTTTTCTAACATGTCTTCTGCAGCTAGCATTTTTTACTCTCAGCTAGATCTTCTCCAAGTTTCCCCTCTGATGCATAAATGTAATCAGACATTGCCTGATACTCTAAGAATGAAAAAGCTACCCAGACTGATCACGGGACAATGGGCAATTTAACAAATAGAGATCATGACAAAGAATAGTACACAATGCAATTTGCCACAAGAGAAACATTTAGAAGTTAATTTAGGTAGGGAAAAGACAAATTATGCCTGTCATATGCAATGTAATATTTGCAAGACACAAAAATTAGTTAGTTCTAAACATGAAATGGTTATAAATCATATATGACCTTTGCTATAAGAGTCTTTTCCTTTTCCTTCAAAAATTTCTGCTGTTGTGAAATATGATTCACTAGAATCTGCAGCTTCTTTTCTGACACATCAAGCTTTTCATGCAACATATCAAGCTTAGCTAAAGGCCCATCCAAAGCCATCACATGATCCATCAACTTGTTTCCTGCCTTTTCAATCTCCTGTTGAAGATTGATCTGAAGTAAAAACAAAACAAAAGCAGATTAAATGTTTCTTCAGGAATATTGCTGATAACAAAAGAAAATCTTCATTAGAACACAAATGAGAGAATGAGAGAAGCCACATTATATCAAAATAAACTGACCAATATCCAAACTAATGAACACCATCAAAATAACTCCATGGAGCATTCTGAGGTGAGAACAAATGAAAAGACGGGAATGCATGTCTCCCCTGACAGAAGGCAGGAAAGAAAGTAAGGAATATTAACGTCTTTTAAGAGGAAAAAATGATCTATGAGACCAATCAAGAGATTACATCTTACCATTGTCTCCTTATGAAGAACAACAAATCAAAATAAATCTATCAACATAAAAAAGTAAATAAAAAGTGACTAATGAATCTCAGTATGTATATGTCAGATAGATTATAATGTCTTTCTTTGAAAGACCTCCACCATGGGTGGATCCACAATAGAGAGATCTTTGAAGCAAGGAACGCACCTGACATGGCAGAACATAATGACTGCCGATGACAAGGGTGACGTGATTGTGGTTCTCAAGGTAGGGGCCTACGTCCATGACAAATTGCTATTGCCTGATCTATTACCCTGTCTACTTAAATAAGCCATTATTCACTTGTAGTATGAATCGGAGTGATAGGGCTAAAGAAAGTTATGTGCTTTGTTGGTAAACTTGTGTGGTTGTATTGCTCTCCTGCAACAATTTCTCCTTGAGTCTCTTGGGTTCTAAGAAGAACAGTCCCAAGAATTATAGGTCCTCATTTTTTGTTCCCTTTCATTGGGGACAAAAACCGTGGTTAAAAGAGGCAATGGTATATCACTCTTATTTGATAAAAAAAAACGGGGTGGGAAACAAAGTGTTCTTCATATTCCACTACCTGCTGGCACAATTGGTAGATTCTTTCTTCTAAGGGGTGCCTGCATATCTGTCTACCTCATTGACAACTGCCCTACCACACTGCGCAATGCATGCAATAGATATATATCAATATAAGAGGACCTGACAATGAATCCATCCTCAAATGTGTGTATAAAATATGCCTCTTTGACAGCCATCTTGCTACCAAGAGATTGTGGGGCTAATCCATGTTTTTCTATTATTCAATTTAATAAATCAGTTTGGATCACTCTATTCTTTTCCTCTTTGGTCATGTTTAGATGGGAATAATCCAAACTTATATTGGAATGGGGCTAGTGCATTTACTTACGCATATGCCATGTGACTCGAACTATTCTTGCATTTCAGAAAATTGACAATGATCATCTCTATGTTCAACAAGTTGTTTTGATCAATTGCCAACCTTGAGTTCCTATGCAAAATGAGCTCCAAAGCCGCTGGATACTAGTCACTGATTACAATAATGCCTTGGTGATTCTCCACCCGAGTTATTATCATGAGCCAATGATGCTCTGCAGCTTATCATGTGGGCAAGGATTGAACCTAAAGGTCTCTCCAAATCTCTCCCATGAGTCTTGGAACTGTGTCTCTGCACATTGTCTTTAAAGAGCACCAAGAGCTGCATATACACTATAAAGTCAACCACAGGCACTCTTCCAGAAGGAGAATCAAGGCCCTGTGAATATATTCCTAGGTATGAGAGCAGGTAGAGTGAGAATGAACAAATAAACCTAAGCTTGTCAATTCAACCCTGAATTCCTAAAAGTCATAAAAAAACTTATATTTGTTGAATTATCTGGTAAACAAATAGTCACAGCCTTGTCAAATGAACAATATATATAGTGACTAAAAACCACAATCATTATGGTTGTGCTTGTCGCTAGATGGAAACATCCGAACAACTTGACATTATGCGCAACTGAATGGTCACGCATCTCAAATACCCTCCCAAAAATAGCATTCATCACTCCAAGGCCATAGATATTTCACCACATAAAATCCTAGAACTATCACTAGAGATGGGAAACGTTCTTTTGATGCCTGGCCAGAACTAGAACACCAAGTTACTTGAAACAGGGATTGCTGATGCGACTTAGTTGAACTTCTACAGCCAAATTGTTTATTTCTTTCAGAATGGGTATGAAACATCACTGCTTGTTTTAACTCTGGGTAGCACAGTTGTGCTTGAGATTTTTGTTCATTTCCAGATTAATTGTCAGCCAGTGTATATCTACCTATATAAAGCAAGCAGTAGATAAACAAGAGTATATGGCATCTATAGAGGCAAAGAAGTGAAAACTTTGAATATAATGTAGTTATAATGTTTGGAAGCAAAGATGATGTTACATTAGGATAGTGCTGGAAAATTTCTTAGCATCACCAATATTTAATTTCCGTGCTTTCTTATATTTCCGTTCATATAACAAAGCTTGCACAATTAAATTCTAATGAATAGAAAAGAACATTACCACGTTTTGTTTCTGAGTTTCTAGGTTTGCTTTATCCTTTAAGAAAACTTCCATCTTATCATGGAATTCCTTTTCAACCCTTTTTTGGCATTGCTTAGCCTCCTTTTTCATAGCTTGAACTTCTTGAAATCTTCGATCGAGCTCAGCACTCTTTTGTTGTAAATCATGTTTTGTAGTCTCAAGTTGTTTTAATTCAGCCTCATATTGTTTCGCATGTCGTTCAACCTGTTTCATATTCTCTCTTTTCTTCTCCACAAATCCACAGATATTCTCTCAACCTCTCTTTTCCTAAGATAAAGCATCATACTTAATGTCATTACCGTACAGGAAACAAGACAACTGAAACACTCAATATGTTGGCAATATTATCTTATCGAGGAAAACCCAGTATCCAGATGGGAAGATATCATGGAGGACACAGGTTCCAACAACAACATGGCGGCCCCTAGATCCTAGCAATATCATACTGCTGAGAAACAAAAACAGATAGTCACATGTGGAATTCCCCTGCAGAGAAAGAACAGCTGTGCAGCATCCCAATCAGCTCAATATGTGTACACTCAATATGTGTAGCCTATCTCTAGCAATGCTGCCAATCAATCTCTACATGAAGCATTGGTTGATGCTATATAAGGTATAACTATCAAGACCAGCCAAACTCTTCATTTGTGATTATTAGGGTTGCCACTAGCAAAGGCCCAAAACATGTCTTCCTTGTAAATTAACCAAAACAGTTCCAACATAAATGTGTACAAGGGCACAAAATCCATGTATAAAGACATGCTCTTAGTACCTCACAACAGAGGTAAATAAACAAAGTTCCAATAGTAATAAGAGAAATCGAAATCTTGGAGTTCAAAGAAGGATTGCAAAACAAAAAACACTAGGTGCATAGAAAAGATCATGATCTCTTTTCTTGAGAATGACCTCTACGATAAGAGGTTGTCATAGAGCACATGAAGAGAGACGTAGTCCAAGAGTGACAGTTATACTATCCCAGTCAGCTTCTTTAGAATATATTTGCTCCTATTAATTTCTTACTTATTTCTGTTATATTCAACTTATTTATAATGTCAACAGTCTCTGATTTCCTCATAGTGTTTGTGTTTGAGGGTGATTACTATTGATACATAATTTATCAGTTGGTAGTCTCTATTTTTTGTGTCTTGTTTTATTGCTTCTGAGATTTTATATCTATATCTTTAAATCAATACTTTCAAATAGTACTTCCGAAGGATTGTTGGTATTGTGACATAAAATCGGTGAGATATTTTTCTATATTTCAATTGGCCTCTCCATTCTTAATCACCTCATCATGAAGAATTTCAGAGGGCAGCATTTCACTCTTCCGAGAAACTATTGCTCTTGATTAGTTCTGGTAACTGATTTATCATTCTTCTTGAGCTTCTGCAATATTTACTAAGTTAGATTAGTATACCTTTATACACCACCGACACCTTGTTCCTGCTTCTTGCTCACGTATTTAATTAAGCTGTGTATAAAGGTTTCCCTATTAGCTAGATAGAACGTACCATTGTACCAATCTCCAAGAGCAGAGATTCCATGATACCTAGAAATTATAGGACTATCATAATTGGCCATTACTAGGCTAAACTATATGGCTCAATCATAGATTCAGATTTGAGTGTGTCAGCAGAGAGAAATCACTGCCATTCAACTATAGAGGTAGGTTACTTTCACAAATTTTTATCACATATTGACCCTCCGTTCCTCATTGAGAGGGAAGAGAACATAAAAGGAGAATCTATTGTTACATTGGGGATTTCCAGAAAGTCTTCAATACCATTCGACATGCTAGGCTCATGCCGCGACTAGATGCCCTTGTCATCCCACTAGATATCCACTGGGGAATCTGTGCTCTATAAGGACAGTGTCAAGAAAACTGTGCAGACCTACTGGATTCACTGAGATCATGACTAGCACAATTACAAAAACAAAGGATGCCTACAATCATCCACTCTCTTGAGTCTTCATATAGATGAGATATCCAATTACGTAGAGAGATGGGGTGTGCAGGAGCATACTTAGTAGAGATAGCCATACTGAGATTACGAACTGTTCATGACATCGTGTTGATCTCCAACTCTCCAGCAAACTACGCAGACAACTATATGCTTTAAAGTGATGTATATGTCAATGTGTACACAAAGATCTGTTAGTAAACCTTGATAAAATGAGAGCGATGGTGTTTAAAACCACTTAAACATGGGTAATGAGAGCAAAACAGAATTTTTTCTGGGAAGAGGAAAAAGTCGCATACACGCAATCCTACACATATCTAAGAGCAACATTCTCAGAACCTTGGCTTTCGCTATGGAGGCATGATGTGCTCAACTTTCTTGTAGAAAGGCAGCCCTTCATGCCCTTAAAAGGATTTCGCACATATAAAATTCCAAGAAGTAAAACTACATTGTGGTGGTTCGATAAACTTGTGAAACCTACTCTTTTTTGTGGAGAAGAAATTTGGGGACTGATCACTAGTTTCAATGATTGCCTACATGATAAGGTGCACTATGATATAATCCAGACAGAGATGGGAGCAACCCCGATAGTGACCATTGCATATTCTGATCACCGACAAGTCTCCGATAGATTTGGAAACTCCTTAATCAAAGCTACTCAAGACAGCATTTATGTCGCCAAAACAGCTTGCTGAACATGGAGATAATCACTGTTTGTATGCTGAGATGTAGGAATGGTTCCAGTCATCTGGCATAAGTATAAATGCACTGCCCCATTCAAATATAGCTTGGACTCTCCACACCTTAGCATAACCAAAGTGGCAAGAGAAGTGAGTGATCGGAACCAATGTCAATAAATTGTTGTCTCATCTTTGAGAACAGCAAAACAAAACAAATATATGTTCTAGAGAAGCAAATGGCTCAAAAATATGAGATCATTGGTTACTGGTAACATGCCCAGTGTGCCTCTACAGCATGTGGAAGTCAACAAAAGAACCCAGTATATATTCACACCGTTAAAACAAATGTGAATTCCATGTCTGCATCCATACTCCCCAATAACTGCACTCATGTATGTAGTTACTTAGAACACATTGAGTGACCAGGTAGAAATGTGCATCGATTGTCTAATGGATAGTGCAGATGTCTTCTAAACCTTAAGTATAGGTTTGTATCTTTTTGGATGTAGCAAGTATCCCACCAAACCAGGTGAGCTAAATGGATTAACATAAGAAATTTTTGAGGGACACTACGACCCCCCATATGTTAATCACATTTTGGTACAAGTTCATATACTACTGGCTGGGACTGGCGACTATTCTCAATCCCTGAAATGGTTCATGAACATTTATCAAACATATATTATTGTAAGAAACTCATTTTAATATGTATATCCCTATGCTTACTCATAAACATTGTATTTGTTTGAAACAGAAAAAATGTGCAACTGCCATGACTCTGAAAAAAATAACTAAGAAGTAACAAACTTATCTTCTAGGAAAATACAAAATGCAGACTGGAGATAGACCTTCTGAAGGTGATCCTGATGTCGATTATGGAGTTCATCTTCTAATGATTCTGTCCGTGTTTCTATCTCCTTTAACTGCTTTAGCTTCAAATCAACAAGGTTCCTCTTTTCAACCAGCTTTTGAAGGCTCTTTTTCACATCTTCTTCCTTTTTTTCTAGAATTGACTCTCGTTTTTTAAGGTTTTCCTCCTGGATGGCCATTTCTTCCATCATTTTTTCCTGTTCTATTTGGATCCTAGAATGCAAAATATGATTCTGATGTTGCTCATTCTTTACTTGAGCTTCAAGAATTTCCACTTTTTTTTGCTTCTGCATTAAATCATGTTCTTGCCTTTTGATTCTTTCTTCTAAAGTTTTAATCTTTTCATCTGCTAATTTCATATCCTGGGCTGATTGTTGCTGCTCTTTGGAGAAACGTTTCGAAGCTTCCTCTAAGCGATTCTTAGAGATCTCCAACTCCTTTTTAGCCTCTTCATTGGACTTGTTTTCCGCGTCCATTTTAGCCATCAAATCTTGAATTTGAGTTCGTTCCTCTTCACACTGTTTCTTTATGTTCTTTAGCAGCTTTTCTCTTGCATCAAGCTTCTGAACAAGATTATCAACAGCAAGGAGTTTTGTCTCAACATCTTTTTCTTTTGCCGCAATCCTTTCTTCCCTCTCCTTGTTTTCTCTCCTTTCCTTGCTATCCATTACCCTCTCCGCCCCAAGTTTTACCCATTCAGCTTTTACCTTTGCTTTCTCTTCCTCGCATTGAGCAAGATGTGACTCTATAGCTTTCTCTCTGGCACGAATCTGAAGATCTTGTTCGTGGAATTCTAACTTCCTTTTGTTCAAAGATTCCGTTTCTGTCTGCATCTCATGCATTGCCTTACCTAACTGTTTTTCAAAATCCTCCAAATGCTGTTGTTTTTCCTGAATAACAGAATCTTCTACAATAATTTCTGCAGACCTTTTCTGAAATTCAACCAAGGAAGCAGTTGCTGCTCTTTGACTTTCTGCAACAGCCTAAATTGAAGGGGAATTGATTAATTAAACTAAAAAATAATGTTGTGGTTCCTAACAGTATCCAGTTAAATAAAACAAAACATAATATAGAAGACTTTCTTAAACCAATCCATCAATGCACAGCTATTAGCATGTTCTATATACAAACAAAACCTGTGGGGCCACTTTTCATTTAACTCTCTGAGGTTAAAAGTCATTGATCTTACAGAGGAAGAATGGCTAGAGTAGTACACAAGTGTCGACAAGTCATATACAGACACATTTACTTGGTCAACTATTTCTCTGCCTCTGAAATACAAATATCCCCTTTCCTCTATTGGGCCATATTACATGCAAATCCACCATGCAATGTCACATACTTTTCTTTTCAGCAATGGACTCCCTTGCACAGTTACAGGAATTCTGTTCTACATTAAACAAAACATGAGTAGTACGCATTATGCATAGTCAGAAATTTATGTGGCTTAATGAAGATAACATAAGGTACATAACCTTCTGTTAGAAAATAGACATGCTCAACAAAATTACATGATTCACGTAAAGTTTCATTACAATGGTCTTTATAGACTCTATAGACCCCTGATGTATAGTTTACAAATCCAAATGCATATCCTACAATTCTTAATTCAGCTAAACACTCAGATTCAAGGGATTCTTGGCAGTTTTGTAAGCCTCGCAATACTGTTAACACGAATTCCAGAGAACAGTAGTCATGAGTATGATAGAAGCCATGAAGCTCACAAAGATCCAAAATTTATTGAGAACAGTTCATCTATTCAATTCTTACACTGCTGAAATAATTTGATATAGGTTTTCAGTAGAGAATCCTGTGCATGGTCCATAGCTCATATCACAAACATAAGAGATCTCTTGCATCAGTAAGAAAACTTCAGGAAGGCTAAAAATATTGCTAGAAAATGCACTTAGCGAATCTTAACCAAGGTTCATAGCAACATGAGAAAACTTACAGCTGCCCAGGAGCAGTAGGATTACATTATTTCCTCCTGAATTGAGTTCAAGCCTAAAAACAAACTTGAGGAAGACTCATAATTGTGCATACTAAAAAATAAAACAAAGTTCAGGGCATCATAAGAAAACTGGTTTCCCTAAGTGCTGAATATTACATGATTTCCCTTTACATGAACAAATTTTCATTTACTTTGAGCTGATGTTCCTTCATGATAAGACAATTTGGTGTTGGTTTTCTGTCAAGAATCTGGAGAACCATGCATAGCTAATGTACTTTAAACATAAGAGATGCCATGCATTAGTAAGGTAAACTCGAGTAAGGCTAAAACTTTGCTAAATTCTGTGCTTGACAAATTTTACACACGCTCCACAGGGTCAGAAACCAATTCTATGGCTGTCCAGGAATGGTAGAGATAACATTGGTTCCGTGGGTTAAAGGAAACCAAAATCCATGATATTATTGACAGAACTTGAATTGAGTTTAAGCTGGGCATCCTTTGGGTATAGAAAGAAAAAATCCATGATGAAATTTAGGGTGTACCTGCTCCTGTTTCCGCACCAACTTTTCCCTTACAGAGAGGGTTTCCTCATATTTAAATAAAGAATTCCACGCCTCTGAAAGTTTGTTTTGCTCCTCAATTAGCCTTTTCTCAGAATTCCTCAGCTGCTCTTCCCTTTGTTGAAACAAGGCATCTGCACTCCCCTGATACAGTTTAACGCATTATCTCAATCCAATATAAATCATGAAAAAAGAGCATCCTCCAATAAGTCTATAAGTTTAATTTAACATATTTATGCCCAGTGCCTTTCATGTACTTTGAGTCCAAATTGATGTTAGTATGCATTATGTACCAGGACACGGCCTGCTTCTTCAGTGCATATAGCCTCATAAATCTAGAAGCTGTCTTATGAATCATAAATCATAGTAACCAAATGTCAAGAACTTAACATTTCACTGCTGAAAACGTTCTAGTAATTGGTAAAACCAAAGTGCATCAATACAGTCCTATACATGAATTTCATGACAGCCACATTAATGACATTAGATAGAGTAACATACATTAGGCTGGCTGGTGGTTTAATGTATTATTCGCATCTAAGGGAATTCGGGATAAACTTACGTGATTAAATTTAACATAAACATACAATGGCTACAATTAAACTCATTATGATGCTGCTTGATGGAAAAATAGGAGAGATAGGCACAAACAACAAAATGGTTATAATATTGTGAATTTCTTCATATAGATATTCTAATGATGTATAGATATGCATTATGTACCAGGACAGGGCCTGCCTCTTCAGTGTATATAGCCTCATAAACCTAGAAGCTATCTTATAATGCATAAATCATATTCTCCAAATGTGAAGACCTTAACATTTCACTGACAAAAAAGTTCTAGTAATTAGTAAAACCAAAGTGCACCAATACAGTCCTATACATGAATTTCACGACATCAGATAAAGTAACATACATTAGGCTGACCAGTGGTTTAATGTATTATTTGCACCTAAGGGCATTTGGGATATACTTACATGAAAGGATTCTAAATTTAGCATATAATGGCTACAATTAAACTCGTTATGATGCTGCTTGATAAAAAATAGGAGGCGAGATAGATACAAGCAACAAATGGTCACAACATTGTGAATTTCTTCATATAGATATTCTAATAATTGTATAGTATTTTACTATTTAGTTATAGATAATGAAATAGGTCAAAATAAGAGGCCTTTCCTGTTCTTCCAGATTCTCTGGCAAGATTTCTATGTCAGACAGCTTTTGGCATAGATCATTCCTGCATGGAATCACAAATTTTAAAATATTGTTCACAAATTTAGGATGATATTCCTCTTTTTGTACGGGTCTCCAAGAAGGGGGAGAATATGTTATATCATGATTCATGTGTCTATGATTTTTAACATTGTCTGAACGATGAAATAGAAGAGATTTTGAAATCTTATGTCTCATTATATCTAATCTACCAAAAACGTTGAACCGTGTTCTCAACTTCCAAATTTCAATTCCATTACTTGAAGAGTACCATGAATTTTCTTCAGATTGAGCTAGGTCTTGTGCATTCTTATCAGAGGCTGAGTTTCCTAGCTGGGATGATACTGTTGATTGAGGTAGTGATTCAGTATCATCCAGTATCACTTTATTCAAACATTCTTCTTCATCTACCTGCAATTGAATTACCCAGTTATCTAGAGTTTTCAAAATAGAAGTGACTGATGTAAACAGTTATAGATATATGATGAACAGAAAAGAAGTATAAAAAGTACAATCTCTGTACTAAGAGTGGCACACGCTATGTAGCATAATTAGTCTCCTTTATCCAATGATTAGATCAATAGTCTTCTTCCTCCCAAGATTACAGCAATAACCACATTCTTCCCAAGATTAGATCAGTATTGTGGCATGCCAATAACTCATCAAAAAACTCCAGACTACAAAATTTGGACTCATTTCGTTGATGTAGATGACATTGAGAGAATAGGGCATACAATAAAACACACACACACACACACACACACACAAATATATATAAAGTTTAAACATTTTTTAAGAGCCCAAAAGACCTATCAGGCTGACTGAGAGATTGCCTTTCAAATTATTGTCTCATCTTGGAGAACATTAAACCAAAATAAATATAACTAGGTTAGTAAAATGTTTTGGATACCAAATATTTTCGTTAACTAAGTACTTTGACATTGTAAGCTTACTGAGACATATAGCTCTCTACGAGCCTCTGTGTGACTTACATATCCATATAAAAGATGCATTTACGTCCTTGTGCACAAAACACAGCAACTCCATTGCACCATGGAGTCTGGTGAAACAGCCAATGAACCTCAGGCCCGAGACATTGTTCGAGCCTCTGTATGACTACATATCCATATAAAAGATGCATCTACGTCCTTGTGCACAAAATACAACTCCATTGGAGCACCATGGAGTCTGGTGAACAGCCAATGAACCTCAGGCCCGAGAAATTGTTAAGAATCTTTTACTAATCAATAGGCCAAAATAAAGTAAAAAAATGGTGAATACGTTGGATAGAACCCAATGCTCCTAGCCACCCCCTAGCTATGGTCAACACATAGCCAACCTACCACCGACATCCCATTCAGACAGATATTAGGATGATTACTTCTTTGGAAGAGGTAACATGATTGACGTGATGAAATCCTAGTCCGCACCAGTACTGTCTCAAGACGTTAGCCTTCTAACTAGGCCTCATATTTATACTTCCTCCTAGGCCCAGATGTGCTTTTTCTAGAAGACTCTTCTCCATCTGCTAGTTGTCAAGATCATGATAATGCACGAACTACCATTCTATACAATCACATTAGTTCTTTTCTAACGTTAGCGAACATACCTTTACTTATGTTTTGTAAATATTCACAACCTACCCTCACCTAAATTATGCATACATACCATACTCCCTTGCTTCAAAACGTTGCACTCTTACACTGTAAAAATGAGGAAATTGTGCCTTAAGAGTTTGCTCTCATTCCATGGTGGCATCATCAATAGGTTTATCCATCCATTTGGTGCCGAGTTGATGCAACTATTCGTGAGAAATTGTTCTAGAACATTGGGCTGTAAGACAAATACTCCGATGTTACAAGACCATTTATTGTGATGGTTATCACGAGAGCCTAAAAATAGGTTTAGACAATAACGTTGATGATGGGAAAATGATCCCACTCAAATCAAGATATCGACGGGGCCACAATATCATCGGGAAAACTTAGTGCACTTGCCTGTAGATAATGACTTAGAGTTGCTACATACACGTAGGAAAACTTTTGACCAACAACAAACAAACGAGGACGTCTATTATGATAGACATAAAATCAGGCACACCCTTGAGCAACCTTAACATTCTCCTTAGCAATATGTAGCATTTGGTTCATGTAATGCAAAAATTGTGTGTATTGTCTAATGCGTCATGATGAATCATGACATCAACTAGGCACACTGCATATCCACGAGAAGGTCAGGCACAAGCAGCCTCATGTTAAGAGAACCATGGCCCTTTAAATGTTACTCCTAGGTATGCGTAGGAGCGTGTGTTGTCTACCTTTTCCTCTTCCAAGAAGGATGGTTACTACTCTATAGTAAAAGCTCTCTTATGTGAAAAAAATGCACGTACATAAGTGCTCACTACTCTTGCTGGAGATTTGACTATGAAATTTAAATTATTATGCCTTCTAATAAGTCATCAAACTTCTCGTTAATTACCTTACAAGTTGAGCACACAAGAAGTAAACAATATTCATGCTTACTAGGTTTTCAGTGCATACCTTGCATATCTCCATACTAGGGTGATGATGCCATGATGCAACCTCGACATATAACTTACATGAGCATGTTCAGAGAGATGCTAAAGCTGTCCAAGAGCCAAAGCTCATGGCGGTGGTAAGACGTGGTGGATATGTTCTGGCATTTTTATGTCATATTGGTGCCAACATTGGAGGTTAACATTTGCAATGTAATATTCCAAATTTTACAATTTAGCATCTTGCCACTTCATCCTTAGTGCCTCTATTAATCTATTCTCAATGATCACATACTTCATAGAATCACCTAAGAACTCCAATAGAACTTTTACCCCCCACCTTTTAAACCATGTCACAATGTCACCCAACAAATGAGAAGATTTTGCTCTCATTCGTTTTTGTAGCTTGCATCCTATGTTCCAATCTTGTTTTGGCAATCAGTGGTCAGGCATAAGATCCTTAGAATGTGTGGTATCGATCCAATAGGGTTGGACTCCCACCCGCTGATCAGTAACATATCACTGGGTTCAGTTTTGCATGATAATTTATCAATAACGCACATTCCGTAGGAGCTTCACACCTAGGAAGATCATTCTCAAGTCGCTTCCATTAGTTATTGACAGATAGACCCCTGTCAATTGGGACTTTACATAGAAAAACATATCTTTGTACAGCCAAGTGAAAAACTATCAGTTTGAGCTCACTGGTATTGGTGTGAAAGCTTCACTTCTTGGTGTGCAATGGAATGAAGAGGAAATTGCAATTAAGTGATGACTTTTCAAAAGAGTTCAAAGAACTCTGTTCTCGGCATTGGAATCTGGTTTCTACTTTCCATCAAGCAAAGCATTTCAATCAGCTATATATTACAGATATGTGAGGGGGGATCGTGTTGGATAAATGGGAAAGAACACATGAAACAAACAAAATGTCTAAGACTTTAAAATGGTGTTGTGATATGAAGCAGGTATTTCTCATTTTTCTTTACAATTACAACAGTGAGAAACGTTTTCATAATGGAGCATTAAGATGCATCTTGCTAAAAAGTCTCGTGGCTATATATATAACACAGAGAAGGAGATGTTAGTATAAGAAAAGGTTGGAGATGGCTTACAAGATTGCTACATAGAGATTCTCTTTTAGGTACTGAAAACCCAGCTCGCTGCTGGAAATTGGACCACTGCAGATAAGAACACAAGAAAGCCTCAGTAACTTTCATACATAATCACAAAAACCCACGTCCTTCATAAAACTCAAGGAATAAAGTTTGCATCTATCCTAAGGGCATACAAATGTGTGTGTAAGCATAAGTACATGCAAAATGCAAATGGGTGCAATCTATATGCATACAATCACAAAAATTCCAATAACTTAATACATCTGAATGATCCCATGTTGTCCATCCTTGAGGCTTGAACAGTCTAGGCATGCAGCCACTATTTCATCAATCATAGTTCTTTCTCTTACAAGACTACTGGATTAAGCATCCAAAAATAGCATGTGTATTTTAATACCAGTGCAAAGAACCTTGCAATATACAAGCTTTTCTATGTAATTGATAATAAAAGTTGGTTGTAAAGAATCTAAATACAAGGGGTGTTTCAATGTCTATTCTTTGATCGTCATTTCAGATTTATCATTCAATTTCAAAGACAAGGAGTGTTTCAATGTCTAATCTTTGATTTTCATACTTGGAAATTGGAATGTTTCAATATCTAGATTTTGTTAACCATTTTAGACCTATAATTGCACAGTATAAAATGTGAATACCTCGTTAACTAGATGTTGAAATCGCTTCTCTATGTCCTCTGGTATGGCCACATCTTCGTTAGACGACTCCTGCTCCTCCATTTCTTTCTTCTTGGTTTTATGTTTCAAACCTGACACAGATTCTCCTTTGATTGTCTTCGTGAAATCTTTCTTTTACAAAGAAAACCTTCGCAAAGATCGCCTTACTTGACTAGGCTGAAGATCTTCTTTCCATCTGATTTTCTGAACAGATGAAACTTGTGCTCAAACTGGTCACATTCTTTCCGGCAAGGATATGAACTCTGCAATGCATGGTGTTGAAAATCTCTCTCTCGAGAGAGAGAGGTGACAGAAAAGGAGCATGAAATGGAATGAAGGGGTTGTTGTGATGATCTTGACGTGGCGTGATCTCGTGTTTGCAGAAAATGGATCGAACAAGATGAGAGCTCCAACTTGTAGGATTAGCAAGAAAGAACCCTCACCTCACCTTCTTTACTGAAGGAAGATAAAAGACGTAGAGAAGAAAGAAGAAATCAAGAAGAAGAAGATGATGATGATGAGGAATGGATGAAGAAGAAGGGATAAACGAGGCGGTTGGATGATTAGATATACTGATGGGATGAAGCGAGTCAGAGAGAGAGAGAGAGAGAGAGTGTGTGTGTGTGTATATATGTATGTATGTACATAGAACAGAAGGGAAGGGATAGGAAGGGAAGGGAATTGTTTGTGGAGGTTGAGGAGAATGGCGAGACGAAGCTGCAACAATGACACACACACACACACACACTAAATGCTTCAGGCGGAGGTGGCAAATCAACAACTCTCTCTCTCTCTCTCTCTCTCTCTCTCTCAACAACAACCGCCCGCTTCCAACGGAGAAAAGAAACCAGAGAGAGAGAGAGAGAGAGAGTAGTAGTAGTAGTAGTAGTAATAGTAATAGTAATAGTAGTATGTAGAATGTAAGTACTATTATAGGGATCGGCAACGGTTCGGTTTAGGCTTAGCCGGTTTGGCATTATCCAAGCCAAACTGGCTAAGCCTAAACCGTTTAGGGGTTTTCAAACCTGAACCAAACCAAACCAAACCGATCCCTAAACCGGTTTAGGGTAAACCGGGTTATCCCAAACCGGTTTATGAACCAGCTTGTAAACCGGTTTGTGAACTTCATTACACAATTCTATTACAATTTATCATTGAACTTCATAACACAATTCCATTACAATTTATCATTGAACAATCCCCCTCCAATATGCTCCAAATGTAGAATGGTTACCAGGCTTAGAGAAAAACAACAAAAAAAACGTAAAATGAGAAATGCAAGGCAAATTTAACTAATAGATAATTAAAGAAAAACAACGAGAAAAAATTGACTATTCCAAAAATGTTAACTATTCCAATAATTGATCGTCATAATTGTCCCAAGCCATAATATTCCAAAAAAAAACACTTGTCCAAGTATCAGTATTCAATAACATCATCCTCTGCAATAATCTCTTCTAAAAACACGTTCGCGTTCACAAGTGGAAGGATTGCGCATTCCACTTGTAGAATCTTCTTAAAACGAAGCAAATACACCCTCTCTACAATAATTGGATGCACTAGTATCACATGTTCCTCAACTTGATAAGAATTTGCAAATATAAAAATACATGATAGATCTACGAGTGGAGATCATTAGAAATCATGCAAGTTTAGACATGTTGATAAGTTAATGTATCTAAATAAAGTTCAACTATGGCTCAATATGGCACTATTGTGCGACAAGGGAAACACTAACTTAAAGACTTATATTAATTAGGTAGGTTTTACAAAATTATGAGGTGTACTTGTATCCATACTAATAAAATGAGATATAATTTATACTTTGACCCATACGTGCATGTATGTAATTGTCGAAAATGTAGGATAGTGCACATTAGGATAAGTGATTGGAATAACTAACTTATTAAAGTATTCAATACTTATATTAAAAGTTGATCTAATCTATTCCTCAGTTTGTTCATATGGGATCAAACCATATGTGTATATAATTGTGCACAATGTAAGGCAGTGAACTTTAGGATAATGTCGTGGAAATAACAAACCTATTAGGCTTTCATACCTATATTTAAAATTGATCTACTCTATTGCTTAGGTGATTCACACAAGATCAAACTCCGAACGATAACGCAACTGGAACCATTATCAACACACTACACAATCTAAGCAGCAATGGAATAGAAACTAGACCTGTTTTAACAATATAAGACAAAGATCCATAATAACAACATGGACAGTCATGGCAATAATTATAGGGCCATGTTCTGTTAAGGTTAGCTTGGACCAAAATCAGCCTCCATTTAAGCTAGTTCATGTTTCTCCATAAGTTTGGTAGTCAGCTATGCACGCGGTGAAACCAATATCATAAATCTACTAATGAGGTATATAAAAATAAAATTGAAACATATAGATGATTATAAAGAATAGAATCCACCAGGTAAAACCCAAAATTTGTATTAATAATGTGAAATCTTAACAAATCGTCAGTGTCATATTCTTTATAGAGTCTATTACATAGCAATCAATTCATCTACGTCATTTTCTTCATCATCTTGTGTAGAACTGTCTTCGGCTATACGTGCATTGGTTTCCCCTGTTAGCCGGGCCAACGAAATATCTTCTATAAGCTCATCATCAAGCTCTATTAGCTCTCCCGGTTCGCCGGCTAACGGAGGAATAGGCTCTCGCGAAGCGGGTTGAAACCTTTCTGTATTGGCGAGGTTCTTTGCACCGACCTCCTCATCCTGGTCTGGGCACTCCCACAAAGCCTTAATCCGCATATTAATAAATATAACTTGGTCCTCGTCCTTCTCCAATGCAACTGTATTCCTAAACAGCTTCAATGCACATGCTGACGTAGTTCCTGTGATGTAAGTAACAAGAAGATTTAGTTGTCAAACGAAAAAAAAGGGATTGGTTATCTCAAGATCGTTACCCTAGTTCGAGGAATACCTGTGCCAGAAAAGAGATCTAATATCCAGTCTCCTTCGACAGAAAACATCTCGATCAAGCGCATCATAAGTCGTTGAGGTTTTTGGTATGGGTTGACAAGTCCCCGTTCTGTCGTGGTGACATGTCGCAATTTCCGAGTCACTGCTGGATATACCAACAGATTTGAACCTCCCACTTCATTAGAATGCTCTTTGATTCTCTGTTTTTTAATTTCATCGAAGTAGCCAACCGTTATGTATTCAATGGCATTAACGAACCGAAAAGTTGGCCCTCTATTTACATTGGTCTTGATCCTATAAAAAATAATTCATCGAGTTAAAAATAGATTCAACAACCTTAAGAATTGCTATATAATGAAAGACACCTATAAATAATCCTTACCATGCAAGGTTCTCGATGCCATGGCAACGAGATCTCAAAGCTTGAGCTACCGAGTACCCTTGGTCCATACTATGAAAGACAACTATTCGCCACAAGGATGCGGTCGTTAGCTCAGCGAAATCCTTGACCATCTTCTCCAATTGTTTAAACCTAAACGGTTCATCGTCGTATGATGACCCAGCCATTCGAAATCCGTAAGGAATATCCGCAATCATTAGCGTATATTCCTTCTTTGGCACCTTCTGGATCAAGTCGATGACATCACCGCAAACCACATTGTAGTAAAGATCTCTCGTAATATCTTTCTTGTGGCTAAATTTTTTAAACGAGCCATCTTCCTCCATTTCGTACGCCTTGACTAAGCGACGATCCTTTTCTTTTCTAGCTCGCTCGAGATGTGCAAGGAAGGATGTAGGGAAATCGTGTATATCCTTAACTTCTCCTTGTTTCTTGCCTCGACACGGTTTCTAATAGAAGCAATAGGACATCAGGTATTATTACGCAACCTCTACATATGATGAAAGGGTAATGAAAAAATATCAATACTAACCCAATCCTTGAATGCAATAAAATACTCTGATAACGCCTTATACGAAGACGTTAGAGGATAATCCTCGGTCACTTGTTCCCAAGTTATACATCCAAGTTGTTTCATCATTACTTCTTGGATCTTCATGTACACCTTATGACTGTAAAATTAGAAATCAAGATTAGAACTTTGAATTACACCAGATAGACTACAATTTCAGTATTTGAAAGACTTACTTATTGAACTCGGTGACCATTTCTTCAAGGCTTAAATCTTTCGCCACAACCCTTGACAAAACGGACACAAGAAGCTGCTCGTCCTTAATACCTTGCATCGCTCTCCATAGAGACAGCTTCATGTCGTCTGCCGCTTCTTCAATTGTCAAGTCAATTCTCTTGGCGGCTTGTGACTTTAATTCTAGTTGAGGGTCAACCCTACATTTCTTTTGTCGTTGACCCTTTACCTCCTTATTCTCCCACATTGAGAAGATTTGATCTTGGAGGTCCCATACTTCTCCATCTCTGAACGCCAATTGAAACCAAGATTCATACTTTCGAAGACCATCGGACCTAACATTATCATCTACCACAATGCCGACTTCATGCAGACATTGACGTCGAAGGCCTGGATGTAACTTCACACCAAACTTTTGTTTCACATCTAAATACTCGTGGTGGAAGAACCGGATTCGCTCAATAGACGACATTTTCTGCCTATAGTCATTATCATTATTATGGTCCCATGCCAACAGCTTAGCCTCTTCGGTTGTGAGCCCAACATATATTTTGCACTCGGCATACTTGAAGAAGAAAGTGGTTGGATGTTCTCTGACAAGTTGTCGACGTGCCTCTGCTGAATGCGATCCACCAATGACAAAATAATTATATTGATCATGCTTTCTGATATCAAAATCTTCAATGGTTTCACATTCTTCAGGATCCACCATAACAATAAAAGGCACCACTGTGGCATGAGGATTAATTTTCATTTTTTTCTTGAGATTTTGAACATGCATGCGATGAGGCTCTCTAATCTCAAGTGGTCTTCGACCTGTTTTTTCATCAATAGGGGGCCGATGGATGTGTGTTATATGCAAATTAAATACTTGCCCTTTCCTGACCAGCTTCCGTTGCATTAACTCTCTTCTTATTTTATTCTGCTCGGATGACAAAACACCCGAGGCCAGCTCAGCTCCTGGCGTCCCCTTATTATCCTCTTCTTCATTGTCACTTGTCGAATCCGTATCCGACATTTTCGTTGTCTTCTTCTTGGCTGGTCTTGACTGGACTTTGGATACCTTTTTAGTGGCCTTCAAGTGGGAGGGCTCTTCATCTCGTAGAGTTACATGGCCTTGTATATAAGGCCTCAAGGTAACAATCAGGTTTTGTGAGTTATCAAGTGCTTTTTTGAACACTTCAGGCCCACAAGATTCCTTTACTAAAAGGTCTTCTGAAAGGAACACTTTGCGTACCCCCTTGGAGCACTCTATCATTACCAGTATGTTGGCCGAATCTGCATCTTCGTAGTCAAATCGTAGAATTCGGCCATACATAAATGGAGTTTCTTTTCCTAGCTGCCCCTCACCCTTCTTCTTTGCTGTATACAATACGACTTTTTTCTTTGAGTCGATATATTGCATACACCATTCCTTGTCCGTTAGATCTCGGTCAGGAAGGTCTTCGCCTCCAGTAGCGGCGACAATTTTCTTTTGGCTTACATCACTATGGGGCTGAGATTTTGTCTCTTCGTTAAATAGAAGCTTTTTTCCTCTCTTTATGGACTCCGGAGTTACCTTGGTCTGGGCTTCGATTGGAGAACCTTGTATGCGAAGCTTAATTTTCTTCACGGGTCGGTCTGACAGATTCTCAAACGACCTATTTAAGAAAGTATATGCAAAAACATAAGTTAGACAGTTACGTAGATTGAAGTTGTTATTATAATGAAGAACAGTTTCTAGGAGCAGTAACATATTCAAAAATCTATTGTAGGCATGGCTATTCAACCTAGAAAATATATATCGTAATAAGTAAAACGGGTTATATATTCTTTTAAATAGTAGATATGACTTATATAGATTCTAAACCTATATTGATGAGAATTTGCCATAGTGAATGCAATTTGTAGATCATTTTCTACTATTTTAAGCTAAAGTAGGTCAAAAAACACCTATAATTAGAGCTTGTATTTGTTTAGAAGTAAGTAAACTCAACATAGAAAGACTGATTTTGACAGACAATTTGATAACATTTCCACCCCGTAAACGATTTTTCTCTCTCAAAGGCTACACTTTAAACACGAACTCGATACGCCGTATCGAGTTCGTGTTTAAAACCTATACTTTAAACACGAACTCGATACGGCGTATCGAGTTCGTGTTTAAAACTTACCTTTTAAACACGAACTCGATACGGCGTATCGAGTTCGTGTTTAAAACTTACCTTTTAAACACGAACTCGATACGGCGTATCGAGTTCGTGTTTAAAACGTATACTTTAAACACGAACTCGATACGGCGTATCGAGTTCGTGTATACAATACAAATATTTACACACGAACTCGATACGCCGTATCGAGTTCGTGTATAAATATTTGTATTGTATACATGAACTCGATACGCCGTATCGAGTTTTTCGGGAAACGAAACATATTTACAAAAATGTCCACAGTGTCAGAGGCCTACCTGGACTCCTCGCGCTCGACTCTCTTGGAAGACATGGTTGATCGTGTTGTGTGGAGGCGGAGATCGCGCTTTCGTGCTTTGTGCCTTGAGTGCTCTGTGTGCTCTGTGTGCTCTGTGTGCTCTGAGTGCTCTGTACGCTCTGTACGCTCTGGTGAGTGAAATATGATGAGGTCTTCCTATTTATAGGGATTGAACCCATGGTTAAAGTAACCATAGTCATCTTAACCAATGTTGGTAACTTTGAGGATAGTTAGTTTGTAACCATAGTCACATTAACTATAGTAACTTATGATTGTATTAATGATTACAAAGTCAAACTAATATATTGATCAATCTTTTATACTCATAACAACCTACAATCACTTCAAAGGTTATGAAGGAGACAATGATAGAGGTTCATGAATGTACCAATGATTGATTACTAAAAGCAAAAATTTTTATGACTCTCAATAGTTATGTATTAAAGATGTGGGCATGAATTAACCAATGATTGATAAGTCTAATAATTAAAATGGTGAGCCTTAAAGAATCAATGAGTGAGACGTTCTATATCAAAATGGGTGTCATTAATTAGCCAATGATTTTAACATGAATCCAACATATTCAAGGCTTGTTAATGATTAGTTTTATATTTTACTTGATTTAACATCATTTAGATCTAGTTTATATAATGATTGATAATTTAAGTTAAATTACTTTATTAAAAATAATTTTTAGATGTATTGTATTTTAATAGAATATTACATAATATAGACATTCTAGTGATTTGGCTTTTGTTTAGAGAGAAGTTTATGTTTAGGGAGGAGTATATGGTTAGAGAGGAGTATAACTTAGAGAGCCCTATCTAGACCTTAAGCCATGAGTGAAGATTCACCGTTCTCGATTGAAGAATATTGTTTGTCATCAGACACATCGTTTTCTACTGAAGAGTATTGTTTATCAACAGAGTCACCATATTCGATTGAAGAATATTGTCTTTCGATCGACTCACCATATTCTATCGAAGAATATTGTCTGAGCTCATCTACAGGGAATGCAAATAATGACACATGTGAAGAGTTCTCTATTGAAGAATACGATATTAATAAAGATACCGGGAATGAAGGAAGTGCCCAGGAAACATTGAATAACATTGGCGATGGTCAGAACAGAGAATTAGACTGTAACAAGGTTACACCAACCTCTATGCAGGAAGAGAAATCTGGGAGCCCTATGCATATTAGAAGAATCCCACGAAGAATTCGTCTGGCTAGATTTAGCTTGGTGACATCAGATAAACAGATTGGATTTGATGTCAACAAAATATGTTGTGCCCGTGGTTGTATGTCTATGATTGGAAAATCAAAGTTGCGAGAATTAAGGCGATACTATTTTTCGATGACCGGTGATGAGCAAGACACTTACCTCGGATCACATATGCAACTAGTATCTGACAAATGTACGGGGATCAAAGTATCATTCGAGTATTATATCTTCCATGCGCAACAGATATGTAGAGTTGCATTCAAAATTGTGTTATGTGTTAGTAACATGCGGCTACATAGAGTACAACAACGTCTACTTAGCGGGGATCAGATGCTCAATTGTAAAGAGGTTCCAAGTATGAAAGGTGCAATTGGAAGACTAGCTATTGGCTGGATGAAAACTTACTTTCAGTTAAATTGTGAAGTAATGCCCACTACAGGTAGGATGCATCTTTCTGATAATTATACCCGTCGGGAAGTTTATGATGTCTATCGATCTGAAATGCTGGGCTCACGTAATAAGTCTATCACCTATAGCCAATTCACAAGATTATGGAGAGCTCGGTTTTCAAATGTTATTATTCCTCGTAAAGTACGTATGGGTTATTGCTCCATTTGTGCAAATCTTAAAAGTTTGGCTAAAGGTGCAAAGACATCAATGGAAAAGGATACGAGTAAGAAGTTACTACAAGAGCATCGCGAGGCACAATCCTTAGAACGAAGGAAGGCGATGCATCATAGAGAGAAGTGTTTGAAGAGGCCTGAACAATACATGTGCTTAATGATAGATGGCATGGACCAGAAGAAGACATGCTTGCCGCATATGCGGAGGCTCCCCAAAGATGTCAATGATGAGTGCCTTGTTCAAATGCACTTGGTGGGATGCTTGGCTTATAATAGGTCTGTTCGACCTCACGTCTTCATTACTTACCCCAATGTTCACAATGACCCTAACCTAACAGTTACAGTGATTCACCGAGTTTTGATGTCTTGGGGACAACCTTTCCCCCCTGTTCTATACATTCAATTGGACAATACTGCTAGAGAGAACAAAAATTCAACTGTATTTGGCTATCTAAGTATGTTGGTCAACCTAGAATTGTTTAGGAAAGTGAAAGTCAATTTCCTTTTGGTTGGCCACACACATGACCATATAGATCAGATGTTTAGCACATTCTCCAGACAGTTGTCTCGGCATGATGCTTTCACTTTACCTAAACTATTTGATGTCATTTGTGATGCATATACACCACGCCCAAAAGTGTTACACTTGAAGGAGGTATATGACTTTAAGAGATATATATTAGATGGGGGTGGTGGGAATGTTAAAGTGCTTGCTCAGTTAAACAATATAAGTTTCAATCACATTTTTTTGATAAAGAAAAATGGAATAAGTGGTTCTACACTTTTGTATGCTAAACAATATTCATCTTCTACAACATGGGAACCTGAAGGTGGTTGCCAGTTATTACTTTGTATGCCGAGTACAATTGTCCATGGAGCTAAGCAAATGCCAATTGAGAAGAAAGGACAGTTGCAGAGCGACTTGGTATTAGAACAAAAACGGTCATGGCTCCAAGCCTTAGAAGAAAAAAGAAAACATATTGAGGCCGCCAAGAAATATGCCGCACAACAAGACACGTCATGGTGGGATGTATTTTATAGTGATCAGAAAGAAATTATAGACAATTGTGTATCTGTTGATAATTGGAATTTGGAAACGCCATTCACATGGTCGCTGCAACATGATCGCGTAAATAGAAGTCCGGAGCGACTAGTAAATGCGATTAATGACAGCTTGGTCCATCCACAACAAAGAGACATTTATGTGGGACCAAGGATGACCAAAGCAGCCGAAGCTAGATGGCAAGGAAATTTGCAAGAGCTCACCGCGGGGATGTTGATTGCAACGCCGGCTGATGAGAACTCACATGGCCACCAATTTTGGGTTGGTAAAATTCTAGAAGTGCTAATGCATGAAATAGATAACACGATCAAGTCTATAAATGTTCATTGGTACAACACTAGAAGTGCAAATGCTTTTACAGGTAAGTATACATTGGAGATGATTGAATGCCAAACAAGAAGGGGAGGTAGGAAGAGGAAGCGAAACATTCGTAACACCTCGACCCTTGATATCTCTGATGTGGATATCATCGTGTACGACTTCACACTTACAAAAGCCGGACGATTAAGGAAGTCAACAATAGATATAATAAAAGAAAAATTACCAGGTCTACAAGGTGGCTCGAGTCAAAGGCAAACGAGATCTGCTACATATAATCTAGAGTCAAACCATTTGGTTTATGACGAAGATAATGCACTGATTGGTACATCCGAGGATGATGAGGAGGAATCGTCATTGTATATTAGTTATAGTAGTGATTCTCCGTAAAGGAGTGATCATGAATGTATATTTGGCTATTAAGTGTAACTACATTCCGCTTGTAACAAATCGAGTAATATAAAATCATGTGTTTTGAATTCTTATGATTTCCCAAAAATCGTTTCTTATAAAATAACATTGGTTGTAAAGTTTGTGATATAAATTGAGAATGTATGTTTTTGAAATTCGTCTTTTTTTAGTTACTTCTAAATCACGAAAATAGTGGATTTTTAACCTTTTTCATAGTATGTTTGAACTTGTATGATACTGGTATCAATGTGTTTTGTAAAATCATTGAAAAACCCCTAAAATTTCCCTTATCCTTCCATTTATGCGCGATCCTTCCACTTGTGAACGCGAACGTGTTTAAATTGATATTTAAAGTATCATATGCATCATTAATATCTTTAGCAATTGGAATATTAACACTATCAAGTAGATCTATCCAAGATTGTATGCACATCTCTGCCTTGAAAGTGCATGAATGCAACCGTTGCTTATCTTCGAAGTTATCACGAGCTTCGGAGTTAGCTTCCTCTGAAGGCACTGATGAAACTGGAATAGCCAAATAATCGCATGCCATTTTATACATCCTTGGAAAAATGGATCTATTAACCACCCATCCAACAAGGTTACTGCAAGAGATATGGAGTGAAAGTGTAGCCACTCTGAAGAGCCAATATGATGGCCTTGAGGGCGGCTCCGAGGGAGTTGAAAGACAACGCATAACCTTCATCCAACAATGGTCGTCCTCTCCCTTTCTTGAGTTAGTGGGCATCCACATAAGATGGAACTATCGCGTCCCTTTAGGGATTTGTACATAATCGTCTCATTTGCAAAATTTTATAACTAATGGAAGAAGTTTTTTTTTGGAAAAGAAAAAGAAAAAGAAATATGGATTTGTTTCAAATCATAAAAGAAGATACTATCAAAATGTGTTCATTAATTACCAACAATAACAAATTTGTTTAATACAACATGATGCAATATAGCTTGAAACCTGTTGGTAGACCACCAATGTAGAGGGTCTACGATACTCTTCACTCGTGGAACCTTCAAGAAACCTTCAATTTTTGTCTGAGTTGATGATTCATGAGATTTGTCATTGTTCATATCCCAAATATCCAAAAAATCAAACGGAGATCCTTCACATACATCTTCGAATAGAGAATCTTCGACATTAGGATCATGATATTGGGTTGTCAAGAAACTTTGCACCAATTCTATATCGAGGTCTCTCTCAAATGGATTAGGTGGTTTTGGAATTCTGCACTCAAACAAAAGACACTATTAGTAAGAAAGAAAGATTAAAAAAGGGGAATTTTCAATTAAAAACATTAGTACCTCGGGTCAACAAACATTGCGATTCGAGATGGAATAGATTTCAAGGATTCTTGGTACTTGATTAGATATTGTAAGCATTTGTTACTAGCCTCTTGTTGCACTTGAAGTGTAATCTTCTCGGAGGATGAATCAACCGAGTTCATATCCATAGAAATATATTTATTACAATGTGCTAATAAGTTGTTGAATTCATGCACGACTATTGAGAGGGTCGGATACTTTGACCCACTCAAGTAATTACAAATTTTAGCAGGCACAAGCAACCATTTTTCCATACTTTGTATATGACTCCAATCTTCTATGGAGAGTGTATGGTCCACAAACTCATTAGTAGTGACATTGTCACTTGTGGTACAAATCAAGACATCTCTTAATTTTAGGGATTGTTGATACATTATTAGGGTTGAATTCCATCTAGTAATGCAATCTACACATGGTGGTTCATGTTCTCCATTCTCATGCATGGTTTTTGAATATTTTTTAAATATAGCTCTACTCACTTTACTTGTGCGTAGGGATCGACAACGGCTCGGCTCAAGCCTAAGCCGTTTGGCTTAGCCGGCTTGAAAACGGCTTAGCGGCTTAGCGGCTTGGCTCGGCTCGGTTTAGGCTTGAACTTGCCTTAACGGTTTGAGCTCGGCTCAGCTTGGCTTGAGCCTCGCCAAACCGGCTCAAGTTGGCTAAGCCGGATAAACTGTTTAAGCCATTTATAAACTTTAGAGAGGGGGAGAGAGACAACAGACAAGGGGAAAGAGAGAGAGAGAGAGTGAGGGAGGGAGAACTACATAGACGAGGAGAGAGAGACAGAGGGAGGGAGACAACATATAAGGAGAGAGAGAGAGAGAAAGAGAGAGGGAGAGAGTCGAGACTACAGACGTGAGAGAGAGTGGGAGGGAGAGCTTGTACAATGTATAGTATATAGTGGATCATCTGAGAGAGAGAGGGAGGTAAGGAGAGAGAGAGAGAGAGGGAGGTTTCTAAACCGGTTTCCAAGCCGTTTACCAAACCGGTTCACAATGCTAAACCGGTTTAGCCTAAACTGGTTTGTGAACCGGCTTGGCTCGGCTCGGCTCGGCTCAGAGGTTTGAGATCCTGTAAACAGTTTAGGCTTAGCCGGTTTGGCTTGGATCAGGCCAAACCGGCTAAGCCTAAACCGAACCGTTGTCGATCCCTACTTGTGCGTATAGAATGTAATGTCTTCCTTAACTTCATAGTAGGAGTAATAACTTCTAATGTAGACTTTACACCTAGTTGATATGTATGCACCATGCATCTTAACATATGTGATGATTGTAAAATGTCTTGTCCATGATGACAAAGTAATAACCTAGCTAATTCTTTTGATGCAACTAGAGATTCACTAGCACCGTCAGAAGTTGTAGATAGAAGACGTGAAGAGATATTAAATGATTTTAGACGGGAGAATAAAGCTTTTCCGACACGTTTTCCTACCCCATCTCCTGGAAAGACATCTAGGAAGTCTAAAAGCACACTAGCCGGCTTAGTAGACTCGAAACAAACAAAATGTAAAGTCACGGGATAAAATCCTTTCAAATTGTTGTTTGTCCACCTATCAAATGTTATAGCATATCTAAAATTTTGTGAGGACAAATAAGTAATAACTAAATGGCGAAGAACAACATACATTCGTAACACTAATCTCTTAAGTGTACGAGATGATTTAAGTTGATAAGTGGGCAAGACTTCATGCATTAATCTCTTAAAACTAGAAGACTCAATATGTGCATGAGGTAGCATTGATGTGACTATGTATCTAACAACAGTACTATCAAACTTCTTCTCTAGAGTACGAGATATAGTTAATGTAGATGAAGTAGCATCTATGTTACTTTGGACAAGAACATTGCTAGAAGTTTGTGGTTGTGATGTGCTATTAATATTATGCTTATCTAATAAATGCTTGGTGATAGAACTTGTAGATGTAGAGCTTGCCCACAATAAGTGACAATAGGCACATCGACGCTTATATGCATCTCCGTCCTTAATGGAGATCATGTGTTGCTCGGTCCATGAAGTTCTTTTTCTTGCCTTTGTTTTGCCTCTAGGGGCTGATATTGATGTTACCTCTTCCATATCAATGTATGTTACTGTACCTATAAAATTTTGGGTATAAAAGATAATGAATTCTTTTGAAATGTCCTACAGTCTAATAATGAGTTATTACATTGTGCCACATTGTGGCTCAATTTGACTATATCATTATTCATATATGAGCATAATTATATTGTGAATCTTACTTCATATATGTCTACATTGTAGTGACAATGATTGTGGGTATTACTTAATACTTCATATGAGCCTTGAGGTAAAGTAATTTTAAATTGACTATAGTCTATATCATTATTCATATATGTGCATAATTATATTGTGAAATTATGTGAATCTTACTTGTAGGCTTTGTCAAATAGATGGAGATATGCACTTTGTAGGCTTGGAAGTTGGGGGCTGGGGTTGCGCAATGCACGCAGGCGGCAACAACAAGTTGTCGTCTTCCACTTTCTAGTATCTACTATGCAGCAGAGTCGCAGACCTCTCTCTCTCTCTCTCTCTCTCTCTCTCTCTCTCTCTCTCGCGCGCGCGCGTGCGCACCTGTGTCGATGGACTGGTCACTGTCTATGTCGAGAGTCCTATTACCTAAGTCTGAGTCATCTGTCTGTGTTGAGAGACTAAATTCTTATTACCTAATACCTAAGTCGTCAGTTTGGAGTCTGTGTGTACACAGTACACTGTAGACAATAGACTCATGACTCGTGACTACTGACTACTGTTAGGAAATAGGTCCCTCCGGATGGGAAGTGAGAAGAATCGTGTTGATGAGCAACTCGGCCGAGGCCGAATCCGGAAATCGTGGAGATAGCCAACACGGAAGGCTAAACTTGTAAATAGTCGAAAGGTATATAAGTACTTAGGGCAATGATGTTAGATATGTGCGTTGTTGAAAAGTTACTGTTGACGAGGTTGTTGCCTCCGTAACTGTGAGAGTGAACGAGTGTGAGTGGAAGTGTGTGAGCTCCATAGCCGCCGGTTGGCGAAGTAGGATCTCGAGGTCGTTGCCTCTGAGATCTCTGATAGTATTCCTTTCTCTCATAGTGTTATGTTCGGAGTTTGTGGACTCCACGTGGTTTTTCCCAGTTCGGGTTTCCATGTTAAAATCTGTGTCATTCTCAGTTTCTGTATTCTATGTTTCCTTTCCATTAGATTGACTATTATTCCGCACACGTACAACCGATTGTGGCTGGCAACGATTTTAACTTCAATTACTAGTTAGAACTTAGACTCTTGACTAATTAGAAGTTAGAACTTAGACTTTAGTAATAAACTGTAGTTACTAGTAATTACTAATTAAATCACTTAAACGGCTTAGCCGGCTCAAGCCGGTTTGGCGAGGCTCAAGCCAAGCCGAGCCGAGCTCAAACCGTTAAGGCAGGCTCAAGCCTAAACCGAGCCAAGCCAAGCCGCTAAGCCGCTAAGCCGTTTTATAAGCCGGCTAAGCCAAACGGTTTAGGCTTGAGCCGAGCCGTTGTCGATCCCTACAAGTACATACACTTAAAAAGTAACCAATATGAAAGAAAAAGTGAAAAAATACAAAGACAAAAGCCCTCCTCCTCGTTATCCTTCATTTACATACCATACTTCGTTAACACATAGACACACTCTTCCCCTCCCTCGTGTCTATTTGCACCCAAATCATAACGAGGCTTGACGAGGGAATCACGGCCATAAACGGTGCACCATCCGATCTTTAGCCAAAAAAAGTACGCCATCAAAAAAGTTGACCAAGAGCCTAACTATGACAGCCTCTATCACTAGGAGCAGGCACCCAACCGATGAAGGACAGGAGCCTGACTCAAATCCTGCAATCAAAAACTTCAAAACTCTTCTAAGTGCAATTTTTTTTTTTGACATCAAAATCTCTGACTTTGAAATATATAGAACTTCCACCATAAAATTTAAAGCTCTCTCAAATCTTTGTCTTCCCAATGTATTTCAACAAGGTGTCATTTCGAACATCAAAATTTTATCCACCAAAAATTTCAAGCATGATGAAAACACCAAAAACATGTTTTGAGCATATGCTTAAAACTTTAAATTACACAAATTTCCATCCACAAAATGTTTCTAAGATCACAAGCTATGTGATGTTGATTTCGGTGACCAAAAATGTCGTACATCCAACACCAAAAACCTAGAGATGCTGAATCCATATGTAAATTGAAATTATGGTGCATACGGGGATGATGGAAAAATGCAACCAATTTTTTTGTAGCAACCCACATTTGAGTTCCTTGAAGTCAAGGTCAAGCCATTGTAGTGCAAACACCGAACCTTCTCAGTCTCACATATTGGCAACCGTTGTAGGGAATGAACAAAGCCGTCAGTGCGGAAGAGATCACACAGTATGAATCTGTGAGGAAGAAGTACCTGCGTATGAGAGAAGCAAGAACAAAATACGTGCAGGGAGAGAGAGAGAGAGAGGCACAAAGCATATATCTATATTCATAAAAGGGCAACAATTACAACAATGAACAACCAACCTTTACAAAAGGTTACAAAGTCACTTTATATAGTGATTCACATAGGGCAACTGCCCTTTATGTTATTTACAGAAATAGCCCGAACTTGGGCTCTCTAAGAGAATAGTGTGAATACGTCCATTATACATTTGTATTCGACACTCCCCCGTAATGGGCGTATACATGGGTTATCTAAAAATACAGGTATAGACATAGGTTCTCGGACAGGTCAGGTTTGTTCGAATTGGCCTGATCCGTAGACAGAAGATCGAACTGGTCGGGTCGGAAAAGCTGAAGCCGATCGTCAGTGAACCGATGTCTGTTGTCCGAAACCATCCTGCACTGTGTCCGGTTTCAACCAGACCAATATGTTGTTACGCCCATCTGTTGCCAAAGAGACCGGAACCGGTCTGCCGAAAGACACTTGGTCATTCCATCTGCGACATTGTCGGTTTTGGATATCTTCTCTAAACCAATTTTCCCAGAAATGACGCAGTCTCAAACGAAGTGATATCAAACTTCGATATGCTTGGAGGCGTTGTGATGAACCGGATTTTTCGACAAAGCAACAACACTCTGACTGTTGCTGTAGACAACTGGAGCCAAGTTGGAGTCGACTTGCTGAAACGTGTGCGCCAGCCGACCGAGCCATAAAGCTTCTTTCGCTGCGTCGGAGGCAGCTACATATTCTGCTTCGGTCGTTGAGGTGGCTGTGCACTCCTGAAGTTTCGACTTCCACGAGATTGCTCCATTGCCGAATTTAAAGCAATATCCGGTTGTTGACTTGCGACCGTCCACGCAGCCGGCGAAGTTTGAGTCTGTGTAACTGGCTACGCCTGAAGTTGAGTTCGGACCGAAAAGGATACCGTGGTCTTTTGTGCCAGCTAAATATCTGAACACATGCTTGACTGCGTTCCAGTGCGATCGGCCGGGATTGTGATGACTCCTACGGCATGAGAAATATCAGGCCGTGTCGCGACCATCGCGTACATCAAAGAGCCTACCGCCGGTGCATACGGTACTGACTTCATGTCTTCCCCCTCCGGACCGGATGTCGAGCAGTCTCGCTGAGAAAGCCGAAGATGAACGGGGAGCGGGGTCGAAGCAGACTTGGCCGATTGCATGTTGAAGCATTCCAAGACACGTCCGATGTAGTCGGTTTGAGATAGAAAAAGCTGTCTTTTGGCGCGATTCCGACTAATCTTCATTCCGAGTATGTGTCTTGCCGGACCGAGGTCCTTCATGGCAAACTTCAATCGTAGTTTCCGAACGAGTTCGGTGAGCTCTCCGGTATGCCGACCGGAGAGTAGCATGTCATCCACGTAGATGATGAGGAAGACGGGAGAACCGTCTTGAGCTGTTTTGGTGAAGAGGCAGTGCTCCTCATCGCTCTTGGAGAAGCCGATCGACTGGATGAAATCGTTGAACTTCTTGTACCACTATCGGGGTGCCTGTTTCAGGCCGTAAAGACTCTTCCTGAGTCGGCAGACTAGATGTTCCTTACCAGTGGCCACAAAGCCTTTCGGCTGCTCCATGTAGATTTCCTCCTTTAGATCACCGTGGAGGAATGTCGTTTTCACATCTAGCTGAATCAACTCCAAATTGTCGGCAGCCACAACACCGAGCATGAAACGAAGGGTTGTCATTTTCACCACTGGTGAAAAGATTTCGTCAAAGTCGACGCCATATTCCTGTCGAAATCCCTTCGCAACTAATCTGGCCTTGTACTTTGGGGTGGTCGAGTCGGACGTCTCCTTTAGTCTATAGACCCACTTGCAAGGAAGAGCACATCGATTCTTCGGTAAGTCGACCAGATCCCAAGTCTTGTTGGTGCGGATGGAGTGCATTTCCGACTCCATTGCCAGATGCCAAGTGGATGAATTGGCAGCTGCCGATGCTTCTTCGTAGGACGTCGGTTCGCCGGCGTCGGTGAAGAAAATTCCGGGAGAGTACCTCTACAGAGGTTGCGACAGTCTCTTGGATCTTCGAGGTATGACTGGACTGGTCGCATTGGGTGTCAATGTCGGATGGTTGGAAGCCGAGCCATTCGGCTGTGCCGAATCTGTGGATTTGGTGCGAGAGAAGTCGGTTACCCGTGAAACCGGTCTTGTGTTGTGTGCTGGGCCATCATGAAGGGTTGGCACTTCGAAAAATATTACCCTTCGGACTTCAATAGGCCTTTCAGCCGTTTTGTGCATAGTCGACTCGTTGAACATGACGTCCGAACTTCGAACGATTTGCCTGTGCTCGGGGTCCTAGAGTCAGTATCCGATCTCGCCGTCGGGTCCATACCCGAGGAAAACGCATTTCCTTGATCTCGGTTCGAGTTTTCGGCGGTTGTCTTTCGGTATGAGGGCGTATGCCTCGCAACCGAAAATCCTCAGCTTATCATAATTCGGCTTTCTACCGGTCCATATTTCCTGAGGTATCTTAAGTCTTAGAGGTCTACTTGGCGACATATTGATTATGTGTACTGCCGTGAGTAGAGCCTCTGCCCAGAAGCCATCCGACAGTCCGGAGTGTTGAAGCATGGATACAACGCTGTCGTGAAGAAAACCATCCCTTAGCGCAATCGGTGCATAGAGCGCGTGAACTGGCTCTTCACGCGTGCGCGCCCTTAATGTATATAATAGGGATTAAGTATGTAGGTATATCCTGGGTAGTTAGATTCGGTAGGTAGGATGTAAATGAGGGAGACGGCTCCCTTCTTGACGCTATAAAGGAGAGGGAGACGCAGGGAGAAGGCATCACACATTTGAGGAGGACGAAGTGCTGTCGGACCGTAACCGAACGCTTCTCCTCTGTTTGTTCTCTATTGCTCTTCCCTGCAGGTTTTCGGGAGGCTCGCGCTGCTTCGAGGAACGCCCGTGTGCTTCCGGCAGCACCTCCATCCTATCCCCTTTCGTACGTAGACGAACAGGCATCGACATCTGTTCGCCGGCCTGTTCGGTTGTAACCGCTCGCGTGCTCTGTTGTGTATTGGTTATTTGTTAATATAGAAACTTTTGTGTCTCTCTGTCTTTGTGTCCATTCGTGTTTCTTGCGTTGAAGGGCCGTGTCCCTGTGTTTCTTGCTCATACGTAACCGGTCGTCTCTCTCTTTCTCTTTCCCCTCCTATCACCTGCTCTTCGGTTCAAGACCCTGGTGGTCCCGCCTCGTTTCTCCACGCACGCGCGTAGTAACGTGACATCTTTGGTGAACCCGACGTGAAACAAGGCGGCAGAGGAGCAGAAGATGAGGGGTTCGGATCTTGTAGAGGCCATGGCTTCGGCCGTGGACCGGATAGTGAGCGCGCGCGAGGGCACCGACGCCCTTGACAGGGCTATTGAGGCGATCGTCGGTATGATTGGCTGGTTCAGTGGAAAGGATGCCACGAGTTATTTGGCGTCCTATCGAGCGGAGATGTTGATGAGGGATATTCCGGAAGAGAGGCGTCTTGTCGGATTCCCTCGAGTGGTGATGCCGGGCATCCATGCGGAGGTGCTCGAGGTCCGGGCGGAGAGCCGGACCTGGGAGGAGTTTAAAGGACGGCTCCTGGAGAAATATGGGCTGGATGATGCGCTTCGACTTTCGAAGCGGGGCTTCATGGAGTGGGTGGAGCCCCCCAACAAAGGAAGAAATGCGTCGGTACTCCTCCGGGAGTTTGAGGAACGCTTTGCGCACCTTTCGGCACTCGATCGGACCGTTCTGGACACAAGTCGTGTCCTACTGTTTGTCAAATCGGTTGATGCACGGGATCGGGAGCAAGTTGGCTCCTTACTGGAAACCGAAGACGGGCTGACGGCCGACTGGGCCGCGGTAAAGAGAGTCTGCGGGACGCCAGCGATACCCGAAGGGCCCTGAACCGAAACGACGGGTAGTGTACCTGTGGGAAGGTCGGGTGCACGCCAGCGATACCCAGAGGGCCCTGAACCGAAACGATGGGCGAGGAGGAATGAAAAGGCTGATGGAAGAGGCGGCGGCCCGACACGCGAAGACCGTCCACTACTCAGCGTCAGCCGGCATTCGGGTCGGAGGCAGCGAGGCCCGGAAGGAGAGCAAAGCCGGGTTCCGGCCGACGGTGCTGGAAGGCCTCGCCGGTGCCCGACTAAAGAAAGACGAGGCGGACCGCGCAGAGAAGCGGGTCCAGGAGGTAACCGGGTGGAGTGACCCGGTCGAAGAAAAAACGGGTTTCGTCGAAGCAGCTTGCCAGAACTACGAGGCTCTGGTTGAAGACAAACGGGTAGGTAAAACCGGAGGGGCCGGACCCTCACAGAGATACGAAACCCG